>NC_060140.1:36508854-36818890 GCF_021461385.2 Schistocerca piceifrons
CGGGATTATTATAAAAACCGGGCAGCTTATGAAAGGGTGTCTGGTGGCGTCTGCATCTATGTCCTTCACTCTCTTCACACCGAGTCTGTCCCTCTGCAAACACCTTTAGAGGCTGTCGCTGTTCGGGTGTGGACGCCACAGGCTGTTACCGTCTCTATCTTCCACCGGATGATGACGTCCTGCAGCATGTCCTGGCTCCGCTGATAGCGCAATTGCCGCTGCCTTTCCTGTTACTGGGCGACTTCAACGCCCGTAACCCTCTGTGGGGTGGGTCAGTGGCTATGGGTCGAGGCGCCACATTTGAGAATGTATTGACACAGCTAGACCTTTCGATTTTAAATGATGATGCCTTCACACATTTCAGTGTGGCGCATGGCATGTACTCTGTCATCGACCTTTCGATCTGCAGGCCTAGCCTCTTACCTTCTGTCCAATGGAGAGTGCATGACGACCTGTGTGGCAGTGACCACTTTCCGATCGTTCTGTCACTGCCACAGCGCCACTCTCCTGGGCGCCCTTGCAGATGGGCTATGAATAAGGCTGGCTGGGACTTGTTCTCCTCCATGGCCGCTGTTGCGCCTCTTTCTAATGAAGCCATTGATGCAGTGGTTGACTCGGTCACCACCGGCATCGTTGCTGCCGCATATTCTGCCATTCCCCGTTCTTCTGGGTCCCCTCGGCGGAGGACTGTGCCTTGGTGGTCGCCTGAGATCGCTGAAGCGATTAAAGATCGCCAGGGGGCGCTCCAGCGTCACAAGCGCCATCCCTCCATAGAACACCTCATCGCCTTCAAAAGGCTGTGTGCACGGGCTCGCTACCTTATCCGCCAACACAAGCAGGAGTGCTGGGAGCGGTGTGTGTCCACCATTGGCCTCCATGTCTCTCCATCGCAGGTCTGGGCCAAGATTCGACGCCTCTATGGCTATCGGACCCCTGTCAGCGTCCCTGCGCTCTCACTGAATGGAGCAGTTTGTACTGACTCCGACGTAATTGCTAACCGCTTGGCAGAGCATTTTGCTCTGAGTTCCGCTTCTGCGAATTACCCACTGGCCTTCCGCTCCATTAAAGAGCGGATGGAACGTCACAGCCTTTCGTTTCGCACCCACCATCCATAATCGTACAATGTCCCATTCAGTGAGTGGGAATTTCGCAGTGCCCTAGCCGCTTGCCCTGATACCGCTCCTGGGCCAGATGGCATCCACTGTCAGATGCTGAAATACCTTTCAGTGGACTGCCAGCGACGCCGCCTCGACCTTTACAATCGTCTCTGGGTCGAGAGTGAGTTTCCGTCGCAATGTCGGGAAAGCATTGTCATCCCTGTTTTGAAACCTGGCAAGAACCCTTTGGAGGTGGACAGCTACTGCCCCATTAGCCTCACCAACGTTCTTTGCAAGTTACTCGAACAGATGGTGAGCCGGCGATTGAGTTGTGTGCTGGAGTCTCGGGGCCTCC
Organism: Schistocerca piceifrons; assembly: GCF_021461385.2. Lineage (NCBI taxonomy): Eukaryota > Metazoa > Arthropoda > Insecta > Orthoptera > Acrididae > Schistocerca > Schistocerca piceifrons. Next base: position 36,510,307 of record NC_060140.1, read on the forward strand.
TGGCTCTGTCTCAGGTGGGTTCCGTAAAGGCTGCTCTGCCGCCGACAATCTGGTGAGCGTGGAGTCCGCCATCCGTACGGCCTTTGCCCGCTGTCAGCACCTCATCGCTGTCTTTTTCGACATGCGGAAGGTGTACGATACGACGTGGCGCCAACACATCCTCTCTACACTTTATGATTGGGGTCTTCGGGGTCCGCTGCCGATTTTCATACGGAATTTTCTGGCGCATCGTACCTTCCGCGTGCAAGTCGCGCCCTGCCATAGTTCCTCCCAAGTTCAGGAGAACAGGGATCAGTCTTAAGTGTCTGCTTGTTTTTAATTGCAATTAGCGGGCTCGCTGCAGTGGTGGGAACGTCTGTCTCCGCTTTGCTGTATGCTGACGACTTCTGCCTCTACTATAGCTCCATTGGCATTGCCGCTGCTGAACGTCAGCTTCAGGGCGCTATCTGCAAGGCGCAGTCTTGGGCTGTAGCGCATGGCTTCCAGTTTTCGGCTGCCAAGACCGGCGTTATGCTTTCTACCGTCGACGCACTGTTCACCCTGAGCCGCCGCTTTATCTTGACCGCGAACTTCTTGCTGTGGTGGAGTCACATAGGTTTTTGGGTGTGGTTCTTGATGCCCGGTTGACTTGGCTGCCTCATATTCGGCAGCTTAAACAGATGTGTTGGCGGCATCTAAATGCTCTGCGATGCTTGAGCCACACCAGCTGCGGTGCCGACCGATCCACCCTCCTACGGCTCTACCAGGCATTAATCCAGTCCCGTCTGGACTATGCGAGCCTGGCTTACGGCTCAGCATCCCCATCAGCGTTGCGGGTGCTGAATCCAATCCTTCACAGCGGGATACGCCTTGCCACTGGTGCTTTCCGGACCAGCCCCGTAGACAGTATACTTGTGGAGGCGGGTGTCCCTCCACTGCGGTTACGGCGCCAACGTTTGCTGGCCGCTTATGCTACACATGTTTGTAGCTTGCCTGGGCATCCTAACTATCGTCTTCTATTCCCACAGTCGCTCATCCATCTCCCAGAACGTCGGCCCCGGTCTTGTACGTACCCCCCTCCCCCCCCCCCCCCCCCCCCGTGGTGTGTACCCCGCCCTTGCTTTCGGCTCGACTTGGCACAGGGTCCGAAGGACTCAGTCCCTCCGGAGGCCTTCCGCCGCCGCTTTTATTCCATCCTAGCCATGTTTCAGGGCTCTGGCGTTTTTTACACTGACTGTTCGATGGTTGCTGGTCGTGTCGGTTATGCTCTATCTCTAGGGGACCATTACGAACAACAATCCTTGCCGGCTGGCTGCAGCGTTTTCACTGCTGAGCTGGTAGCCATCATTCGTGCCCTAGAGTATATCCGCTCCTGCTCAGGTGAATCCTTCGTTATCTGTAGCGACTCCCTGAGCGGTTTACGAGCTATCGACCAGTGTTTCCCTTGTTCTCGTCTGGTGATGGTTATCCAGGAGTCCCTGCATACTCTTGCCCATTGCGGCCGCTCTGTGGTCTTTGTGTGGACTCCTGGTCATGTCGGCATCCCGGGCAATGAACATGTTGACCGCCTGGCCAAGGAGGCCACCAGTGAACCAACTGTGGACATTGGCCTTCCGGAGACTGATTTGCGAGAAGTGTTACGCCGCAAAGTTTTCGCGCTATGGGGCGCTGAATGGCGCGATCTGACCACCCCTAACAAACTCCGTGCTGTCAAGGAGACGACGACTGTGTGGCGGTCATCCCTGCGAGCCACTCGCAGGGACTCAATAGTCATTTGCCGGCACCGCATTGGCCACACCCGCTTGACACACAGCTTTATACTGCGGCATGAGGACCCACCTCTATGTCGATGCGGGTCGGCTTTGACGGTGGTCCACATTTTGTTGGACTATCCACTTTTAAGTGTGCTCAGGCAGACGTTTGCGCTGCCTGACACGCTCCCTGCCCTTTTAACAGATGACACTGCTATGGCAGGCTTAGTTTTGCGTTTTATTGGGGCAGGGGTTTTTTATCATTTAATCAGAGTGTTTGTTATGTTCTTTTGTGTTGATTCTGGCCTTTGGCCTACGATTTTAGACTGAGTTTTTAATATGTTTCTCGGTGGTTGGCTTTTCCTTTTTTTCTCTATGGTCGGCCAACCACCTTCACACTCTCTGTGATTTTAATTTGTTTTGTCTGATCTCTGTCTGAGTCTTTCTTGTCCTGTGTCGTCTGCCGTCTTTTCTGTTGTTCGTTTTTTTTCTCTGTGGGTGATTTTAGTTTTTTGGAAAAAGGAACCGATGACCGTAGCAGTCTGGTCCCTTTAATCCCCCCAAACCAATCAACTAACCTTTTCTCATTCCACTTTAAACCTGTTCCATGTTCACGTTCCTGACCATCTGTTCCTGAGACCACATTACCAGCTTCTGTCCTGTACCGCCATCATCGCCTGTCCTCCATACCGCCTCCACCAAATGCTGTACGTCGCCTACCCGCTGTCCGTACCCAGTGTTCCTGTTTCATCGGCTCCACTACGAGATCTCCGCCTTCACTGTCGAAAGAAGAAATTTAAAAAAATGTATTTGAAACACTGTTATAAAGTTTTTTTTTTTTTGCTATGAGGCACTTTTCTATCTGCCTCATCTATCAAGTTTTTATACATTTCAAAATCACTTTGTTTAGGCTTTCCTATCGTCTTTAATACCTGAGCTGGGGTCTATTCTTCCGGGTTTTCCATGGTTTCCCTGTGAAGGCCAGCTCCCAAATGGGTAGACTTTTTCCACGATCATACTGATTTATATCTTCCCTGGTTATGTACGCGGGATGCGGATATACCCCGGTACATGTAAAAGTCACAGACTAGGTAATCAGGTAACATACAATCTTAACATGTTACACATAGACCCTATGGTAAATTTCTAAAAACTGATCTTCAAAATATTTCTCTTTTGAATAAACGAGCCAACAAAATTTACGATTAGCTCGCAAAGTGTATTAATTTTAACTTTGCTCGCTGCGAGGGGCAATCGTAATATCTCTTTATATTCTACTAATTATCCCTGCACAGTTCTACGAGTGAATTACGTTTCCTATTTGACCATCTATATACTCGCAGAATCGATGCGCAGAATAGTACAGTACTGTTACTATTCCATGAGCGCATAATTACTCTTTGTAATATTCTCTCTGGTGTGTGTTGAAAGGACTTCTAGGCTCTTCTCCGTGCCGAATAGCCGCATTGAATAATTGTAATTTTGCTACCGAGATTACTGGAAGAAAGAGATTGGAAATATATTCTGTGCTAATCAAGAGAATGTATACTGAGCATTTACATCAAAGGTGTGTAAGGAATTTCATTATATATGTATTCTGTAATTGGAAACTTGCTCGGATGTGTCGTTTCGTTGGTAATCAGAAGGGAACTTCCGATGAATTGGAAACGACCCTGCAATTATTAGATCCAAGAGCTCCATTATTTCATCGGATAATCAAACTCTAACAAAGCAAACTTTTCGCTCGATCTGAGGTTTCCCGACTGACTACGCAACGCAAGAAAACCGAGACATTTTATTTACACAGGATTGCAGATCGCTTCGAATCATCGAGATTGCAGACGAGGAGAGTCATCGTCCGATTCTGATTAAACAAGTAAAGCTTAATTATAGCCTTCTTGAGCGACTGTGATGACTGTGATATGGCTGCTTATGAATGAGCTCATTAATAAAATACTAATAACTAACTTTCCTCCTCACCAGCAACCAATATAAACACAATATTAACTTAAACATAGTATAAAGAACTCCGCAGCGCACGTCGGCATAGCCTCCGTATACAGAAAGGAATGATTATTGTTCAAAATGACAGTGGACAGTCAGGTGTGTTGATCCCCAAAGCTTTGCAACAAGAAGTGTTGCAGTTACTTCGCCAAGGACACTGAGAGAATGATGGTGCGAAACAGTTAGCCCGTCGACACTGTACTTGTCAGAGTACGGACATTCAAATAGAACAGATGACGTCACATTGTCACGCATGTGACGTAAATTAGTCCGCTGTACCACAAAAATTCTCTGCTCGGACTAAGTCGCAATCACCTGGGCAACGTGTGCACATAGACTTTGTGAGATCTTTTTGGAACAATCGTTCGTTGATTGTGGTAGACTCTTATAGCAAGTTTCCTTTTGCTGTGCCAATGAACCCGACAACGTCACGTAGCACAGTTCAGATGCTGTTCTCTATTGTTTGCCTCTAAGGTTTTCCTGAAGTCATAGTGTCGGGCAACGGCCATCAATTCACGACGCAATGGCACACAGCATGTAACTAGTGTACCGTTCCATCCACACTCCAACGGCGAAGTGGAACGTTTCGTCAGAACCTTCGAGGAGCAGATGCCAATCTGCGCACCCACCGCACACACCAGGGATCAACTGTTTCTCGCCTCTAATCGTTCGCGTCCACGAGCTGGACCGTCGCTGGCGGAATTGCTTCACGGCCACCGCCATCCGACACTGTTGCGCCTGCTCCACCCTCCTCAGCATCCGATGCCGAAGGAAGACCGCAAGTATCGGTTTGCGCAGCACGATATTGTGTTTTTCAGGATTTTAGCGGCAGCAGACGGTGAGAGCGAGACGATATCCTTCGTCGACTTGGCGCATGCAGGTATCTCATTTCAACCCAGACGGACTGCACGACCGACATCGCAATCACATTCGCCACGGTGTTCCTTCTGTATCTTTTCCCCCATATTCACGATTCCCGAGGACAGTTCGGCCACAGCAGCCGCCAGAGGGCGTCACCGTGACACCACGTGACGACCCCGTGGACACGGAGGCCTCGTCTCCTCCGCGTCCTCTCGTATTACGGGTGGAGCTGGAGCCGCCCACACCGCAGCTGCCGGAGCCTTCTACATCTGGTTATTGACCTCTAGGAGGTGGACGCGTAACCTCATCAGAGAGGAGGCCGGTCGATGGGGTACGACCGGAACCCTGACGTCCCCTGCAGCCGCAGCTTCCGGTCCGCCAGAGCGTCCTCGCTCCTGCCTCCACCTCCACCCCCACGCCCGTCGTTGTCGTGCTCCATATACGACGACGGTTAGTCGACTTGGGGGGGGGGGGGCGAGAGGAATGTTACGGCATAAAGTCAGCGTCGGCAGGCCAGTCGGGAAAGACAGAGAAGAGGCGGCTGTGAGAAGAGGTCGGCCAATCGATTGCTGACCGATCTCCGTCCAACACGGCAACGAGACAGCACGGCCCCTCGGTGAAGAGGAGATAAGCGCCACGCCCCACTGATGGAATCCACTTCTACAGCAGTGTCAACGTTAGCCACTTCGTTAGGAATGTACACTCCTGGAAATGGAAAAAAGAACACATTGACACCGGTGTGTCAGACCCACCATACTTGCTCCGGACACTGCGAGAGGGCTGTACTAGCAATGAACACACGCACGGCACAGCGGACACACCAGGAACCGCGGTGTTGGCCGTCGAATGGCGCTAGCTGCGCAGCATTTGTGCACCGCCGCCGTCAGTGTCAGCCAGTTTGCCGTGGCATACGGAGCTCCATCGCAGTCTTTAACACTGGTAGCATGCCGCGACAGCGTGGACGTGAACCGTATGTGCAGTTGACGGACTTTGAGCGAGGGCGTATAGTGGGCATGCGGGAGGCCGGGTGGACGTACCGCCGAATTGCTCAACACGTGGGGCGTGAGGTCTCCACAGTACATCGATGTTGTCGCCAATGGTCGGCGGAAGGTGCACGTGCCCGTCGACCTGGGACCGGACCGCAGCGACGCACGGATGCACGCCAATACCGTAGGATCCTACGCAGTGCCGTAGGGGACCGCACCGCCACTTCCCAGCAAATTAGGGACACTGTTGCTCCTGGGGTATCGGCGAGGACCATTCGCAACCGTCTCCATGAAGCTGGGCTACGGTCCCGCACACCGTTAGGCCGTCTTCCGCTCACGCCCCAACATCGTGCAGCCCGCCTCCAGTGGTGTAGCGACAGGCGTGAATGGAGGGACGAATGGAGACGTGTCGTCTTCAGCGATGAGAGTCGCTTCTGCCTTGGTGCCAATAATGGTCGTATGCGTGTTTGGCGCCGTGCAGGTGAACGCCACAATCAGGACTGCATACGACCGAGGCACACAGGGCCAACACCCGGCATCATGGTGTGGGGAGCGATCTCCTACACTGGCCGTACACCGCTGGTGATCGTCGAGGGGACACTGAATAGTGCACGGTACATCCAAACCGTCATCGAACCCATCGTTCTACCATTCATAGACCGGCAAGGGAACATGCTGTTCCAACAGGACAATGCACGTCCGCATGTATCCCGTGCCACCCAACGTGCTCTAGAAGGTGTAAGTCAACTACCCTGGCCAGCAAGATCTCCGGATCTGTCCCCCATTGAGCATGTTTGGGACTGGATGAAGCGTCGTCTCACGCGGTCTGCACGTCCAGCACGAACGCTGGTCCAACTGAGGCGCCAGGTGGAAATGGCATGGCAAGCCGTTCCACAGGACTCCATCCAGCATCTCTACGATCGTCTCCATGGGAGAATAGCAGCCTGCATTGCTGCGAAAGGTGGATATACACTGTATTAGTGCCGACATTGTGCATGCTCTGTTGCCTGTGTCTATGTGCCTGTGGTTCTGTCAGTGTGATCATGTGATGTATCTGACCCCAGGAATGTGTCAATAAAGTTTCCCCTTCCTGGGACAATGAATTCACGGTGTTCTTATTTCAATTTCCAGGAATGTATATGTTCTGATGAAGAGGGCTATTGAGAAAGTAAGTTCCGATCGTTTGGGAAATTGAGACCACTGTAAAAATGCTATAAAGTGTTGTACATGTTTGTAGAGTAATGTCTCTAGTATAACTGCCGATGGCGAAAGCGTCGCTCTATTAAATTCTGAGCTCACAGTGAAGACGTAAAAAATGCCTAGAAAATAGAGCATGAGGGCCTGTGAGGGATATCGTCTGATGTAATGCAGCCCACGTAACGTAAATGTCATACGTTTCCGTCTTCATGACGATTCTCGGCCACACTCTGCAGAGATGTCCTGCAGCGCTTTCGATGGCAAGTGTTTGGTCACCCACAACAAAGCCCGTAACTGTCTTGTTCTAAGTTTCGTATGTGCTCACACGAACCGCTGTCTATGAAGGCAATATTTTGGCACAGACAACGAGCTGTAGGCGAGTGTAGAGAACTGAGGAGAAGCACTGGCGGCTGCCATCTGTGACGAGGGCACTGCAAAGATGGCACAACGCTAGACAAGTCGCTGTAAGTTGTAGCTAAGTGTTGCAAATGAAACAGTTTTGATTTTCAAAGTGCTTGCCCATTCACGACTGATCAGAACTTACTTTCCGAATAGCTCACGTGTAATTGTAGCAAGAAGTCACAAGCTTGGCTGCATCGTAATTTACACAAAATAAAATCGAAATACGTAATCACCATTATCAAAATATCACTTAGCACTAGGGCTGTGAACACAGGTTTGAAGACAATGGATGTGTGTGTGTGTGTGTGTGTGTGTGTGTGTGTGTGTGTGTGTGCGTGTGAAAACGAGGGTAATGCTGTGTTTTATATTTAGTATGTGTATCTGCTTGTACCGATTCATATCATTTTATCTCATCTTTTATCAGCTCGGTAGTATGTTCTTGCAAAATACAATTCCTTAAACGGTACACTAAATAAATAAGTTCGTTTTCGTGTGGTTAGATGTGAAGAGAGATGTGGTTGGTAACTTTGGCCCCGGAAACTACATTCCGAGCGTAGCGGCTCGTTGTTTGAAACGGGGGGTGTCCAGGAGTGTCTGCAAGCAGGCGGCTGGCCCGCCCCTCCCAGCGCCTGTCCTCAGAGGCTGCGAAGCGCCGCCGTCCCAGGTGCGGCTGCACCCAACTCCTTACTTACAGGCGGACAAGGCTACTGACGCGGATATTTGCCAAACTGCTAATCAGAAGAATGCTTACCTGTAAGTATCTGCAAGAAATTGATCGATGAAATTTCAGATGTCAAATACATTTCAGTACGATCAGTAAATTACACAGAAATGTATATATTATTCAAACCCGAATGAGATCTATAATCTGTATCCATCTCCTTCTTGCCGAGGGGGTCCCGCAGCTGTGGCCGCATCCCGCATCTCTGTCGAAAGACGCGTCCGTCTCGCGCGTTATTCGTGATCTTCTTCTGCTCCTTTTCTGTCCGTCGCTTCTTGGAGACCCCTCAGCCACTCGTTTCGTGGTCTGCCTCTTCTTTGTCTTCCGCGGGGTTCCCACGAAAGAGCTCTCTTTGGCCATATCTCTTATTCCATTGTTTCGACACGCCCTCACCGTCCTAGTAGTCCTCCTTCTGTTCTATCCGTAATACTATAATAGGTCTGCGTTCTGTCTCTTATTACCTCATTTCTTACGCTCTCGAGTCGAGAACTTCTACATCCATTTCCAAAGCTCAAAGTCCCTTTTTGTTTCTTTCCGCGTGTTCCCAACACTTAATCCTAGAACTTGTTGCTGTTTCCACGATCGATTTGAAAGATCGCATCTTAATGTTTAAACTCGTTTTTTAGGAGAGTCTGTATCCATTGAGTTCAAAATTACGGGAAGTGGAACGGAAAACATACAGAATATAAATTAAAGAAAAAGCTAAAAAGCTAAAAAAAAGCAACAGTGTGTTTAAAGTACAAAATATTTGTAGCCAAAAGTTTGAAATCCATAATTCCCTGTATTGTCATTACAGAAGCTATTCCCTTTGGAGGACAATGTCATTTCCCCTACGGAATAATTTCCTCTGAATTACTGCAGCATTCCCTATTCAGTGTTTACCTGGCCAGCGCTTCTTCAGATAGCTCCACCCAGATGCTGGGGCTGCTGCTTATACTGATCGCACTCGTATCTCGCCCCATCGCTGGACACTTCCCTCCCACTCGATCCTTTCTCATCTGACTGCAGCGCCTCAGAATTCGTTTAACTTCCTGCTTGTGAGAAGGGAACCTAATAAAGATACTGCAGTACCCGAGAGCACGAAACCCTTCGCGCAGTCTCCTTCACGAACACGCTACCGTTACGAGTGCTGCTCCTGCAGTAAAAACGGATACAGTATGTGGCAACACAGAGAAGGGAACCGCACTGATTACTCTCTCATATTCAGGTGCCGTGTGGATCTCCGTACGTGACATCTCGTGCGGGGAAAAAGATTTTGAGAGTGTGAGGCTTGCAGTTACAAGTTACAAAAGTGAACAAAACTGACCGTAGTAGTAGTGATCTGTGCAAGAAAACAGTCTCGACTTTGTCACGAGTGCAGTACCTGAAAAAACGTCTAAGGCTGATATTGTGTTGAACTAGTATTGTTTTGAGGGGAATATGAGTTATGCGAGTGCTGAAGCTGAGAACGATGCAGACGCCTGCGACGCGTAGAAGCAGCTGCGCTGCAGCACGGGAACGCCGTGGGCGACTCGTGTGCAGCGCACAGGCTTCGCGAACAGCCCTGGCAGCGCAGCAGAGCTTCCCACTGGGCCGAATCTAATGTATGTGCCTAGTTTTTTTCCGAGATCAGTTGCTTTCAACAAACCTGAATCTCCCTCATGTCCACAGCCTCCGTTGCTTCTGAAACAGTAATTGATATATGCCACAGTTACTAGAATAATCGAAAACGAGAGCTCCTGAACACTTTATTTCTTTTAGATGTGTTCACTATACGTAACAACTTTTTGAATTAATTACCTTACATTCGATGATATTCAAAAAATACATTAGGACATTCCCTCAGTTCCTAATGTTGACCTGTCACTTAGTATAGGGAGGATGCACCCATTCTTCAGCTATTTTTATCTTCAATGACGGTGAGAATATAATGAACATTGTGCAAAAACTGATGTGCTGACCTACGATATCCTGTCGATTGATGTTTTCGTGGAGATGCCGCTCAGGGGCAAGTTGCTGGCAGGTCTTCCTGCTGCGTGCGGCTGCCACTCTGGCTTGCCTCTCTCCCACCTCGGACCACGTTAGAAAAATCGTACGTATGTCTGTAATCTTATGCTGCTTGCCCAAGTTCAATGCAGTAAAAATGAAGTGAACTGAAACTAACAGAAGTGTAAATTACTGTTTCTCAAAAGAGAAACGTCTTTTGCATGCTCCACATTAAATTTTTTTATTTATCTTCTGTAACCAGACATATTTCACCTTAGTTACAAGGCATCTTCAGTGGATGTCCTGAAATATTACACGATTTCTTCGTTTACACATACAGGTTATCGTTTGCACCTATAGGTAACAGAGTTAAAACAGTTCGTTGAGGTTTTTATAATAAAATGAAAAACTACTTACGGATCAGCATCTAATTCATCATTTCTAAGCCAAATAACTTTCTCTCAGCTGGAATACTGGTTGAAAGTTTGCACTTTTCATTTGGACACTGTTTTTAATGTACAGCAATTCAACTGCAATTCTGTGTGTTGATAGTCTCATTTGTTTCTGTAAGTGTTGCCAGCTTTCACAGGCTTTAAACTGGTTTTTCTGTGAAAATATGTGTGCTGATGTAAGTTCTGTTGTTGTCGTTTTTTGTGTGTGTGAGTACTTTTTTTACCTTATTTATTTCTCCATCTTATTTTTTTATTTTTTCAAATACATTTATATTCTTGTGGGAGAAACTGGATTTGTGACCATCTGTTGGGATTACTGTTTATTATATGATCAGCCAGTGTAAACAGCGAGAACTTAGTCATTTCAGTTGCTCATTTAACACTATCTTCCTTTCAGCCTTTGTTTTGTATAGCTGGTAATTTTCTTGTAAGGTCAGGAGGTATCTTTCATTATTTATTCAAACTATTTTCACGTCGTTGTCTCTTGTAGTAAGTTTGTGACTATTTTCCCTTAAATATTCTGCAAAAGTTGAGTGTCTTTCCCCTTATTTCCATGCTCTTATATGTTCTTTATACAGGGTGCCGAATATTCTATTAGTTTATTCTACATATCCTCCATCACATGCGTTGCATTGTAGTTGGTATATTCCTGCTTTCTGGTAGATGTCGGTGTCTTTAGTTATTTATATAATGTGCTTTTGGACTGAACTGCCTGTTTTGAATGCTATGTTCATGCCTTGTCTTTTGCGGACTCTACGTTTATAAGGATATTTTTTAGCTTAGCCTGAAATCTATTCGTTGGATCAAAATTCATTTTTTTAAATATTACTTTGTGAAATTAACTCTTGTATTTTGTCAACGTATTTTTTATTTGTCCATAAGAACAAATGGACAGAATAAATACTACACACTAGATGACAGAAGAAAAGGGAAAATAATATAGAGTAATCCCACTGCACCCTCCCTTCGATGTCAAATGAAGATCCGTAAAGCAAATATCCCTTCGTGTCTAATTGTAAATCTCAATAACGCCCCCACTTACAAACTTTGAAACTGAACATATTGCAATGACGATGACTAAACAGAGACTTGATATTAATTTACCGCGGCGGAATTAACAAAACCATTAACGCCACTATAATGTCTCGTGCCGGATCGTGCAGAAGCGCTGTGGAACAACAGCAGCCGTTGTTTCCACTTGATATTGTCGATAACAGTTAATACAATCAGTTGTTCTCTTAATTCTTTCTTTATACTTGTACAACAAATAATCCTAGAGCTTAAAGTCAATAGTCATATCCCATTTTAAAACCTTTGCATGGAACCCTGCGCTTCTTAGTTCCAACGGCTGCTGCTGTCAGTTGGACGTAATGCTTCAACGAAATGGACTAAAACTGACAGCTCGTTCCATGGTACAATGTTATAAAACGTAAAAAGCGAAAAGTGTAGGCAGTTTATAGATAAGCACATTTCAGTCACAGCTATACACAGCCATACATATTCAGCAGTAAGGAAGCCAGCAAGTACTACATGAAGTGTTTGGTGGAAGAATATCTGTCCATTATATCAATACTTATACGGTCTCACACTTTCTTAGGTTTGGCCACGACTGTCTCGGAAGGGTTCTCACAGTACTGTGACTTTCCTAAAACACGACTTTGAAATTCGTTGCATGTTCGTTAACGTGAAACACACTAATTATTCGAGTAGTAACAAAAATTTTAAATGTAGTAAATAAAATCTCAAATGTGCAGCGTGATGATACAGGAGTCATACCACTCATGAAAAAGAAGTGTGTGTTATCTGGACACTCAAATGGGAAATCTGTTGTCAGAGAAGCTACAACCCTCCAAGACAAATGTGAGATTTTGTTAACGCAAGTGAACAGCCCAAATGCAAGCACATTACGCCTCGTGTTGAAATAATTTACAACTAAATGCAATCTCGAGTATAATTAGGGTGTTTCGAGTTAACGAACAAACAACGAATTTCAGACTTCTGTTTTAGGAAAGTGACAGTACTGTGAGAATCCTTGAGAAACACTCGTCGTCAAAGCTAAAAAAGTGCGTGACTGTAAAGGTGTTGATATAATGGACAGATATTCTTCCGCTACACACTTAGTAGCCGCTAAATTGTTCAGTGAGAAATGTATTACTAGTCTGAAGAACAAACTTAATACAGAAGAGATAGTCCTATCCTGTGAATAATAAACAATAGCATTTAGGTATGTTATTTATGAATATTGAAAATTAAGTGACCTGGTGAAGTTTAGCTAGAAAATAATCTAGATGATGTTCGTAGTGTAATTACGAAATTGCAAAAATCCTTTTGACAGTTCGCTGGCTGTATCAGTCGCAGAACGCTATTTTTCAAAACTGAAAAGAATAGAAGCTTTCGTAAGAAGCATTGTGAATTGTAAAAGGCTAAATGCACATGCAGTACGTTCAATGGAGAAAAAATTCCTCTGTTGTCATCCAGAGACCAAGGAAAAAATTAACGATCTTTGCATGAGAATTAAAACAAGGTGAATGGATTTAATTTTTAAGTGAGTAGATCCAGCTTGTACTGTACCAATTTTGGATTTTGTTCCATAAACGTGATTGTGCCTTTTTACACAATTTTAAAACAAAGCCTAACCATTTTGTGGAGCAGCACCCCCACTGATCTTAGTTATGAGACCCATTTGTGAAAATTGTATTAAGTGTGAACAACGGTGTGTTTGGGTGTGCATGATTTCGTCCGCGCGAGTACTAGATCTCGAGAGTTAAAAGCATGGAATGGACCTGCCAGTGCGATTTATCGGCTGTCGAAGAAAGGAGCTGATTCAAGTGCGCCATTTACTTTGATGAAAGAATTTTCGTCAGTGGTTTCCAATTTCTGAAGCCATGTTGTATTTCTGGCTTATGGCTTGTATTACGAGGGTGACCCGAAAAGCAATGCCTCCGAATTTTGTATTCTTTTCTCAATATAGGTTGAGGGATTGCTGTGTCGACTTTCCTATTTCGCTGAGGCAAGTTGAAATCCTCTGCCACAATACTAGCGTGTGACATGGCAGTGTGTATCGTAACTATGTCGGCGCGTGAAAAACAGCGTGCTGTAATCGATTTTCTAATACACAGACATGAAGAATAAAGATGTATAATGTTTGTTTTATTGCTTGTTTTATTTAAAAAGCTTTAAAACTTTTCACGTAAAAAATCTGGAGGCAATAAGTTTAAGCACTCCACCCCGGAATCTGACTTGTTCGAATCTTTGTGATCGCACCCATTCACAGACTAAAACTATGTAAAATGCTGTCCTGTCATTGAAACTATTACCCTCCGAGATCCAGCAGCTGAGAAGTTATCTCTCATTCCGCTTATACCAACCGATTTATCCATTCATTTTAAGCAGCTTCAGTTCCCCATAAAGATTGCAGTACTAATAAAATAGGCTCAAGGTCAAAGAGAAGAGTAAGAGAACAGAGTGGCGAATAGGAAATGGACGTAGAGAGAGAGGGGGGAGGGGGGAGAAGGACGGAAAGAGTGGTGAGAGGGGCGATGCACAGAGAGAGAGAGACGGAAAAGGAAGAGGTGAATAAAAGGAGGGAGGAGGAGGAGATGGACGTAGAGACAGGGGGGAGCGGGTTTAGGATATACGTTGTATGTCCAACTGCAACACATGCACTGTACACCAGGAAAGACCAAGTCGATTTAGATCCGATGACGGCATATGCCACCTCGTGGATAGTAGGTAGTGGTTTCGCCGTCGTCCGCCAACAGACAGCGGATTGGCAGAGCTGCAGTATCTCTGTCGCAGCTAGACGTCTCAGTGTGGTGCAAACGAGTGAGGCAAGCAGTCAGTCATGCCATGGAGACGCACTCGTGCTTCCTACAGCCAACCGAGCGAATTTGAATGGTGTCAGACTGTGACCTTCCGAGTGATGGGATGGTTCTTTCGGAGAACTGCGTCTGTTGCGCAGCGATGCTGATACTAGTGATCACGTGAAAACTCGCACACCTGTAGACGAGGTTCTGAACGTCCACGTGGCACAAACGCCTGCCAGGATCGTCGTATTATAGGGCTATCAGTGGCGTAAAGCTACCGAAGCACGGGCAAGAGGGCTTATGAGCCCAGACATGTCAACACGAACTGTTGAAAACCGGTTACTACAGCCCGCTTCACGTAGCCGGCCGGCGCTTCTGCGCATAGAGACAGAGCTGTACGGAGGCGTGGAGGGGATGAGATTTGCGCATGCGTGGCGGTAGCGAGCGGACAAACGAAGTCCATGTTGCCGAACTGTGTTGCTGCGGACAACAATCAGGTACTTCGTATTATACGTTCAAATATGAGGGAATGATACATTTTGAAACCGATTTCGATCAATCGTCTAAATGAGAGAAATCTTACTTGTGAGTCTGGAGGTTGTGTCCACTGCTCCACAGAAATTGTCTGAAGTTGGAAGGCAAGGACAGCTGATACAGCTTTGTGAAGACGTCAAGTACAATTTTTCTCGAAACGACGATTGTCTAACGAATAGATCATCGAAAACAGTTGCAACTATTGCGATTTGGACTACATTATAAGTAAGAATGCAATACATAAAAAAATAAACTTCAAACCCAAACAGAAATCATTATATTTGTTTGACAACTGCTTCAACACCATATAATTTTTTAAATGTGTATAATGCGAGTATACGGGTGTATTTCACTGCAGTTCAGTGTAAATCATTATGCATAAAAAAGATTTACTTGTAGCAAATGCTAGTGCAAAAGACCATCGTAAAAATTGTCAGTATCTACTCATATTTTTCGGTGTCAACAGTCATTATGAGTATAAACTAACTCGCTCGACATTATCGTGGGAGAACGCATTTATGATCCATTGAACATGCTAACAGTTAACAATCTTCTGCGAATAACTCGATGGAATGCTCACCGATAACGACGGAAACCACCGATATCTTGACAGGTAACCCTCCCTTTCCTTTAAAGGCATTTTCCAATTCGTGCCACGAAAATGACACGGGTTTCCATATCGAAATACTGGAGTTTTTGACGAATTTATGCAGCCGTATTCTCGCGAGTAATACAACAGGGTGTGAAAAGCTTAAATGCGACTTGGACATTGTGTTGAACGTTATAGTTTGAACACTTCACAGATTATATAATCCAAATCAATAAAAGCTTGAGAGTTCTCATGTACAGTGTATACAATTGATATGTTGAAAATAAACGTTTTTAAAGCATGAGTCTTTAAGAAAGATCATTACAGTGTCAGTTAGACCGTCAGCGAGAGCGCATCGCTAGTTCCTACTACTTCTAAGTCGAGCACACCGTTCGCTTTTTACATATTTTTACGAGCTTCAAACAGTAGCGACTGCAGTAATGGATAGGAACTGTGATTGTCGTGTACAGATGCGAGCTGAGCTGACGACCCTTCGCTCACAGCTCCAGGCTGCTTGACTACTTTCACACAGCTTGAGGCTGCTGCCAAGGGGCGTCACTGTGGGGGATGCGAGGGACGTCGAGCACGTCCCACGTGTCCTCCGATCGGCCCACTGCTGTGGCCGCCCCTGGTACTGCCTGCACTGAGGTTGACCCCTCACCCGTGGTCGAGTAGGAGATCATTCCAGAGTCTGGCAGACAGCGAAAGACTTTCAGTGGGGCCGATCGTAGGGCCTCCCTGGTTCGTTTGACGAACAGGTTTCGGGGCGTTATCTGTGGCTGACGATGTCTCTGAGCCGGATGCAGTCGTCCACCCTGTTCCAGAGGAAGCAAGGTCTAGGCATTCACAGCGGGTGGGTTTGCTGTTGTTGGGAGCTCCAACGTTAGGCGCGTAATGGGGCCCCTTAGGAACAAGGAGGGGAAGGAAGTCAGTGTACACTCTGTGTGAATTCTGGGGGGAGTCATTCCGGATGTGGAAAGGGTGCTTCCGGATGCCTTGAAGAGTACAGGGTGCAGACAACTGTAGGTGGTGGCTCATGTTGGTAGCAATGACGTGTGTCGCTTTGGATCGGAGCAGATTCTGTCTGGTTTCGGGCGGCTAGCGGAAATGGTAAAGACTGCCAGTCTTGCTTCCGAGATTAAGGCGGAGCTCACCACCATCTGCAGTGTCATCTATAGAACTGTGGCCCTTTGGTGCAGTGCCGAGTGGAGGGTCTGAACCAGAGGCTCAGGCGGTTCTGTGACCGTGTAGGCTGCAGATTCCTTGACTTGCGCCATCGGGTGGTGGGTTTCCGGGTTCCACTTAATAGGTCAGGAGTCCACTACACAAAGGAGGCGGCTACACTGGTAGCGGGGGCTGTGTGGAAGGAACTGGGCGGTTTTTTAGGTTAGAGGGTCTCAGGGAACCACAGAAGGGGCGTCCGTCAGAAAGTGGACAGGTAAAATACAGTAAGGTAGTTGTAGAAACGGTTGGTATTGTAGTTGTAAATTGTCGTAGCTGTGTTGGGAAAGAACCAGAAGTCCAAGCCCTAATAGAAAGCACTGAAGCTCAAATAGTTGTAGGTACAGAGAGCTAGCTAAAGCCGGAAATAAGTTCACCCGAAATTTTTTCAAACGATGTAACAATGCTCAGAAAGGATAGGTTAAATACAGTTGGCGGTGGAGTATTTATTGCTGTCAGAGGTAGTTTGCCTTGAAGCAAAATTGAAGTAGATAGTTCATGAGAAATAGTATGGGTGGAGGTTATACCTGACAATGGCACTAAACTATTAACTGGATCGTTTTACGGAGCCCCGACCCAGAAGACATAGTTGCTGAAGAGTTCAAAGAAAACTTGAGTCTCATTTCAAATAAGTACCCCGCTGATACAATTATAGTCGGTAGTGACTTCAATCTACCCTCGATATGCTGGAAAAATTATACGTTTAAAGCCGGCGGCAGGCATAAAACATCATCCGAAATTGTATGGAACCCTTTCTCAGAAAATTATTTTGAACAATTAGTTCATGAGCCCACTCGAAGCGTAAATGGTTGCGAAAGCATATTTGACCTTTTAGCAACAAATAATCCTGGACAAATAGTGAGTGTTGTGACGAATACAGGGATTAGCTACCACAAGGCAGTTGCTGCTAGGCTGAATACCGTAACATCTACAACCATCAAAAAGAAACGCAAAGTATATCTATTTAAAAAAATCTCATAAAAATGCCTTAACGCCGTTTTAAGAGACAGAATAGAACGGTAGAGAGACAGCATAAAGGTGGTTCGTTGAACCCTCTGCCAGGCACTTTATTGTGAATAGCAGAGTAATCACGTGGATGTAGATGTACTTTGTTTCAAAATCTACATCGTAATACAGTCTGATATCTGAGTCCATGTCCGAACCATCTGATTGTAAATTTAGGATCACACGTTCAAGGCTTTTATCCATTTTCACCTCCCTGGGAAAATCTGTCGTTTCATGCACAAGACTTTCAGTGTCTGGTATCTTGAATATTTTGCTTTTTCCTCACATAGCTTGTAACCTATGTGCAAGTTAATTCTATCGGATTATACTGACAATGATATGTGGGTAAACCCAAAACTATGTGAGCATATTCACATGCACTACTGTATATTGTGTCGCGTGGCTTTTATAAATTAACGAGCTACAGGCGTTCAGTACCAGTCTGGCTTATATTGTCCGGAATACGTTTATTTTTCAGCCAGAGCACAATGTCCCCTTTCTGTTTGGTCATTTCTGTGTAACAGCTAAATTATAATTGGCACACTAATTACAATGATTGACTTCGAAGCTGGTTACGGCAAGAATTGTTCAGTGAATCACTTCTTGAAAGCGACAGCGTTGATTTCCGAATGGTTGTCACTAGTGTTTTTCTTACATCTAAATACAAGCTTACTCTCAGGAACCAAAACGTTAAAACCACCAGTACCATTACTCATTTTGCAACAGGTGTTAATGGAATGATTCTGACTCACCCATGTCCCATCAATGTAATATACTTGTATCGTTCATTTTTGTAACGAACGTGGTTCGAACTGCTTCTATGTCATTTCTTTCAATTAAAAATTCTCTTCTTAACATATTTGAAACCAATGTATTTTAAAATTATTTGCGATACCTTTGAAATCAGTTTGCGCAGGCAAGTTTTTGTGATGTTGAATATTGCCTTCTTATATATATTTTAAACGGGGACCGCTTTAAATCATCGTTGTCAAAACCATCTATTTGTGCTACAGATTTCTTGTATTTTCGATGATTTTCAAGCGACACGAAAACAAATTTTCCTGATCTTTCTACTGTTCCGACTCTTTTGGTTACTATTATCTGTACAGTTCTTTTGCCGACACATGCTTCTACAGTTCGTTCTTAGTCTTCAAAATGTCAAAAACGAAAGTATAGCTTACAGATTCGTGTTTGAAGAAGTCATAAATGCGGGACATAAACCTCCTCGATCGGTTGGGAAGCATCTACATCTACGTGGAACTCCGTTATTCACATTTAAGTAGCTAGCAGAGCGTTCATAGAACCACCTTCAAGCTGTTTCTCTACCGTTCTCCTCTCGAAAAGCGCGCAGGAAATACGAATGCTTTAATCGTGCGAGCTCTAATTCCTCTTATTTAATTGGGATAATCATTCTTCCCTATGTAGGTGGGTGCCAACAAAGTATTTTCACATCTGAGGAGAAAGTTGCCTACTGAAATTTCACGAGAAAATTCTACCACAATGAAAAACGCCTTTATTTTGATGACTGCGACCCCAATTCGCGTATCATATCTGTGGCAGTCTCTCTCCTTTTTCGCGAAAATACAAAATGAACTGCCCTTCTTTGAACTGTTTCGATCAATCCTATCTGCTGTGAATCCCACGCTTGACAGCAATATTCCATAAGATGGCGGAAAAGCATACTGTAAGTAGTCTCCTGCTGCATTTTCTAAATATTCTACCAATAAATCGTAGTCTTTGGTTTGCTTTCCACACAACTTTATCCATGTGACAGCTGCATTCGAAGTTATTTGTAAGTGTAATCCCTAAGTATTTTGATGAATTTTGTGCCTTTAGAATCGTGTATTTTATCCTTTAAAGAGAATTTAGCGGATTCCTTTTAGTATTCATGTGGATGGATTCAGACTTCTCATTATGTATGGTCAATTGCCACTTTTCTCACCACACGGATATCTTGTCTATCTTATTTTGTAGTTTGTTTTAATCTCTGATGACTTTATAAGACGGTAAATCACAACATCATCTGCAAACAGTCTAAGAGGGCTGCTCAAATTGTGTCCTAAATCGTTTATTAAATCAGGAACAGGGGACGCCTATAACACTTCTTTCAAACGTCAGATCTGTTTTACTCGATGATTTTCCGTCAATCACTATATACAGTGATCTCTCTGACAGGAAATCACGAATCCAGTCGCACAACTAAGACGATACTCCACAGGCACGCAACTAAATTAAAGTTGCTTCATCAGGAACTTCAGGTTCATTGCCATCATTTCATTTGGAAATCACATTAAAACATTTACAGATACACATTCGCACCTATATTCGGTGGCTCTGTGAATGAAATTGCCCGGTCGCAAGATCCGGCAACAGCGCAGCATGTGCGAGAGAGATTCTCGCAGGCTAGTTTGTAGCTCGTGGCTAGCCGCTAGCACAGAGAATGAATCTTATTGGCTGCTAGCAGTTAGTGGATGAGGATGCGCAGAACGGCTGAAAACAGCACTGCCTTCCAACATGACGCGCACTACAGCCGTGGGACCACTGGAAGCGCGCCTCCAGCCCGTTCTCCACTCACGCCAGGGCACCGACGTGCGCTGCTAGACTCCTGCCGCCAGGGCATCACTTGGCAGATGGAATGCAACTTGCCTCGGCGAAGCAGGACAGTCTGCATGACGTGCAATACCTTGATCTATATTGAGAACTGAATAAAAAATTCGGAGGCGTTACTTTTCAGGTCACCCTCGTAATGTAAGCCGTAAGCAGAAATACAACACGGCTTCAGAATGCGGGAATTGCTGATGAACATTAACCTGCAGGCACATGGCAGAACTTCTTTCATTCCATCCACACTCGAAATGTATATTCTCCGGTCTCTACAGACCCCAAATAGCTGCCTGGCGAAGCTGATACGTTACGGAAATGAAGCACTGTGCTTTACGGCTCTCTACATACTCGGCCCTTTGTATGTGTGTGTGTTCATATCTGCGTGAGTATGAGACTGAGAGAAAGGGAGAGAGAGAGAGAGAGACAAAAGGGAAGGAGCGAGTAACAGGGAGGAGGGTGGAAACGTAGAGCAAAAGATTGAAAAGGAGGAAAATTAGATCTTATAGAAAAGTATGTTGCAATTTGTGAACAACATAAAAATTCGATTAATGAAACAAAACAATAAACCTATGCACACTTTACAGTCTACGTGAGCGAAGCAGTGCTAAGCTAGTATCTAAATAAAGAGAGAAAGTCTGTTTGGCCGACCTCCTGTTGCAGATGGAAATGAGGCGGTAAGACAGAAGTCGCCGGTTCGAAATTAGTCCAAGGAACAGTTATTTTCGCACAGTGTTGAGGATCTCTTATTGCGTAGTTAACAAGTAATAAGGACGATACTAAAGCGGACATTGGCCTAATTGCCGAATGCCTCGAGTTAGAGAATACTTTGTTACGCCTACGTCTACCCTAGCAGGTTTCACATCCGTAGCTCAGAAGGCCAACCTGCTGCTTATATAGTTGTGATGTGTGTGCCAGAAAATTGCGGAGTTGCTGCAAGTCATGCCAGCAGATCGGCACAGCGGAGTGCTGAGTTACCTCGCGCTGCCCTGCCTAGACGCAATTAATAGCCTATTCCACAAAGGTGCCAAGCAGGAAAGCAGGACGGTCTCCACTAACTATTACGGAAAGCTCACATTGACAGGACGAGAAATTTGGAGCGAATGGTTGTGTTATTTATCTGAAAATGCCTCTGTTTACTGTAAACCGTATTGACTCGTGGAAAGACAGACATCGTCGTCAGCATAGAGGGAGGGGGTTCGAGATTGGAGGTGGATAACCAAAAGTGTAGTATGACATGGAACCAGCTATTTCCATCTGAACCCATGGGTTGTTTTCAGTTCATGGTGTAAGAAAAACACAGTTGAAGCGGGTATCGATTCTGGAGCAAAGACGAGTGAGGAGACATGGAAGCAGATCCTTGAGCGTATTGTGAATGTTGCGTTAATACTGGTATCCATTAATACAGCTTTTCAATGACATAGGGAGGACATTCTAAAATCAAACAATGGAAAGTCTTTAGCAACTATCGAACGGCTCGCCAAGTACAATCTGGTATTACCCGATCTATTAAATAAAGCAAAATATACTCAGAAGTACCTTAGTTCTCCAGTTCAAAATGAGGTAATAAATGTAGTATCCAGTCCAGTTGAAAAAGGGAATATTAGTGACAATTAAGCTGCCCCAGTCATTTCTATTATTGCAGACATAATAGAGGACATTACAAAAACATATCAGTTAACTCACTAATTTAGGTATTTTACAGTTTCGTACGATGTTTCAGGAAAGCCTTGTGATGAGAAGATAAATAAACGGTTTCCAAGTTTTCGCTTTCCAAGTGCATTAGGAACAGAAAAGGAGATAGCAAGTGCAACAGCTGAAAAGGGTTTTTCGTTAGCTAAACGCCGTGGTCAGGTTTGTGACGACTGTGATAGTATGTCACGCTTATACAAAGCTGTTAGAACGAGAATTCAACAAAGAGAAAAGAAATGCAAAATGTGTGGCCTGTGCAGCGGATAATTTAAATCCAGTACTTTACTTAATGATGTCGCATGTGGAATTCAAGAAGGCAGGCAGTATAAACACTGTATCTTTTATTTAGTTACAGTATCAAAAGATGGGAACATTTTGTATCCTCTCGTACCTTAAAAAAGCTTTTCCCACATCACTGAACTTGGAGATATCAGTGTATTAAAGCTCTTCGTAGTGCTTCCGTCGATATACTTAAGGGTCTGTCAAAAATAATATTGATATCTACGAAGAGGACAAGCTGTTGTTTTTAAAAATTCAGTTACAGAAATCTGAAATCGATTTTCAGATAGTGGTGAAATCAAAGATACTAGAAAGTAGTAAAGCGTGTTCTCTTTTTTCTGACTGCAGCTGATAACTTTTATCTTGCTATCAAAACAGTTTGGAAGAAGCAGTTCCGTCAGCCACTTCTTTGGCAAAGTATTCGAAAAGAGAAAACATCGTGCTGACGATTTTTGTCAGGACGAGCGGTTAGTGGATCAAAATAAGAATTTCAGAACTACTGTTTTTAAAGGCTGTTTAGACCTTATTGAAGTTCAGTGAAAAATCAGGTTTGACAGTATGCGTGACGTTACTCGTTTCATCAAAACTATTTTCTCAAAGTAGCTCAGTTCGGCTTGCGACAAAGAGGCTCACAGTATTTGGTGAGGAACGAGCAGAGTAGGAGGTGGGCTGCAACAGAGCCAGCCCGGCACCGGCCAGCGCGGCCGTTCCGCTTCACAAAGCACGACGCAGCGACAGCCGGCCTGGAGAGGTGCGGCAACGGCTGACGCAGCAGGACCCAAGCGGGAGAAGGCACAATGCAGCGCCGGAAGTGTTCAGTGCACGTGCCTCGAGGCACAGTGAGGCACGAGCAAGCGCAGCCCGACAAAGTGCGTCAATACTTACCCATTTTGTAGTAAAACCAGCTGTGCCAGTACCGCAGCTGTACAACCGCGGGACTGTGACGCTCCGGATGGCAGTCGGCCACAGTCGGACGGTGCAGCCTCCTAGCCTCCTGCTCGGGCCACGGCTGCGGCCGCTGCGCCACCGGGCAACCGCTGGCGGCAGGAAGCCGCCGTCTGTACTGCACGACGGCGGGGACCCACAACACAGATACTTTGGTACTTCTCGTTGTTTCTCTGCCGCTGCACGGTGCCCCCTGCACCCATTCTGGCACCAGTCTCTTCACTGGTGTCACACTATCGACGTCAAATTTTTAGCACAATCTCCGAAACTGTGGCCTACGGTAAGGTGAGTAACGAATCTTAATTTCGTGTGTCGCGGAAAAGAAGTTTGACTGTTGTGCTCTTTGTAAGATGAGTCTTGTTGAATGTAAGGAGTCGGTAGATATGCCGCACTTTAGAGGTAACATAAACACTTTTCACGCTTGTCTAGTACCTGTCAGCTGTACGCTGGTAACTTGGAAGAACATTCAGCACCGTGTGCTGAATCTGTATCAGTAGTGAGTTCCTATTATAATCGTCATGGAAGTACGGCTACAAAGTGCCGAGAACCAAAATGGTTAATGATTAGACGTAAGAATTGCCTTAATATATTTTTTGTGTCTCGTCATCATTGGTGTTGCAAAATGAGTGCCGAGAAGGGCAGTCCTTTGGCAAAGTCGAGGATGCGAGGAGTACAAGACCCAGAGGTAGTTCGTATATTATTAGAATAAGTACCGCAAAATTGACATCCGATAATAATGAGTTACGTAGTCTGCTAGAAGCGCGGATATAGATTTGGCAGCCACAAGTTTGTTCACTCCTTCCTCTGGCAAAATAACTGAGGATATGCAAGCGTTTACGGACTACCTTAGGAATTTCGCAGGTGTGGAACAACTTTTTACGGTATACAAAGCAAAACAGCGTCAGACAATTTAGGTACAGGTGCATATGACAACTAAGTAACGTATGGAACCAGTACAACAATTTGCTGATAGAATAAGAAAGATTAATGGTTGTACATACGAGAGGGGGCACAGAGCTATACTGAATGAAGTAATTTCACGAGAGGCTGAGCAGAGGGCGCCTGATGCATTTTTAAGAGAACTGGCAAGGAGTATACGCAGATGGGTTGTGGCTGATGTTCGCACAGCTGTCGGGTTGGCAGTAGAACATGATGAAACTGACATGTCAATTGGACGCGAGGCGGACAGTGTTTTCAGCCAGGTTTTATAGTTGCGGACTGGTGGACCGTTAGCTGAAGCGATGCTGCCAGCCGTGGTACAGTGCAGATAGAGGTGGAGGTTCGTACAATGGGAATGGTAGTTTCAGAGATAGAGGATCAGGAAAGACACAGGCGTTAAACACCAACGGGAGCCCGAGATCCACCTACGGACATTCCTAGTAAAACTAGATGCAGAGCTGGATAGTGTGGTCAGAGGAATAGTAGGGAAGAATAACTGCGGGATATTGTTGGCCACAGCTGCACATATGGCGGTTGCCAGTCTAGATCTGATGGAACATTTGAGAATGGTGGAAGTAGATTTTTGTCTGTGTACTTCAGACAATGTGTAGAGACCGTGCCACACGTGAATGAAGGCTGTAAGCATAATTCTGGGGTTGAATTTCTTGCGTGACATTTGTGCTAAGATCGATCTTCAACAACACATTACGCAGCTTGACGGAAAAGTGTTTCATTTGGGCGAAACTGCTGTCAGTATAGCAATTTTGCGACGTGAGTCTATCGAGTATGAAAAACCTTTTAAACCATGAAAAACTACATTAAGACTCGATATACACAATTGTCTACCTATGGATACTGGGAAAATGCTTTGGGTTAATTTTAAGTCAAACTTATCAATAGGTATATTGTGCATGGCGGAGAACTTGAAAGTAAATGGAGAACTGGATCAGATGAGTTCCTTAGCGAAAAGAAGTGTTGTAAGTGTACCAGAAGTAAATGGTGAAAAAATGGTACCTCCGTTTGTGAGTAACTTTAGCATCGAGGATTTAAGGTTAACAGTGGGGTTGTTGATCGCTAACGAGGATTTCTGGAGGAGAAAGAGTGGGACCCAATGGGTGTCAGCCACAGATAATCACCAAATGACACTGCAACAGCATTACAAATAAGTGGAGCAGCTGAAGGGGAGTCTTACGGAATGATGACCGGGAGAGTCACTGTTGGAATTTGGTGTTTCTCATTTCCAAAAGGGCCATTGCCAATGACGAATGTTATGCGACACTGAATACTAACAGGAAAGGAATCACTGGTTTACCGCAAGGTATTTGCATCTGATTCTGTAGGAATTCTTCGAACAGCAGCTGAGGGATGGGATTACTGAGGAAAGTAATAGTCCATGGAGGGCTAGAATGGTTGTTATGCCCAAGAAATCAGTGGATGGATCACGAAAATACAGTTTCGTTGCGATTACCGACACCTGAGTATCCAGACTTCAATGGGTGGAATGTGGAATCCATAGACTATTTAAACCCCACCCTCCCCCATCTCCATCCCGTTGGTGGGGAGGCTTGCGTGCCTCAGCGATACAGATAGCCGTGCCGCATGTGCAGCCGCACAGGGGTATCTGCTGAGATGCCAGACAAGCGTGCGGTTCCTGAAGTGGGAGAGCAGCCTTTTCAGTAGTGCAGGGACAACGGTCTGAATGACTGACTGATCTGGCCTTGTAACACTAACCAAAATGGCCTTGCTGAGCTGATACTGCGAACCGCTGAAAACAATGGGAAACTACATCCGTAATTTTTCCCGAGGGCATGCAGTTTAAATGACGCTGAGATCCTCTTGTGAAAAATATTCCGAAGGTAAACTAGACTCCCGTTCGGATCTCCTGGATGGGACTACTCAGGAGGTCGTCACTATCAGGAGAAAGAAAACTGGCGTTCTATGGATTGAGCTATGGAATGTCAGATTCCTTAATCTAGCAGGTAGGCTAGAAAATTTAAAAATAGAAATGGACGGGGTACAGTTAGAGATAGTGGGAATTAGTGAAGTTCGTTGGCAGGAGGAACAAGACTTCTGTTCGGGTGAATACAGGGTTATAAATACAAAATCAAATAGGGGTAACGCAGGAGTAGGTTTTGCTAATGAATAAAAAAATAGGAGAACGGATAAGCCATTATGAACAGCATAGTGAACGCATTGTTGTAGCCACGATAGACACGAAGGCTACGTTTACCACAGTAGTACACGTTTATATGTCAACTAGCTCCGCAGATGACGAGGTTATTGAAGAAATGCATAATGCGATAAAAGAAATTATTCAGATAGTCAAGGAAGACGAAAATTTAATAGTCATGGGGGACTGGAATTCGAGAGTAGGAAAAGAAAGAGAAGGAAAAGTAGTAGGTGAATATGGACTGGAGGTAAGAAATGAAAGAAGAAGCCGTCTGGTCGAATTCTGTGCAGAACATAATTTAATCATAGGTAAAACTTAGTTTAAGTATCTTGAAAGAAGGTTGTATATATGGAAGAGGCCTGGAGACGCTGGTAGAATTCAGATAGATTATATAATATATATTTAGGAACCAGGTTTTAAATTGTAAGACATTTCCAGCGGCAGATGTGGACTCTGACCACAATTTATTGGTTATGAGCTGTAGACTAAAACTGAAGAAACTAAAAAAGGTAGGAATTTAAGGGGATAGGGCCTGCATAAACTCTAAGAACCAGAGTGTGTAGAAAGTTTCAGAGAGAGCATTAGGGAACGACTGACAAATAAAGGGGAAAGAAATACATTAGAAGAAGAATGGCTAGCCTTGAGAGATGAAATAGTAAAGGCAACAGAAAATCAAGTAGGTAAAAAGACAAGAGCAAGTAGAAATCCTTGGGTAACAGAAGAGATATTGAATTTAATGGACGAAAGGAGAAAATATAAAAATGCAGTAAATAAAGTTGGAGAAAAGTGAGATCGACAGGAAGTGCAAAATGGCTAAGCAAGGATGGCTAGAAGACAAATGGAAGGATGTAGAGGCACATATCATTAGGTGTAAGATAGACACTGCCTACGCGAAAATTAAAGAGAAGTTTGGAGAAAAGAGAACCACATGTATGAATATCAAAAGCACAGACGGAAAACGAGACCTATGCAACGAAGGGATAGCAGAAAGGTGAAAGGAGTATATACATGATCTATACAAGGGAGATGTACTTGAGGACAATATTATGGAAAGGGAATAGGATGTAGATGAAGTAGAAATAGGAGATACGATACTGCGTGGAGAATTTGACAGAGCACTGTAATACCTAAGTCAAAACAAGACCCCAGGAGTAGACAACATTCCATTAGAACTACTGATAGCCGAGGGAGAGCCAACCATTACAAAACTCTACCATCTGGTGAGCAAGACGTATGAGACAGGTGAAATACCTTCAGACTTCAAGAAGAATACAATAATTACAATCCCAAAGAAAGCAGGTGGTGACATGTGTGGAAATTCCCGAACTAGCAGTGTAATAAATTATGGCTGCAAAATACTAACAGGAATTCTTCACAGAAGAATGGAAGAACCCTTGTTGACTGGAATACTCTCCACCAAATTTAAAGTTGGCAGGGGTAGATACAGGGAGCGAAAGGCTATTTACAACTTGTACAGAAACCAGATGGCAATTATAACACTAGAGGGTCACGAAAGGGAAGCAGTGATGGAAAAGGGAGTGAGACAGGGTTGTAGCCTATCCTCTATCTTATTCAATCTGTATATTGAGCAAGCAGTAAAGGAATCAAAAAACAATTTGGAGTAGGAATTTAAATCCACAGAGAAAAAATAAAAACTTTGAGGTTTGCCGATGACATTCTAATTCTGTCAGAGACAGCAAAGGACCTAGAGGAGCAGTTGAACTGATTGGACAGTGTCTTGACAGGAGGATATAAGATGAACATCGACAAAAGAAAAACGAGGATAATGGAACGTAGTCGAATTAAATCAGATGATACTCAGTGATTTATATTAGGAAATGAGACAGTTAAAGTAGTAGATGGGTTTTGCTATCTGCTGAGCAAAATAACTGATGGTAGTAGAAATAGAGAGGATATAAATTGTAGACTGACTCTGGCAAAGAAAGAGTTTGTGAAGAAGAAAAATTTGTTAACATCGAGTATATATTTAAGTGTCAGGAAGTCTTCTCTGAAATTGTTTGTGTGGAGTGTAACCACGTGTGGAAGCGAAACATGGACGGTAAATAGTTTAGACAAGAAGAGAATGAAGCTTTCGAAATGTGGTGCTATAGAAGAATGCTGAAGATTAGATGGGTAGATCGCGTAACTAATAAGCAGGTACTGAATAGAATTGGGGAGAAGAGGAATTTTTGGCATAACTTGACTAAAAGAAGGAATCGGCTGGTAGGACACGATCTGAGGCATCAAGGGATCACCAGTTTAGTATAGGATGGAAGTGTGCAGGATAAAAATCGTAGAGGGAGAGCAAGAGGTGAATACACTAAGCAGATTCACGAGGATGTACGTTGCAGTAGTTACTCAGAGATGAAGAAGCTTGCACAGGATAGAGTAGCATGGAGAGCTGCATGAAACCAGTCTCTGGACCGAGGACCACAACAACAACACAGACTATTTAGGTCAGTGCAAGTATTTTTCATGATGGACTTAAGGAGTGGCTACCATCAGCTAGAAGTCTCTCTGGTGGACCGATCAAAAACAGCATTTTCATCATTGTTATTACTTCAGGAGGTTGCCTTTCGGATTGAAAAATGCCCCTGTGATGTTTCAGAGGATAAAAACCACATCTATACGTGGTATATGTTGATCATGTAAACGTCTTCACGATTGATGTGGAGCACTATATAAAACGCCTAAGAAAAGTATTCCAGAGAATGTGAGCCGTGAATCCACCGTTAAGTACTGAGAAGTGCCACATAATTAGTTCCTAATTACGGGGTTAGGACAGACCAAAGATTGGTTAAAGCTGTATGTTTACGTCCTGTACCTGAACCAGTAAAGAAACTCTCATTTCTTTGAGTTGTGAATTGTTATAAGAGATTCGTACCATTGTGGAGGTTACCTGAAGCATTAGCACCGTTTCAATTGCGTAGGACTGATGTTTCAGGTCTTTTCAACAAAAAACCTACACAGAATAAATATGTATTCACGATTACAGACTACTTTTCGAGATACAGCAAAATGGTTGTTATGCCCAACAAACAGGCAGCAGCAGTGGCACAAGCGCTAGTAAACAATTGGACATTGAAATTCGGGGTACCTGAGATGATAGTAGCGTATGAGGCAACCAACTTTATGTCGGAGTTGTTCAGGGAAATGGGTAAAGTTTTGTGTGTGGAAAAAAAAGAGGATGAGTTGAAAGGTGGCTACACTGAGCCACTGCGCCAGAGATAGCGCCAAAGAGTACTATTAAGCCGCCTCCACAGTGCGTGGAGAGAACTCGTAGTAGTGAGTGCCTGTTAAGAACTCGTAGAAGTCAGTGTGTGGGCAGAGCTCGTAGTGTCAGTGCTTGTTGAGAGCTCGTTGTAGTCAGTCGTACCGAGATGTGCTAGTGGGCACTGCTTGTCGTGAAGTCGGAGTGAGATGTAATAGTGGAGAGTGTTGTTCCATGTTTTATGCAGTTATTGATAGGAGAGATAGCAGATGTTATTCTAATGGAAATACTGTAACGATCAGAGTGCTTTTCGTCAATATATATGAAGGTAAAATATTGCGTGTTTTTTCATTAATTCCATGTTTTAAATAATGCGTCATTACAGGTTCAGTCAACAAAGCATCTGGCGTGTGTTCTTGTATTAGAGTTTAATTCTGGTTTCCTTATGCAATTGTAGTATTTGTAATTTTCTTTTATCACGTCAGTATAATTGGTATTTAAAAATTCTCGTCTTGTTGGAAAAGAACCGTGCCAGATGTGTACGTTGAGTCACACTCCCACATACAGAACAGTTATACTTGTGCTTTGGTTTCATAGGTTTTATAGTTGCTGGGGACTTAATTAATTAATTGTGTTAACGAAAATTTTCATTTCATTCTTACATTGTTTGTTGCAGTCAGATTGCGTAATAATTCTAGTCAGCGCCAACCGATTACGAGACATAGCGTAATCGGAATTACAGCTATTGAAAACTAAAAGTATTTGCAAATTTATTTAATTAAGCCCCCATGCACGTGGCGACCGCTGCTTCGGATCGTCCCTTGGGATTCTTCTGATTGTGAAAATAGTAGACGGTAGTATTGTTGTAGTAATTTGTAGTTTAGTAATTGTAGTTTATATTGCAAGTGTAGATTTGGTAATTGGCATTCTTCTAATAGTATTTTTCAAAATTTTATTTTTATTGCCTTGTATACGCGTTTGACAATTTTGTGCAATTATTTCAATTGTTCGTTAATCGTGTTTGAAGGAAACATCTCGTGTGAATAGTATTGTTGGAGATAAAGAGTCATTGTGTGTAATTTTCGTACAGTGACGAATCTTTTGTATATTTTGTAAATGATTACGCGATCAATGAAAAAGGCAAAAATGATGAATAGTGAGAACGAAATTGTTGACATGGCGAACTCGCCAACACAGGACAACAGTATGATGAATAATGGAGTTGAAAACAATGTAATAAGTCGGGAAAATAGTCCGGAACCATTTCAAAATTTTTCTCAATCAGAAAATTCACAGAATCCGAGATTAACGATAGAAGATTCTGAAATAGTATCGAACACAGATAGCTTTGCAGCTATGATGAAGGAAACTGGTTTTGCGGGAAATGTTAGGGGCGAAAATAATTTTGAAACAGTTACTATGGGGCAGTTGATGAGTGCTATATTAAAAATGGAAACACGGTTTGGATCTGAGTTAAAAACACAAATGGGAACAATGGAGCGGTTAGGATCTGAATTTAAAACAGAGATAGGAACAATTAAAACAGAGATGGGAACTTTACGATCTGAATTAAAAACTGATATGGGAACAATGGAAACACGGTTTGGATCTGAATTAAAAACAGAGATTGGAACAATTAAAACAGAGATGGGAACTTTGGAAACACGGTTAGATTCAAGAATAGGGACTTGTTTCAAAAATATGAAAGATGAATTAAAGAAAGAAATCAGAGAGGAAGTACAACCGATTCTGAATTCTCACAATAATAGATTAATTGCAGTAGAAATCAGACAACGGGAACAGGATAGAGAACAGGAAGAAAGAGATCGCGTGATAGTACAGAATTTTTCAGAGTTAAATTTACAACGTGCAAAGGATAAGGAAGAAATATTTGAGAGAATCGAAGGATCCGTACCAAATGGCAGATTGAATAACCTAACACAACAGTATGAACAGTTAACTACCAAATGTGTTAATACTGAAACCCGAGTCGCGACACTTACGGAAGACGTGAATAAACAGAAAGAACAATTAGGTGACTTATCGGAAAGAGTTGAGGAAATTTCAGATAAATTGACAAATCTTAGTTTACATGGGGACAGAGATACGGATGATACAGCTCCATTACCATTTGCAGAAACCGAAGAGTACCAGAACATAAATAAGCATGTTGAAAATCAGGGAAAATTTAATGAACGCGTTAAAAGGGAAGTTGAGGCATTACGAAAGCAAGTCAAACAGATCGAAGGCGAAATTGTAGGAAAAGACAGCAAAAGAAATTTGGAATCACAGATAGCAGAGGGGTTTGAAGAAAATAATTTGTTTCATTTACGGGATGCAACAAGAGAGCACCAGGCGCGCGAACTTTACAATAATCGACATTCGGACTGGGACAGACGCGGCAGGTCTTTGTCGCCACGAGGTGAAAACTTTGATTATAAACACTTTTTGACTGTCCGGAAATTTAAGATCTTCCGCAATTCTAAGAATGACATACATCCATGTTCATGGTTAGATCAATTTATGTACGCACTCCCACCAAATTGGCCACTAAGTCACAAACTGGAATTTATGTGTGGATATGTAGAAAACGAACCGGCGACGCGGATGCGCGCACTCATCAGAGATTGTAATAATCTGAATGATTTTTATCATGCATTTCTATCGGCATATTGGTCCGAAAACACACAAGACAGAGTCAAACATAGTCTGATTATGCAGCGTAATTTTAAACAGTCTGAGTTCCGCACGCCGGCAGAGTACTTTGAAGACATGATTCGAAAGAATCAGTTCCTGTCCAACCCTTATAGCCCGACTGAATTAATTCGCATTTGTTTAACTAAGTTGCCACAATCCATAAGACAAATTGCTTTAGCTGGAAGATGTAACGACGACATCGAGACTTTTAAGACTTAGTTGCAAGAACTTGAGTATGACAACGACGACGGGACTTCTTGTAACTTTTTCAGTAACAGTATTTACAATAGACTTTCAGAGAAAAGAGATAGTGATCGGAACGGGCGTTATATGGGTAATTTTGAGAATGACAGACGTAACAGACACGACAATAGATACCAGCCCTATGACAATAACAGACGTTCTAACAGAAATTACACAGACAACTATAACAACGGTAATTCGTATCGGAATGATCAATCATACGGAAACAGTAATCGGTATTATCAAGACAGAAATTATTCAAACAGTAATAGAAATTCTTACTACAGAAACAATCAGGGTAGTAGATACAGCAATAATTTCAGAAGTGACAGTCGAAATTACACAAGGAGTAGTTATGCAGACAGACAGGATAACAGAAATTTTAATAACAGACACAGCCAAGAATGTGCATCCAACAGACAGGAGGGACCTAATTGGCATCCTCCACGTGACAGAACTTCAGAGAGACAAGTGCAAATCGTAGAAATTGATCCGCGAAATGACGCGAATACTCAAAGACGTGACGCAAACAATCGACAATGACTTGCAGCTTCGGCTTCTGGCAGCAATATAGACGGTTCAGAAAGTAATGACACTACGACTTTACACTACGTACGCCTGGAAGACATGAGAGACATTTTGTTAGATGAAAAGGAAAATAATGTAGACGCATTTTTACATCCTGTTATTGAAGTATGTGTGGGTAAGAATAAGTTCACTGCAGTTTTAGATTCTGGGAGTCCATTGAATGTCATTAGTGAATCAGTTTTTCGTATATGTGAAAGAACTATTGCCTGTCCTGTGTTACCTATTTCTAAAACTACAATTCGAGGAGCGATTTCTGGAAAAAGTGTAGAAGTTAAACAACAGACCAACTTAAATTTTATTTGTCAAGGATACGAATTTTCTGCTAATTTTATTATTGTTCCATTACTCAGTGCACAAATTATATTAGGTATGGAGTTTCTTAACGCACATAAGGCAATTTTGAACTTTAAAGAAGGAAGTGTGAATTTGACTGTTGCCGGAATGCCGAAATGTTTGAAATTTTTCGAGTGTTTAACAAGATCTGAACCAGATGCAAAATGTTTAAGGTTTCTTACTTCTGATGATTTCGTTGAGCATTATGACGACAGTGTGTTTATTCATGACAATGACAATAGATACAGAGACGCGATGGATGATATAATTAATAGCGAAGAGTTAATTAAAGAGAAGGTTAAGAAAGCTGAAGTGCCAGATGACGTTGCAAGAGAAGAGCTGCACCACATTTTAACTTCACATGCTACAGTGTTTAGTCATCACACAGGAACTATACAAGGCTTACAATATTTATTTAAAGTAAAAGAACACACACCATTTCGCGGGAAAACGTACGCTATTCCTTTGGCTTACAGAGACAAGGTTAAGAATGAACTTCAGTACATGTTAGATCAGGGCATTATTGAGCCTGCAGTCAGTCCTTATACTAGCCCATTACACGTTGTTCTTAAAAAGGATGGATCAATTCGTTTGGTTCTGGATTCCAGACAGATAAATAACATCATCATTCCTGAAACTGACCGCCCACAAAATTTAGATGAACTTCTTCAACATTTCCATGGAATTAAAGTTTTATCCACGATTGATATGCGCGCAAGTTTTTGGCAAATAGAACTCCACCCTGATTGTAGAAAATATACTGCCTTTTTAGCCTTTGGTAACTGTTACCAGTTTCGAAAATTACCGTTTGGACTTACTGTATCTTCAGCAGCATTCATTCGTAGTCTAAATGAAATTTTACCTGTTTATCTTCGTGACAACATTACTTCATATGTTGACGATATTCTTATTGCTAAACATTCTTGGAGTGAGCACAACAAAATTTTGGATTCATTATTACGGATTTTTGCAAAAGTTGGCATTACTGTGAACTTAGAAAAATCTGAATTTGGTCGTTCTCAGGTGAAATTTCTCGGTCACATTATTTCTACAGAAGGTATTCTTCCTGATCCAGAAAAATTAGAACCTATTCGTAATTATGCTGTTCCTACTACAAAACGTGATGTTCGTAGTTTCCTTGGTGTCTGTAATTTTCTTCGACGCTTTGTTAAATTGGACGATTTGGCCACACCTCGTTTATGTGAACTATCTGGAAAGAAATCTAATTGGTGCTGGGATGAGGAAGCTCAGCCAGAATTTGAACAGCTTCGTGATGCTTTAGTTGCTGCTCCACTTCTTTCACATCCGGATCTATCTAAAGATTTTTGTTTGGCGACGGACTCATCATACAAGGGCCTAGGTGCACATTTATTTCAAGAGATAGAAGAAAACGGCGTTGTAGTACAGAAGACTATTGCATTTGGAAGTCGTGTTCTCTCTAAATCAGAAAAGAATTATTCGATTACGGAACTTGAAGCTTTGGCTGTTGTTTGGGCTTTTACAAAATTTCGGACATTTTTGTTTGGTAGACATACGAAGGTTTACACCGATCATCGAGCTCTGGAATTTCTCATGTCGACAAAATTAACTCATGGCAGATTGTCACGATGGGCGTTGTACCTACAGGAATTTGATTTTAGTATTGTTTACATACAGGGTTCTTCAAATATTGTTGCTGATGCTTTATCGCGTGCACCTATGGGTTTGAAACAAAGTGCTGAAGAGGACTGCAAGGAAAACAATTATTGTTTGATGTATATTCAAGGTGTTGCGTTTGAGAACTTTATTTCGTCTTCGCTCCAGGACATCGCTAAGGAGCAAAATAGGGATCCAATCTGGAAGGACATTAAGGAGAAGTGGAGGAGAAAGGAAAGCGTAGCGATTAGACAGCATTATTTAGTTCGCGATGACATTCTTTTTAAACGAAAATCGGTCGACAACTCTGTTTGGTTAGTTTGTATTCCTGATGAGTGGGTTAATAAGCTGATTTGGTATACGCATTTCAGTTATGCACACTTTGGTCCCAGAAAATGTTTTCATAAATTACGAGAAAATTGTTATTTCAGTAATATGGAAACACGTATTCGATCTGTTCTGGCCAAATGCAAATTATGTCAAAAGGCTAAGCCACCAACAGTTTCTCACAGAGCACCGTTGTTTCCTATCATTCCAGCGAAATTAAAGGAGATGGCTGCAGTCGATTTGTTCGGTCCAGTGGTTCGATCTACTAATGGTTTTGCGTACATTTTCGTAGCAGTGGAACTGACGTCAAAATATGTGTGTTTTACACCTTTACGCAAAGCAACAGCTCGTTCAGTATCTAACGCTTTTATCAAACATTTTCTTAAAGAAGTTGGTCATGTTGATAAGGTTATATCAGATAATGGATCACAGTTTCGTTCTAAAATTTGGCTTCCTACTCTACAGCGCCGTACAATTAAACCAATTTTCATTTCAATTTTTCATCCTCAATCTAACGCTTCAGAGAGATGGATGAAGGAAATCAATAAATTGTGTCGACTGTATTGTCATCAGAATCACAGAACTTGGGATCAGTATCTTCATATTTTTCAAAACATTCTGAATGATCTCTCTAATGATTCAACTTCTTTACCGCCTATACTGGTATTAAAAAACAAAGCACCGACAAATCGCATTTCTGAAATCGTTCCTTTTCCGCCTTCACGGAAACCGCGGCATTCTGAAGTTGTCAACCTGGCTCTACGAAATATTGCATCTGCGGCTGCTAGAAGAGAGAAATCAGCTAAACGTCCTGGTCGTTTAAAAATCTTGTCAGTTGGTCAAAAAGTGTTAATTAAGTCTCATCGTTTGTCTCATAAGGGAAAAGGCTTGTGTCGCAAATTTTTTCTGCTTTATAACGGACCATTTAGAATTCGCAAAATTATTCATGATAACACTGTTGAAGTAGAAACTCTTAAATCTCGACGCTCTAAGGGAATACATCATATATCAAACGTCAAAATTTTTGTGGAATGACATACTTGTGAGAAACTAACTGCTACATGTAAACATGCAGAGAATACAAGGATACCGCGCTGTGTTTTGGCGGCGGCACATACTCAAAGCAACAGTCAAGTCTGCGCGCCGCACAAGGCAGTCGTTGACCGCGAACAATTGCTTCCTACGTCACTCGCCTACAGCTGATCGAGCGCTCAGTGCGAATGCACTGACAGCCGTAAACAAATACACAGTTTAATTTCTCCGACTAAATTCAGTATAAAGCTATAGTGACTTGATGAATTATGTTATTAACATTCAGTATTTTTCAGGATACGGTTCTATAAAATATTTAAGAACTTCAGGTAAATTCTGTGTGTCTCCGACGTTAAGAGGACTTGCTATCGAGAAATTTTCAGGAAGAATGTAATTTCCAAGAAGAAACTAATAAAATAAAAAAGGTAACTATTAATTGAGTTTATTTTTCATGTAACATATTTCCACTTAGGTACGTACTTTAGACGTAATTTGGTGCTCGCGATTACGTGATTCATACTTTGTGCTAATTTCATGTTCTATGAAATTACTTGTGAAGCGACGTGCTTGCGTACGTTAACTGATTCTGACAATGATTATTAATGAACAGGATTGTTATTTGTATATATTATGCATTGCTTGGCTGCACTGCTTTTTTCACTGATGTCGTACGTTTTAACTATGTGCCTGCTGTGCTTATTTATTTAAATTATAATTGTAACCTGATTTATTGTGCTGATGTGTTTAGGTATGTAAGTTATACTTTGTGATTTATCTGCTTGCGCCTTCATGGTTATTTATTAGGATGACATATGAACATTTATTTGCTTATGCTGATATGATGCTAATGACATGTTTACTGCTTTGCGTATGGATTGCATATTTATACATATCTGTTGTTGTCATAACTACTCTTTAATTTGGTGTATAAAATGCTGATATACTGTGTACAAACAGAGAGTTTAGGTCACACTATTGGATTAATTATAGATTGTTCGCTTGGCAGAGCCTCGTTGTAAGAATTGTGCTGCATACACTTGTTGACATTCTGTTCTCTACTGGTATATTTACTCGCTATTGCTTGTTTTGCTTACGCTCAGTGCCTTATATTTTTAAGATAAGAAAATGAACTGCTATAATTCGACGAACGACATTGGTACAAAGAACTTCGTTGAAGTCACATGAGCTGGAGGTTTTATGGAAGCTGTATAACTTTATGCTAATAGGAAGGAAGCTAACGACATGACATACCAAAACTAGGTTTAGACCATTGACGGTCATTACACCGCATTTTTCGTGAGCAATTGAGATAGGAAGTGACACTTGACACAAGAAATACTCCACATGTTTGCTTCTGTTTACCATGATTCTTGAAGTGGTGTACACACTGTGAAATATTATGATTATTCAAACTCCGTAATCGTACTTAATTACTGAGAGTTATTCGAACTAAGTCTGTTAGAGGTCATGTATGCATTTCTTTGTTTATAATTCATAATGAGTAGAATATTTGGCTCAGATGGATTACACAGAGGTTGTGTGTTGACAATGTGTCTTCAGATTGTGTGGGATGATGAACTGAAGTTTGTACTAGGATTTTATCTGTACTTGTTCGAGGAGGCTGACTAGAGGAAAGAGTTGTGTTGGAAGTGAGATGATATTGGCAATAAGGTTCATATTTATCGACGTATTAAAGAGGTATTATTGAGGTATAGAGATTATATGAAGTTGATGATTATTGGAGTTTTTGTGGACAAGAGGTAAGGTAAATGATATTGATGATAAGAGTTATATGTATCGACGTAAGAAGTATTAGTGAAGTATTGAGACTATGTGATGCTGATGATTATTGGAGTTTTGGTGTATAAGAGGTAAAGTAAGTGAGGAGCATATTTTTTTTTTTTGTTGGTCTTATGGAACAAGGAGGATGAAGATAGCAGACTAGAACACTAAAGTAGAAGGTAGATAGTCTATAGACTGTTAAATCACTAAGCAGTATATACTTTTTTTTGAAGAGAGGAAGTATTTGCATATCTTGGCTCACTGACAGTTGTTCAACAACAGTATATTTGATCTGGCTTGGCAAACATTGGTCTTGACATGATGACTATGACGTTGACCTAACTATTATTGACTGTTGTACATTGTTGCCACTATTACTTGATACACATGATGAACATCAGATTTTGACAGAATTACATTTACACAGTTAACACCATTCAATTACACAGTAGTACTTAATGTGGATGAAAGATGAACGAGTGTGTTTTGTGTGTTTTCCTTTCCTAATCCTACACACCTATCTCCTAAATATTATTTTATTTGTTTGTAGTGGCTTGCACTGACACCCATAAATATTATACGTTTACTGCTATTTGTTTATTTGTAATAGTTACTATGACAATTATCTGACATTATTTGTGTGTTTATTAGAATTTGTATGTTTAGTGTAAGAGCATTGTAAAAGCATTTGTATGTGTATTCAAACTATTGTTCATGCCTGAACTGTCTGATTAGTGATGGTAAATATTATGAACTGTTACCTGCACATTTTCAAGTAATGTGTGACACTTAGGAATGATTAATTTCTGCTGATGAACTGAGTGATCAGTGATAGTGAACATTATGGACTGTTACTTGTACTTTTTGTACATGATTGGTGCCATTAGGACATGTTTAATTTCTACTGATGAACAGTGTGATTAGTATGTGTATTCAAACTATTGTTCATGCTTGAACTGTGTGATCAGTGATAATGAATATTATGGACTGCTCTCTGGACCTGCTCATCATTGCTGGGTGCAACTGATGGACTACTTGTATGGAAATGATGTCACTTGTTGCTGTCTGCACCTACTCAACATTGCTGGGTGCCACTGATGAACTGCTTCTACTGAACTAATGTGACTTGTTGCTGTGTGTACGTCTGCAACTTTACTGGGTGCCACAGATGGAACTGCTTCTGCTGAAATGATGTCACTTGTTGGTGTCTGCACATGCTCTCAACATTGCTGGGTGCAACTGATGGACTACTTCTGCTGAAATGATGTCACTTGTTGGTGTCTGCACCTGCTCTCAACATTGCTGGGTGCAACTGATGGACTACTTCTACTGAAATGATATCACTTGTTGGTGTCTGCACCTGCTCTCAACATTGCTGGGTGCAACTGATGGACTACTTCTGCTGGAATGCTGTCACTTGTTGGTGTCTGCACCTGCTCTCAACATTGCTGGGTGCAACTGATGGACTACTTCTACTGAAATGATATCACTTGTTGGTGTCTGCACCCGCTCTCAACATTGCTGGGTGCAACTGATGGACTGTTTCTGCTGAAATGATGTCACTTGTTGGTGTCTGCACCTGCTCAACGTTGCTGGGTGCAACTGATGAACTGTTTCTACTGAAATGAAGTCACTTGTTGCTGTCTGCACCTGCTCAACATTGCTGGGTGCAGCTGATGAACTGTTTCTACTGAAATGATGTCACTTGTTGGTGTCTGCACCTGCTCTCAACATTGCTGGGTGCAACTGATGAACTGTTTCTACTGAAATGATGTCACTTGTTGGTGTCTGCACCTGCTCTCAACATTGCTGGGTGCAACTGATGGATTGCTTCTACTGAACTAATGTGACTTGTTGCTGGGTGTACCTGCTAAACTTTACTGGGTGCCACTGATGGACTGCTTCTACTGAAAAGATGTCACCTGTTGGTGTCTTTTTTTGTATAAACTAATCATTGAAAGCATTTTATGTGAACATTTGTATAAACTGATTTTTTGTATATTGTGTAAACTATTATGTAAAGTCACATGTATGAAAAGAAGTTGTATTGCTTACTGTATTTCATATATTAGGTTATTGTAAGGTCAGTGCAAAGCCAAAATTTTTAACTAATTATGTGATGTTTAGGTATTAATATTATCTTTTATTTTTGTCTGTATTTTTCTGGACGAATTTGGTGGTATTTTCACCACCAATGCTGGCAAAAATACCATCAAATTCTGGCCTGTGGAGGAGGGTTAGGGTCGCCACGTGCATGGGGGCTTAATTAAATAAATTTGCAAATACTTTTAGTTTTCAATAGCTGTAATTCCGATTACGCTATGTCTCGTAATCGGTTGGCGCTGACTAGAATTATTACGCAATCTGACTGCAACAAAGAATGTAAGAATGAAATGAAAATTTTCGTTAACACAATTAATTAATTAAGTCCCCAGCAACTATAAAACCTATGAAACCAAAGCACAAGTATAACTGTTCTGTACGTGGGAGTGTGACTCAACGTACACATCTGGCACGGTTCTTTTCCAACAAGACGAGAATTTTTAAATACCAATTATACTGACGTGATAAAAGAAAATTACAAATACTACAATTGCATAAGGAAACCAGAATTAAACTCTAATACAAGAACACACGCCAGATGCTTTGTTGACTGAACCTGTAATGACGCATTATTTAAAACATGGAATTAATGAAAAAACACGCAATATTTTACCTTCATATATATTGACGAAAAGCACTCTGATCGTTACAGTATTTCCATTAGAATAACATCTGCTATCTCTCCCATCAATAACTGCATAAAACATGGAACAACACTCTCCACTATTACATCTCACTCCGACTTCACGACAAGCAGTGCCCACTAGCACATCTCGGTACGACTGACTACAACGAGCTCTCAACAAGCACTGACACTACGAGCTCTGCCCACACACTGACTTCTACGAGTTCTTAACAGGCACTCACTACTACGAGTTCTCTCCACGCACTGTGGAGGCGGCTTAATAGTACTCTTTGGCGCTATCTCTGGCGCAGTGGCTCAGTGTAGCCACCTTTCAGAGTTCTTAGTAGTAAGTGGGTACGCAGAGTGCACTATGCATGTTTCTAATGCACAACCTTTTTGAAGAGTTCGTTGAATTAATTACATTATATTAATTAATTAAATTAATTATATTACATTTTATTTTATAAATATAATGTACTAAAATACAGAGTCTGCCAGAAAAATGTATACACACTTTAAGAAACGAAGAAGATTACTTATGCGTTTATTTGACATATAACTATTGATCACACATGTTGTACAACGTTATGTTTAGCACATGGTTACTTTAAATGTTCAAAATGCTCACCGTTGGCGGCTGTACACATAACAGAACGACGAGAGGCTGCCATAACTACGTCAGTCAGTGTTACAGTGGAGATGGCTGCACATGTCGCTGTAATCTCCTGGTGAAGTTCCTCCAGCGTGCGTGGCTTTCGTCGATAGACTCTTTCACAGTTGCCCACAAGTAAAAGTCCATAGGGACCGTGGAGGGAACTCAATGGGCCCTCTACGTCCAATGTCATCCAGGAAACTCGTACGGCTAGGTGGTAGTGTGTCTTGTTGATAGAAGACTCCCTTCAACAGCTCCATAAAGCGCACGTACACTTGACAAAATCGATGTGCGTAGCATTTCCAGGTACACTTTTCCAGTGACAGTAGCATCAAATAAAAAAGGATCCTACTACGCCCCAAGATGATAGTCCACACTACACATAAAGCACTGGTAGACTGACCGCTTTATGCACATAAACATTCGGATTCACGGTTCTATTAAGTTTAAATTGCGCCTCGTCACTCCGCACTACCTTCGTCACAAATTGCTCGTCGTCAGTTACCATTTGCTGATACCACTCGCAAAATTGCATTCAGCGATCAGGATCGTCATCATGAATCACGTGCAGTAACCTTGGAATGTAAACTTTCCACTTTGCAACTTTCAGAATTCTTCGTACAATTGTACTGCTAACACCCACTTAACGTGCACATTGTGTAGCGGACATCTGTGGAGAATTCAGAAACCTTTCCAACATGACAGCCGACGAAGCAGGACTTGTTGCTGTATGCTGTCTTCCTCATCTTCCTTCGTGAATATCACAAATCGTTCCATGCAATTCATACTTGTCAATGATGCGTTTAATTGTTAGGTGGGTTGGTGGTTCTGTTTCCAATTACCGCCTCCACTGGCGTTGCACTTCAGCGGTATTATCAAACCACTTCAAAATACATTTTAGTTGCTCGAATGTCAAGCGTGCTCCAGCCATCTTGTTTTCTCAATACCGAGATGAAAGTACTAACATCTGTTAAGCCAAAGACCATACTACGACACACTCGTAACTCAAACCGAACGACAATATCGATATCTCGATATAGCGTGACTAAAAGTGTACACATTTTTCTGGCAGACTCTGTGTACTATAAACTGATGGATCTTTGGAAACAAATACTAAAGAAGACTGCAAAATGCATAAAATTATTTTGATATACTCAGTAATTGCGAGAAGTCTAAAGAAAAATTACACTTCAGAGTACCAAACCCAGATTGAAAGCCGTCTTCAATAACAGAGGTAGAGGAGATTATAAAACAACTAAAAACAACAGTGCCCCAGGAAAAGATGGCGTTATCTCTGAGATCTGGAAACTCAAAGACCGAACCACCACAAAGAAACTCCATGAAATTGTTACAGAAATATGGAATGCAGAGAAAATTGCACAGGAATCAAAACATGCATTGATTCACCCACTCCACAAAAAGACCGACAAGACGGCCCTTAATAACTATAGAGGTATCTCATTATTACTGGTAACCTACAAAATTCTCTCCAAGGCGTTACTCGACGGACAGAACTGCAAGCTGATATAAAGATTCCAAGCAAGTTTCAGAAAAGAAAACTTCTGTATTGAACATATTTGGAATCCGTGAAAGCTCCTGAAGGTCAGACAAACAAACAGCACACTAGTCGTATCTGTGGCCTTTAAGAAGGCCTATGACTCCATACACAGGCTGATTTTCTTTGACACGTGGGGACACTGATGCAGCATGTGGATCGGTATGGGGAGAACCAGTCCCGAAGAGCAGAAACATTGACCATAAATATACCAGTTACCGCAGCAACGCTTATCCAGCTAAGCTCAGCCTTTCTTTGCATGTACAAAAACGAAACACAAGACGAAGCCTGGACCCAGTCACTGCTCCAGTTCCGATAGAATGGATTCCCGTAGCCTACCAAGCAGCAGAGAGAACTGTAACTGTAAGTTAAGGTAGAAAGTAACTGACCGAGCCGGCCGGAGTGGCCGAGACGTTCTAGGCGATACAGTCTGGAACTGTGCGACCGCCACGGTCGCAGGTTCGAATCCTGCCTCGGGCATGGATGTGTGTCATGTCCTTAGGCTAGTTAGGTTTAAGTAGTTCTAAGTTCTAGGGGACTGATGACCTTAGCAGTTAAG
This sequence comes from Schistocerca piceifrons, assembly GCF_021461385.2. Taxonomy (NCBI): domain Eukaryota; kingdom Metazoa; phylum Arthropoda; class Insecta; order Orthoptera; family Acrididae; genus Schistocerca; species Schistocerca piceifrons. The sequence continues at coordinate 36,553,748 of NC_060140.1, forward strand.
TCCCATAGTGCTCAGAGTCATTTGAACCATTTTTTGAACTCACCGAGATCAGGATAAGTAGTACATCAGAGAAAATAAGGATAGAGGTAAACCAAACAAAAACAGCGGATAAGAACGGGCTGCACCGGCCGCCAGAGAATGTGTCATAACGATAATATAGTTCAAAGTGACCTTAGGAATTGGGTCCTGTTAAGGACGAGGGAGGGCCATCTAGTCCACCGACATGATTTGATCAGAAACGTGTAGAGTAGGAAACAGACAGCATGCAGCACATGCCACGGGCAAGCGGAGATTTTGTGCTTTACAAAATACAACGCATCTACTGCAAAGGTGCGAGGCGAGCTGCCCTTGTAAGGTGTGGAAACAGCTGACACGGCATTACCTAAGCGGAAGAAGGCGAAAACTTTTCCACACTAGCATCTGCCGAGGTGATTAGAATACTTGCCTCGAAGCACAGTGAAGCCTAACCAAGCGCAGCCCGGAAGCGTATAAACACTTAGCCATTTTGTACTAAATCACCTATGTCAGTATCGATGCTCTACAACCTGGGGGCTGTGACGCTCGGGACACCAATCCAAATGCGGCTGGTGGGCCGCAGCTGGGCTCCGCGAGAGGGCAGTGTGGCCCGCTCCCACGGAAGCCACCCCCTCCACGGCCCTGGGAAGCAGCTCGCCGGCTGCCGGCTGCCCAGCACGGGCCGCCACTACTGACGGGGGCCGCCCCCTTGCACGCCGACTCTCGGCCGTGCTGCGTTCTGTCAGTATTGCTGGATGGCACACACAGCCACCTCCACACAACAAGCCAGCAAAGATATTCTTGTACTCAAACTTCCTGGCAGATTAAAACTGTGTGCCGGACCGAGACTCGAACTCGGGACCTTTGCCTTTCGCGGGCAAGTGCTCTACCAACTGAGCTACCCAAGCACGACTCACGCCCCGTCCTCACAGCTTCACTCCTGCTGGTACCTCGTCTCCTACCTTCCAAACTTTACAAAAAAATGGCTCTGAACACTATGGGACTTAACAGCTGTGGTCATCAGTCCCCTAGAACTTAGAACTACTTAAACCTAACTAACCTAAGGACATCACACACATCCATGCCCGAGGCAGGATTCAAACCTGCGACCGTAGTAGTCGCAAACTTTACAGAAGCTCTCCTGCGAACCTTGCAGAACTAGCACTCCCGAAAGAAAGGATATTGCGGAGACATGGCCGAGTTCGAGTTTCGGTCCGGCACACAGTTTTAATCTGCCAGGAAGTTTCATATCAGCGCACACTCCGCTGCAGAGTGAAAATTTCATTCTGGATGTTCTTGCACTTCTTGCTGTTTGTCTGGCATTGTACACCTGCTCGGACCTAAGTCATCTTCACAGTAGTGATTTTTCAAAATGAATATGAGGAGGATTGATGCAATGAATTCCCAAGTCAGGTAGTAGTTTTTAAAACCGTTGTTATAAAGGCAATGGCCTCATTACCCTTTGTAATTGACCTAACAAAACTACTAGTAACGAAGAAATGAATCATACCTGATTGCGTTCCGGATTTATGCTCAGTATTTTACCTGTTTCTTGGGTTGAATGCTCAGTTTAAGATATAAATAAATATGTCAGGAACTGTATCACCCAAGACAGATTTAGTGAACTCATCGCAATCAGTATCGAAAGTGAAAGAGCTAGGTCGATTGATGTCAGTGAAATCGTCCATATTGTTGCAGAAGAAGCGGAGTAGCACAGTCGCCGTAGTGTAGTGGTTATGATTCTAAACCTTCGTTAAGTCAACTTAGTGTTCGTCATTCGCCTACTTACACCTTCCTCTACGTCACAATATCTTCACACATAGCCGTAAGGTCATTGATACTGAGAGTCACTCACTACAATATATTTAATTTTCAACTACGTTTACCAATATTAATAATTTTGAAAAGAGTGAACGAGTAATCCTTTCGCTTATATTACATGGTATTATACAACACATGTTGTTGTACACAAGGCGCGAGCTGTTCGCAAACCTAACGACCATCTAACGGCCTAGATTTGCATCTTTTTTATCGCACCAAGATTTTCAAAGCAGCTTTACAGCACATTATCTGTAACGTTACTGTTACTGTTAACTTAAATAAATGTGCCACTGATGCCACACTAGATGCGGCGAAAGCACAAGTTTAGAGAGGTGGACAGCTGTTGTAGCAGTTTATAGTAATTACATGTCATTGCTCGATTAAAGGCAGCTACTTGGAATATATGCTGCTTTTAAACTCCTTCCTTTTTGTGAAGGGAATCACTACACTATCCCATTTACTTCGCTAAGTGGCAGTCTCTTCCTCTTCTGAACGTTGAAGCTGCAAGAGAAGATGGGAAGAAAGTCCTACATAGTGATCTCGTGAAACTTGTCTGGGTCTAGGACGTGTCCGACTTCAGTGGCAGTCCTGTGAATTATTGCTAGGTCATCTCCGAAAGCGAGGTACCTGATATCATTTAGTTCACTTTCTGTTTTTATATTTATTCCAGCAACTTCTTTCTATACATTTTCATGGTCTTATACCACCCATCACCTTCCATTACCGCTGCCTTTATTTCAAAAGAATCTGAGATTCCGTCCATGAGTTTTGCTTTACCTGTTCTGTTTACTGCAGTCTGTTGAAGTCATTTGTTTTTCTACGCTCATCATACTGATGTAAATGATTAACTAGGGTGATGCGGACGATCTAGTGACAAACTTCCCTTCTTAAAATCTGTAAACATTGACCACAGTACGAATCGAGTGTTAGATCCTCTAAGCGTATCATGTAATGGTGAGAGTAAGTCGGCCTTGTACAAGTCATCACGTGACTCTGACGCTCGTACAAAAAACGGGGACAGGAGAGATTGGCCCAGAGTACCACGGTGTGTACGTCGCCACTGACTCATCAAAACCAGGCCTATAATTTTGACAAGTGGTGAGTCACACAGTAACTGAACGTGAGTGGTCAGTAATGCCTAGTCAAGTGGTTTAGTAGGAGGGCGTGGGCCTAACCTAGTTGACTGGATAGCTACCAGCTGAGGGCCTTCCCCCACATCAGTTCGGTCAGCACTGGTGCGTCGCAGGTCAGCTGTGACCAAAACCTCTACCTTAAGCCGTCCTCTCATTGGACGTGAAAAAGCATGTAGGCGAGGAGCTGGTGACGGCACACTGAGGAATTTCACGTTCCAGTACAGAAATGAGGACTGTGGCGTGTCAGGCTTTTGTCTCGTGGAGAGGAGCGTGGCCCGTGAGATGCGGCACCGTTTCAGAACTTGTGAGCAGCCACACTGAACGGAGTTAAACACCATACATGGTGTTTCTTTATTGCAGAGTACTTGGTATGAAAGAATACCGTTTCACTGGTACGGCACAATGATGATTTACCAAAAGTGCATCGCTCTGGAACAATTTGTCATAGTTCAATATCGAATATTCACATTTGTAGATACTGTCCTTAAACAGTGTGTAGCCTATACGGAGACGCTACAGCCTTAATCAAACGTTAGTGTTGTTGATAGTGTCGTGAGCTGTAAAGAGAAAGCAGCAGTTTCACATCAAGCCCCTTCAAAGTTTTGTGTTTGATCTTTTGTTCTGTAAAGGATTCTGGGCCTTTCTTATTAAGTAGAAGTATTATCTGTAATAGTCGATGTTATTTATAACAAATAATGTATTTCATGCAATTCTCGTTCCACAGGGCAACAACAGGAATGTTTCTCCAGTGGCTAGAAATCTATGTCTGAAAGTAAATACAAGCTGCACACCGGCAGTTTTTGCTGTTATGGAAGTTCGTGCAGAATATGTATACCTGTCTCTCAGTTTTATGGAATGCCTCATGTTTGTATGTTGCTAGTAAACATCTTTTTCAGTGATGCTGAGCAACGTCGAAAAATGTTCTCTTCCATTCAAATGAAATTCCATAACCAATCCCGACGTTGAAGTCTCTGTGGTAAAGTTGGTTACTTCAGATCATGTTAGTGAACGTAATATTGAGAATATATACTTTGTTTTATACTAGCTGACAGATCCAGCATTGCCTGGGTATTTATTTGTCAATTTTCTTCTACAAAAGAAAGTATAAAATGAGCAGCGTTTACTGTGTAATCTAGAAAATATTTCATTTTCAGGTATTTGTGACAACACCTTAAAAATAATGAAACAGTTTCTCTGCGCTGGGCACAGCAGCTCAATATGTCTACAAAACGATTTTCTAAACGTCTCTATGGCAACGGTTTCTTCACAGCTCCACGGACGGCTATTGTCTTCGCCCACAACCGGTTGCTATTCGTAGTTGAAAGCTGTCAAAAGCGCTTTCAGGCGTCAGGGATTTGTTAGACTCGACTGCAGTAGTGTCTTAGTGGTAAACAATAAATGTATTAAAACTTTCTGCGTAATGCGGGATTTTTTAACTATCTGAGTATTTTTGACGTCTTATTTCATGATCTGCGTGTCATATAATGATAACATTCTGTAGGCATAGTCAGCAGCATATATGGATACAGTCAGCAAAATATGGTGCGAATAGAATTAGTATGAAAGAAGTAATATATTTAAACGTCATGCACAGTGCCGCAGATTTTCACGCATTTATTTTTTGTGACGTCATGTCTGCTGAACCACGATAGGCAGAAAGTTCTTACACCCACGGTGAGTGTTGTCTGACACTAAGCGATATGTGTACAAATGTTTCATTCAGATCGGTCCAGTGGTTTCGGACAAGATGTGGGAAGCAAACACATACACACATACAATCACACATATTTATAAAATGTGTGGACATTATACTTTAAGCTATATCGAAAATGTAGCGAAGATTAAATTGAGTTAACGAATAACTACTACTACTATGTATCTCATGTCCTTATCTAGCCTACACTGAGTGACAAAAGTCATTGGGTAGCGATATGCATGTATACAGATTGCGATATTATGGCGTAGACAAGATATAAAAGGCCAGTGTATTTGCGGAGCTGTCATTTGTACTCTGGTGATTCATGTGAAAAGGAGTCCGAACTGATTTTGGCCACACGACTCTCAATGCGGAATGGTAGTTGGAGATAGACGCATGGGACATTCCCTTTCGGATATCGTTAGGAAATTCAGTATTCCGATAACCACTGTATCAAGGGTGCATAGACTAGAGGATACCAAATTTGAGGCATTACCTCTCAGCACGCGCAAGCAGGGGCCGACGGCCTTCTCTTAACCACCGAGAGTTGTCAGTGCTAACAGACAAGCAACACTGCGTGAAATCAATGTGGGTCGCACGTCGAACGTATCCTCTAGAGCAGTGCGGCGTGAAAGGGCTGTGGCAACAGACGACCGAAGCTAACAGCACGACATCGCCCGAAGCCCCTCTCCTGGACTCGTAACTGTATCAGTGGGATCCCAGACGACTGGAAAACTGTGGCCTCGTGAGACGAGTCCCGAGTTCAGCTGGTAAGAGCTGATGGTAGGGTTCGATTGTGGTGCAGGCCCCTGGAAGCCACGGACCCAAGCTGTCAACAAGGCTCCCTGGGAGCTGGCGACGATCCATAATGGCGTTGGCTGTGTCTACGTGGAATGAACTGGGTCCTCTGAGCCGACTGAACCGATCACTGATTGGAAATGGTTATGTTCGGATTCTTGGAGACCATTTGCAGCCATTCGTGGACTTCATGATGCCAAGAACGATGGAATTTTTACGGATGACAATACAGAATGTCAATGTGCAGCAACTGTTCGCAATTGTTTTGAAGGACATTCTGGACAGTTCGATTTAAATGGCTCTGAGCGCTATGGGACTTAACTTCTAAGGTCATCAGTCCCCTAGAACTTAGAACTACTTAAACCTAACTAACCTAAGGACATCACACACATCCATGCCCGAGACAGGATTCGATCCTGCGACCGTAGCAGTCGCGCGGATCCAGATTGTCGCGCCTAGAACCGCTCGGCCACCCCGGCCGGCTGGACAGTTCGAGTGAACGATTCCGCCACCCAGACCGCCCGTCACGAATTGCGTTATGAGGTATATTCGAGAGGTCAGTTCGTGGTCAAAATCCTGCGCCAGCAACAGTTTCGCAGTTGTTGTGGAAGCTGTGGAGGGAGCAGTGTTCAGTGTTCCTGTAGGGGACTTCCAACGACTTGCTGAGTCGACGCCACGGCGAGTTGCTGCGCTATATTAGGAGGTACACGATAGCTTTTGTCACCACAGTGTATGTAGTGCCCTTCTACCAAGAATTCGCTGTTCGAGCCAATGACGGGTGTAGAATCTTCTTCACCGTTTCCTCCGTTCTTCTTCGACAGTTTACAGAGTTAACGATGCTGTTTTACCCGCGTCCGCTATTGTAAGGAAACTGCAGGCGGGAACTGCCACTGGAGAGCACTGTGGTCGTAAATCACGGTGAGGAGCACGTCACGTTCCGTCAAAACCTAGGGAGGTGGTTTCCGAGCGCGCTGCAAGCACGACGGTCACCACGTCTCGCGTGCTTCGCAATGAGAAACGCTTCCCGTGTGAGGACGGCTTTATTAGTAGATTGTTTTCGTTTCGCTCTCTGTTTTTAGTCACTGGTTTCTTGGGGGTTACAGTGCGGTCATATGACGTTCACGGTAGATAATGATCACGGAGACCAGAAAAACTTGTGGAAAAGTGAAGTGTCTCTCTGGACGCTCCACGTAAACGTCCCCGAGTGATCCACTTTGTACTTGTTTTCCTTTGTTTATCTTTTTAACATCTTCTTGCACGTCTTCGAGGGTAATCACTCGAGTCTCCCTGCCCCTCCGCACCACCTCGCACGGCAGCCGACGCTCGACCCCGGCGCTGAATTACTCACCGCCCTCGGCGGGTGAGAGGGGCACGCACGCGGGCTCCCGGGCGCAGGTCCCCGCCGGCTCGCGTGCGTGCCCCCATCAGGAAGCCGTCTTATGGATCCACTGAATCACTCTCACTAATTGGAAGTGTCTGCAATTCGTGAAATGGCCCGTTGCGTGAGCGCGGCCTCCCCGGACCCGCCAGCGTTGGCGCTCGGTGCGACCCCAGTCGGTCCGCTCCGCCGCTGAACTGCAGGGTGTTAGGGCACGACTAAGACTTCGAAATTTTGCTCTTTCCTAAGATATGGAACAATTGCCTTCAGTCACGAGTCGTTAGTTCATTTCAACGCACAGAGCTTTTCGAGCATACTTCAGATGTTCTGACAGTCTACGCCTATTATCCTTCTTTTTCAAATTTAGGTTAATTCTGGTCCTTGTAAGATTACGTTGGTATCTTATAAATTGCCGGAGTTTAAATATCAGGTTTACCCTGCGACCTCACAATTGTTAATGAACAACAAGAACATACACTCCTGGAAATTGAAATAAGAACACCGTGAATTCATAGTCCCAGGAAGGGGAAAATTTATTGACACATTCCTGGGGTCAGATACATCACATGATCACACTGACAGAACCACAGGCACATAGACACAGGCAACAGAGCATGCACAATGTCAGCACTAGTACAGTGTATATCCACCTTTCGCAGCAATGCAGGCTGCTATTCTCCCATGGAGACGATCGTAGAGATACTGGATGTAGTCCTGTGGAACGGCTTGCCATGCCATTTCCACCTGGCGCCTCAGTTGGACCAGCGTTCGTGCTGGACGTGCAGACCGCGTGAGACGACGCTTCATCCAGTCCCAAACATGCTCAATGGGGGACAGATCCGGAGATCTCGCTGGCCAGGGTAGTTGACTTACACCTTCTAGAGCACGTTGGGTGGCACGGGATACATGCGGACGTGCATTGTCCTGTTGGAACAGCAAGTTCCCTTGCCGGTCTAGGAATGGTAGAACGATGGGTTCGATGACGGTTTGGATGTACCGTGCACTATTCAGTGTCCCCTCGACGATCACCAGTGGTGTACGGCCAGTGTAGGAGATCGCTCCCCACACCATGATGCCGGGTGTTGGCCCTGTGTGCCTCGGTCGTATGCAGTCCTGATTGTGGCGCTCACCTGCACGGCGCCAAACACGCATACGACCATCATTGGCACCAAGGCAGAAGCGACTCTCATCGCTGAAGACGACACGTCTCCATTCGTCCCTCCATTCACGCCTGTCGCGACACCACTGGAGGCGGGCTGCACGATGTTGGGGCGTGAGCGGAAGACGGCCTAACGGTGTGCGGGACCGTAGCCCAGCTTCATGGAGACGGTTGCGAATGGTCCTCGCCGATACCCCAGGAGCAACAGTGTCCCTAATTTGCTGGGAAGTGGCGGTGCGGTCCCCTACGGCACTGCGTAGGATCCTACGGTCTTGGCGTGCATCCGTGCGTCGCTGCGGTCCGGTCCCAGGTCGACGCTCACGTGCACCTTCCGCCGACCACTGGCGACAACATCGATGTACTGTGGAGACCTCACGCCCCACGTGTTGAGCAATTCGGCGGTACGTCCACCCGGCCTCCCGCATGCCCACTATACGCCGTCGCTCAAAGTCCGTCAACTGCACATACGGTTCACGTCCACGCTGTCGCGGCATGCTACCAGTGTTAAAGACTGCGATGGAGCTCCGTATCCCACGGCAAACTGGCTGACACTGACGGCGGCGGTGCACAAATGCTGCGCAGCTAGCGCCATTCGACTGCCAACACCGCGGTTCCTGGTGTGTCCGCTGTGCCGTGCGTGTGATCATTGCTTGTACAGCCCTCTCGCAGTGTCCGGAGCAAGTATGGTGTGTCTGACACACCGGTGTCAGTGTGTTCTTTTTTCCATTTCCAGGAGTGTACTTTTTACAGCTACCAGCTACCAGTTGCCCCGTATTTCACATAGCCACGTAGGAAGAACCTTCCACACACGTCACAGAGAACGTCGAACGTATCCCTTAGGACAGTGCGGCGAAATTTCGCACGAATGGGTTACGGCCGTAGACGACAGACGCGACAACACGAAATCGACTGCACCACCTCTCTCGGTCTCGTGAAGGAAAATAAGAATGAATGTCAGAGAGTGACGTGGTCTCCGGGTAGCGTTTTCGATTCGCCACAGAAACACTCTCGGACACGTGTTCAAAATCCACCCCCGCTTAAATTTTGATCAGTAATCAGCATTGGCGGCCGAAGACTTCCGGCATAAGAAGTCAGCCTCGTTCTGCCAACGGCCTTGTCAAAGAGGGCGGAGGAGCGGATAGAGGTTCAGGGCACTCTCTTGTCCTAGGGGTGGGAAATTGCCCCTAAAGGCGGAAGAATCAGCAATGATCAACGACATGAGGATGCAGAAGGCAATGGAAACCACTGCATTAAAGACACGTAACGTGTATCCACAGGACATGTGGCCTGTAATTGAAGAAGTGTCATGATGATGTCTCCATTGGCAAAAGATTCCGGAATAGTCCCCCATTCGGATCTCCGGGAGAAGATTGCCATAGTGGTGGTGACCATGAGGAACAGATTAAATAACTCAACGAAAGGATAACGTTTTCCGAGTCAGGACGTGGAACATCAGAAGCTTGAACGTGGTATTTGAAGCTACAAAATCTGAGAAGGGAAATGCAAAGGCTCAATCTAGATATAGTAGGGGTTAGTGAAGTGAAATGGAAGGAAGACAAGGACTTTTGTACAGATGATTATAGGGTAATACGAATAGCAGCAGAAAATGCTACAACAGGAGGAGGATTCGTTATGAACAGGAAGGTAGGGCCTAGAGTATGTTGTTGTAAGCAGTTCAGATAGGTTTCTTCTTATCAGAATCGACAGCAAACCAACACCGTCATCGATAGTTCAGGTATAAATACCGACATCGCAAGCTGAAGATCAGGAGACAGAGACAGTATATGAGGATATTAAAAGGGTAATAAAGTACATAAAGGGAGATGAAAATCTGTTAGTGACAGGGAATGAAATACAGTTGTAGGGGAAGGAGTAGAAGAGAAGGTTATGGGAGCATATGGGCTTGGGACAAGGAATCAGAGAGGTAAAAGGCTAATTGAGTTCTGTAAAAAATTTCAGCTAGTAATAGAGAATATTCTGTTCAAGAATCCCAATAGGAGGAGCTATACTAGGAGAAGGCCGGGTGGTACTTCAAGATTTCAGTTAGATAACATCAAGGTCAGACAGAGATTCGGAAATCAAATGCTGAAATGTAAGGCGTACCCAGGAGAACATACAGACTCAGACCACAATGTAGTAGTGATGCACAGTAGACTGAAGTTAAAGAGGGTGGGACGTCAAACAGGCTGACTTGGAGCAGGAGAGGCACCACACGACATTTTAATTTCCACTGTCTATACTTTTACAAATAAATTCATGAAACTTTGTCAACACGACCAGGAAGGATTCAGGATTCACGCTCATAGCAGTGGAAGTTCAAAAATATAACAAAATATATTTTTTTACATGTGAAATGTCATCATTTTTTTACTTACTATTGGCTGCATTTGTTGCTATAGGCACACTTTTCTTCACAAGTAAGAGAGATTCTTCGATGAATTTTTCACAGCACAGAAACCATACTTGCAGGTGTATGAAACTCTAGAATTTCTTTAGTTAATGAAAAAATGAATGAGCTGTTACATTTTAAACTTCATGTTTAGAAAAAACTCAAATTTTATGGTTAATTATCTCAATTTTTAGCACAGTTTTTAATACATTTGGAAAATTCTGGAGTTTCATACACCTATAAGTATGGCTTGTATGCTGTGCAAAATTCATTGAAGAATCTCCCTTACTTATGAAGAAAAGTGTACCTATAGCAACGAATGCAGCCAATAGTAAGTGAAAAAATGATGATACTTCACATGTAAAAAAATATTTTTTGTTATATTTTTGAACTTCCACTGCCATGAACGTGAATCCTGAACCCTTCCTGGTCATACTGACAAAGTTTTATGAATTTATTTGTAAAAGTATACACAGTGGAAATTAAAATTTCCTGTGGTGCCTCTCCTGCTCCAAGTTGGCCAGTTTGATGTCCTACCCCCCTTAAAAAGATTAAACCAGGAAGAATCAACACGCAAAGAAGTTGGATACAGAAGAACCAAGGAATGACGAGATAAGCTGGAAGTTCTCTAAGGCCAGAGATGCAGCATTAAAGAATTGTTCAGTAGGCAGTGCTGTTGGTTAGGAATGGACGTCTCTAAACAGAGCAATCACAGATGTTGATAAGAAAAACATAGGTACAAAGAAGGTAACTGCAAAGAAACCATGGGCAACTGAAGAAATACTTCAGTTGATCGATGACAGAAGGAAGTACAAAAATGGTCAGGGAATTCAGGAACACAGAAGTACAAGTCGCTGAGGAATGGCATAATAATAGGAAGTGCAGGGAAACTAAGACGAAATGGTTGCATGTAAAATGTGAAGAAATCGAAAATGAAATGACTGTTGGAAGGACTGACTCAGTATATAGGAAAGTCAAAACAACCTTCAGTGAGATTAAAAGCAACGGTGGTAACATTAAGAGTGCAAGGGAAATTCCACTGTTAAATGCAGCGTAGAGAGCAGATAACTGGAAAGAGCACGTTGACGGCCTCTATGCAGGTGAAGATTTGTCTGATGTGATGGAAGAAGAAACAGGAGTCGATTTAGAATAGACACGATATCCAGTATTAGAAACAGAATTTAAGAGAGCTTTGGAGGACTAAGGTAAAATAAGGCAGAAGGGGTAGATAGTAGTGGGACTAAGTACATGTCACCCCACTTTCCATTGTTGCCAAATTTATTCAAGATGGTAGCGATGGCGTCATCCAAGATGGCGGTATGTAGACTTGGCAACAGTGCATGACGTCATCCAAGATGGCGGATTTGGCGGGAAAATAGGTCAGTTGGAGTATGTCCACTAACCTAACCCCCAGAAAAGATGGTGTGAATTTTTAATTTTGGCGGGAAAATAGGTCAATTGGGCTATGTCCACTAACCTAACCCTGCAGAAAAAATGGCTGCAAATTTTAATTCCAACTAGATAATGCCTGCAAAACCTTGCTTTTCTTTATTATTATTCAATATCATTTATTATTATTTATTATTATTGTTATTATTATTATTGTTATTATTTATTATTATTGGCTCATGACCCAACCAACATAGACAACAAGAAAAGCCCTACCGAAGTGCAGAATTTCTGGAACCAACCGGAGGAGACTATGGTGAAGATCCCCAAGAAGTACGCCATCTTACTCCTTGGTGAATCTAATGCACAACTTGACAGAGAGAAAGAACACAGGAAGACTATAGGCAGATACCCTGCGCACAAATTTACCAACAGAAATGGAAGGTGACTAGTTGATCTCTGTCAGCAATTCAACCTCAAGATAATGTCGACATCATTACAAAAGCACACCAGAAAGCAATACACTTGGTGCTCTCCTATTCAAGAACTTGTGGAATTCCACATTGACCATATAGCGATCACTCACACGCAGCAACGAGAAATTCATGATGTACAAGTCCGAAGAGTTGCCAATATTGACTCAGACCACTACCTTACACGTGTCAAAGTTAAATTCGCTCCACGAAAGTACACCCCCAAGAAATCTCACCTGCAGAGATTCGTCATAAACAGTCTCCACAAAACAAACATAAAGGACGAATGGCAGAAAGAGGAAGCAAACACATGGGAAGAGTTCAAAAACAAGATCATGCATAAAGCACAGGAACTACTGCAGCTGAGAAAAAAGAAAAAAACATGCATGGTGGAACGACATCTGTGAAAACGCCCTTAAAACACACAAATTGGCCTTCCAGAAATACAGTAGCAAGAAAACGCCAGAAACACAACAAAATTTCTTCAAAGTACGGAAAGAAACAGCCAGAACCATCAGACAAACCAAGACAAGATACCTAAACGAACAACTGGAACAACTGGAGAGTGACTTTCGGAATTACAGTATAAGAGATTTCTACAGGACATTTGCAAATAGGATACGAGGATACACACCACAAAATCTCTGCTTAAAAAACAAAATGGAAAATTAGCACTTACTAATGAAGAAAACGGCAAAGAACTCGCAGTTTACTTCACCAATTTACTAAATTGTATACGTCTGACTAGGGCAACCAGTTAAGCAAACGTAAAATACGTGGTAAATTAGTATCACACTACAATATCTGAGTAAATCAGTGTTACAGTACAACTTCTGAGCCCTTCTTACATACGGTTTAGTTAGCAGAAAGCTAAAACTCACCTCGCCGTCTGCTTAAATTCCTTAGCTTGTTGTGGGCTTTAGTGACAGTGTACTGTAAGCCCATCTGTTCCTGTAAATTTGTATTTGTGCTTTACATTCTGAACTCTTATTGTTAGCTAAAGGTTTTGTTTTGTACCTGCATCTGTCAGTGTACAATACCCAGTGTTTACGTTTATTAGTGTCATTTAGACTCGGTACATTTAAGGTAGCAGTTTTTAAAGTTTTATTAGGTCACTTTCGCGTGTACGTAAACGCTTGTTTAAATTACAAATACGAGAGATAATCAGTAGGTGCAGCTTACCGTAGGTCACTGTTTAATTCGTTTAAAATATTCTCTAGATAGCCCCTAGCAGTTTATTGTAGGTCACTGTCTTATTCTTTAGTATTCACTAAATAAGCACCAGATCTCGCTTCTACCATAAATTTTTATTTTCATTATTGAGTGTCCTTTCTGCCGACTAGAGTGTAGCTGTTAACCTTATGTGACAGTAGGTTTCCTTAAGTTTTTCTATAGTATATCAGTTATTAGCTAGATGGATAGGGACTGTGTCTGTTGTGTGCGGATACAGGAGGAGTTGGCCACAGTCCAAGCGCAGCTGGAAGCTTTGTTGGCCACAGTCAACAACCTCCAGAGTGCCACCTTGAGGTGCGGTCAGGATGGGGTGCCTGCGGCATACCTCTGCTGTACTAGATGTGCAGGGGGGGATGTCACTGAGACGACCTCAGGTGCGACTGAGCCAGCAGGCCCACTGTGGGTGGCAAAGTGTGTCGAGGTCTCGAGCCTCAAGGCGAAGGCTGCATGGGGGGTGCAGGCTCCTGCCAAATCCCATGCACTTTGCTAATAGATTCAGTGAGCTGTCTGATGCGGGGGAGAGGCTGAGCCGGATCAGAATGCACCTTCTGCCAGAATAGTGGTCACTCCTTCAGCAAGGTCCGGACAGGCACATGGGGGTAGGGATCTGTTAGTTATTGGGAGCTCTAATATTAGGCAGGTCATGGAGTGGAGCCCCTCGGGAACATAGCGGCTAGGGCGGGGAAGTGTTCACTCGGTGTGCTTGCCGGGGGGCCTTGTCTGGGATGTGGAAGAGGCTCTTTCGGCGGCTATCGAGCGTGCGGGGTGCAGCGAGCTGAAGACTGTTGCACATGTCGGCACCAAAGATGCCTGTCGTCTGGGTTCTGAGGACATCCTTGGGTCCTTTCGACGGCTGGCTAAACTGGTGAAGGTGGCCTCCATCTCTCGAGGAGTGGAAGCCAAACTGACGATCTGCAGCGTCGTACCCAGGTTGGCCGGGGTCCTCTGGTTTGGGGTCGAGTGGAGAATCTAAATCAGAGACTACATCGACTCTGTGACGAAAATGGTTGTAGATTCCTCGACCTACGCTATGGGGTGGAAGGTTGCAGGACGCCCCTCTTAAATCAGGGGTGCACTACACACAGGAAGTAGCTACATGGGTAGCACAGTACTTACGGTGTGCACATGGGGATTTTATCAGATTAGGATCCTCCCAACGGGAAACAAACCGCTGGCCTGAAAAATTACCAGTTCATGACACTGATGTGGGTGTGCCAACTGTAAAAATTGTTAATTCGCCTAAACCGGGCATTCCAAAGCATTTAAATATGCTTAATCTCATGTTAATAAATTGCCAAAGTGTCTGTAGCAAGACCCCCGAGTTAATATCCGAAATAAACAGTAGCAATGCCAGTATTGTATTAGGTACCGAAAGCTGGTTGAAAGCAGACATAAAAAGCAGTGAAATGTTGAGCTGGGATTGGACAATGTTTAGGAAGGATAGGACTGATGCTATTGGAGGTGGTGTGTTCATTGCAGTTAAAAGCTCTTGAAAGGCAGTTGAGATCGATACTGGGTCTGGCTGTGAAATAATCTGGATAAAGCTGTCAATCAGACAAGGATTGACCATTGTATTGGGATGTTTTTATAGACCACCAGCATCCGCAACAAACGTCACAGAACGTTTCAGGGAAAGTCTTGAGTACATAGGAAGTAAATATCCAAATTATGCATTAGTTATAGGTGGAGACTTTAATCTAGCATCCATTGACTGGGAGAACTGCACGTTTATCACAGGGGGCAGAAGCAAAGATTCGTGCGAAGTTATTCTAGGAGTGCTCTCAACATACAACCTTGAGCAATTGGTTAGAAAACCAACTCGAGATGGGAAAATATTAGATATCTTAGCGACAAATAGACCTAATCTTTTTGAGGAGGTTAATCTAGAAGAAGGTATTAGCGACCATTATGTCGCTGTGGCTTCTGTGTCAGTGGAATTTGCAAGAAAAAAATAAAAACAAAAAAAACAAAGAAACAGTGCAGAGTTTTCTTGTTTGGGAAAGCAAATAAAAGTGTCATGAATGAATATCTTCATAGTCAGCTCCAAGCATTCACCGCAGGACACAAAGATATTGAGAATCTTTGGTCGTAATTTAAAGGTATTCTACACCATGTGCTAGAGAAGTACGTGCCTAGCAAAAGTGTAGGGGAGGGAAAGGATCTACCTTGGTACAATAAACACATTAGGAAGTTGCTGAGAAACCAGAGAATTTTGCACAGTCGTTTCAAACGTAGTCACTGCCCCGCCGACAAACAGAAATTATGCGAAATGAAAGCAGCTGTCAGAAGGACGAGGAGAGATTCTTTTAACGAATTTGAAAGCAATATTTTATCTGCAGATTCTAAAAATAGCCCCAAAAATTTTGGTCGTACGTAAAATCTGTGAACGCTACAAATAATTCAATGCCTTCTCTTGCTGACAGTACGGGTAATGTAACTGATGATGATAAACAGAAGGTCGAAATTCTAAACCTAGCTTTCAAAAACTCGTTTAAGATAGAGGACTGTAGTACCATTCCCCCTTTCAATTATCGAAGAAACACAAGGATGGCTGACATAGTGTTTAGTGTTTCTGGGATTGTAAAACAGTTAAGATCCTTAGACGCCAGAAAGACATCTGGCCCAGACGGTTTCCCCGTAAGATTATATGTCCACTATGCTGCCATTCTTATCAATCATCTATCAGAGATCATTGGAACAGCGGAAGGTTCTACATGACTGGAAGAAGGCCCAGGTCATAGAAATCTATAAAAAGGGTAGAAAATCGGATGCACGTAATTACCGACCAATTTGACTGACATCGATTTGTTGTAGAATCATGGAACATATTTTGTGTTCCTAGACTCTAAGAAGCTCATCTGCAGAAACCAGCACGGTTTTAGGAAACAGCGGTCACACAGCTGGCCCTCTTTGTGCATGATATACAACAGGCTCTAGATATCGGCTGCCAGGTTGATGCTATATTTCTCGACTTTCGAAAGGCGTTCGACTCAGTTCCGCACTGTCGCTTGCTCCAAAAAATGCGCGCTTACGGTCTATCCGATGCGGTTGGATAGAAAGTTTTCCAACATACAGGGAGCAGTAAGTCGTCCTGAACGGGGTGACTTCAACAGAAACAAGCGTAACTTCAGGTGTGCCCCAGGGCAGCGTAATAGGTCCTCTGCCTTTTACGATTTACATAAACGATCTGATTGATGGTATTGACAGCGGCATTAGACTGTTTGCCGATGATGCTGTAGTCTACAGGAAAGTAGTATCACACGAAAAGTTTTGAACAAATCAATGAGGGTTTGCAGGAAATAAATGCGTGGTGTAATGACTGGCAGTTTTCTCTCAATATTAGTAAGTATAACCTACTGCGTACAACAAGGCGAAAATCCCCATTAATGTACGAGTACAAAATATATGCCCAGTCTTTTGAAGCGGTAACGTCCGTCAAGTATCTGGGTGTGACTATTCGAAATGATCTCAAATGGAATGATCAGATTACACAAGTAACGGGTAAGGCGAACTCTAGATTGCGGTTTATTGGTAGAATCCTGAAGCGATGAAGTTCTTCAATAAAGGAAATAGCTTACAACACGTTAGTTCGTCCAGTCTTGGAGTATTGTTCGTCTGTATGGGACCCTTACCAGTTCGGTCTGATTCAAGAGTTTGAGAAGGTCCAAAGAAGAGCGGCAAGATTCGTGACTGGCACATTCAGCCATGGCGAGAGCATTACAAATCTCATAGAAAGTTTGAAGTGGGACACACTTCCAAATAGACGGCGCACTAAATAGAAGGGACTGCTCACTAAATTCCGAAATCCGATCTTCACCGAGGATGTAAAGCATATATTATTACCACCAACTTTCAAGTCGCACAATGGTCACGATTCAAAGATAAGGGAAATAAGAGCTCGTACTGAGGCGTTCAGACAGTCGTTTTTCCCTCGCGAGTGGGACATACGGGGGTGGGGGGGGGGGAATATGACTTTGGCGCGAATTGTTCCCTGCGCCACACACCGCTTGGTTGCTAGCGTAGAATATATGCAGATGTAGATGTAGAACCCACAGAAAGATTCCTACTTATTGAACCCGCACACACCAACCAAGACTCGATACCGCCCTCAAAAGAAGAAATCCTCAAGCACACCCACCATCTCAAAAACAACGAAGCGGCTGGTGAAGACAACATAGTATCAGATCTACTGAAATATTTTGGCCCTAAATCACTTGAGGAGCTCACGGTAATTATTAAAGAAATTTAGACAACAGAAGAATTACCTGACGATTGGAAGTGTGCACTTATCTATCCCCTGCACAAAAAAGGAGACAGAACGGATGTCAGCAATTACCGCGGCATTTCACTTCTACCAGTCACCTACAAGATCTTCACTTCATGTCTGTTGCAGAGAACACAGGAACAAATTGAGGAGTGTCAAGAGGGTTTCCGACCCTGACGTTCCTGTCCTGAACAAATTTTTAATCTAAAAACAACGTTGAAATACAGAGCTATTAGACATAAGCCCACCATAAGTACATTAGTCGACTTTAAGAAGGCGTATGACTCAGTCTTCTTGAGTCTCAGGGTGTTTCACCTGTCTCATCTAGCTTGCACACCAAGTGGAAAATTTCTATCATAACTGACTCTCCCGAGGATCTGAATAATTATGAGGGAATGTCTTGTTTCGACTTAACAGCTTTCAGTGTTGCGCCAAATTCTTCAGATATCTCAACTTACTTCATCTTCTCTTTCTATTATACTGTCTTCAGGTTTCCATTTCTTATATACACTGAAGAGCCAAAGAAACTGGTACACCTGCCTAGTATTTTGTAAGGCCCCCACTATCACGCAGGCGGAACGCAGCACAAAGTGGCGTATATCCGGCTAATGTCTGAAGTAGTGCTGGAGGGAACTGATACCATGAATCGTTCAGGGCTGTCCATAAATCCGTAAGAGTACGAGGGTGTGGAGATCTCTTCCCAACAGCACGTTGCAAGGCGTTCCAGATATGCTCAATACTGTTCATGTCTGAGGAGTCTGCTGGCCACCGGAGGTGTTTAAACTCAGAAAAGTGTTCCCGGAGCCACTCTGTAGCAATTTTGGACGTGTAAGGTGTCACATTGTCCCGTTGGAATTGCCCAAGTCTGTCGGGATGCACAATGGATGTGAATGGACGCAGGTGATGACAAGATGACAAGAGTCGTATCAAGGCATATCAGGGGTCCCATATCACTCCAACTGCATACGCCCCACTCCATTACAGAGCCTCCACCACCTTGAACAATCCCCTGTTGACATGCAGAGCCCATGGATTCGTAAGGTTGTCTCCATACCAGTGCACATGCATCCGCTCGATACAATTTGAAACCAGACTCGTCCAACCTGGCAACATGTTTCCAGTCATCAACAGTCCAACGTCGGTGTTCACGGGCTCAGGTGAGGCGTGAAGTTTTGTGCCATGCAGTCGTCAAGGGCACACGAGTGGGCCTTTGGTTCCGAAAGCCCATTTCGATATGTTTCGTGGAATGGTCCGCACGCTGACACTCGTTAATGGCTCAGCTTTGAAATCTGCAGCAGTTTGCGGAAGGGTTGCACTTCTGTCACGTTGAATGATTCTTTTCAGTTTTCGTTGGTCCCGGACTTGGAGGATCTTTTTCCGGCCGCAACGATGTCGAAGATTTGATGTTTTACTGGATCGCTGATATTCACGGCACACTAGTGAAAAGGTCGTACGGGAAAATCTCCACTTCATCACTATCTCGCTGATGCCGTGTCCAGTCGCTCGTGTGCCGGCTCACCACGTTCAAACTCACTTAAATCTTGATAATCTGCTATTGTAGCAACCGTAGCCGATCTAACAACTGCGCCAGACGTTGTCTTATATGAGCGTTGACGACCGCAGCGTCGTATTCTGGTTGTTTGCATATCTCTGTATGTGAATATGCATGCCTAAACCAGTTTCTATTGCGCTTCAGTGTAGATCTTGTATGTATCCCTTTCATCTTCGTCTTTGTCCAAAGGTCTCCTCAATGACTTTTTTTTTTTTTTTTTTTTTGCTGCATTTGTCTCTCCCATAGTCATGAATGCATGTATAACTTTGCATTTTTGGTCTAGGGACATTCCTGCTTTGCCAATTTACACTTCCTGTAAATCTCATTTTTAGATGTCTGTAGTCTCTTTTACCTACTTCATCAGCTGCATTTTTACATTTTTTCCTTTTGTCTGTTAGATTCAGTATCGCATATTGCACAATGATTTCTACTACGCGTTGTTTTTCTGAGTATTTCATCCTCTGCTATCTTTATTGTTTCGTTTCTCAACGCTGCTCATCCGTCATTTAACGGTTCCTTATCTTAAACTTGTTCTTCACTCTTGGTGGGCGTGAGTTGGGCAAAGATATCAACAATGTATGGTTTAGTTGGTGATTTCTACAAGTTGTACTCCTTACCATATTAACAAATTTGATGCGTTCTGGTAGCGTCTTCTTTGGTCACTAGCCCCTTAGCATTATTGCTCTCTGCCTTCTCCCTTTTCGCCGATCTATCATAGATTTAAGTAAACTGCTGTAACCATACCATGTTATTCGTCACATCATGCTCATTATTAGAAGAGAGCTTTGTGCAAGAGTGTACTTAGAAAAATATGATATTTACTGGTGGGAGTTGCAATCTACATCTACGTAACTACTGATTTTCAGATCATATGAAGAAACGTGAACTACAGAACGCCATAAAAAACCCAGCATTTTCTAGTGTTTTCGTCGTTGTAAGATATGAGTTTCTTTTTCGTGCTTGTAAATATTACGAGCTCTACGAGTTCTATATAGTATATGGAAGCTACCTGGAAGATGTGGTTACATCAACAGTTGTAGAGTTTTACGGTGAGTAAAATTAAGCGTACTTTTAAAACAAGTTACATAATTTGTGGACAGATAAGTCGTACTTCGTCAGACATGCACCATCTTGTACGTTGAACCGGAGGAGGATCTTCAACCATGGTACAGAATTTACAGATTAACAGTTTCTTTAATGCCTTAACGTATTCCTATGTCTTGAAAATGAAAATTTGTGCTAGTTGCCAGTAGCTACTATATTAAAAAGTATTTAACTTGGAAAAGGTTTCTGGCACTAATTCCTGTTAATTTGACATTCCTTACGTGTTACTGGTGTGAACTAGAGTAATAATGTAAGACATAGGCTATTAAGTACAGTAGGGACAAGATTTTCTCCACTGTAACGGTTTAAATTTGAATAGAATGTTTATTTCTAGGTAAATGACCATATCGTACCTTGGAACAGCTTTTCACATTTGGAAAAATCTTACTTTTCCGGAGTAATTTTTGTCATTTTAGGAGAAGAGTGCAGCAGACATGTGAACGTTATCATTTCAAAACCTGATACAAAATACATTGACATAAAAAGAATCGCAACACAAAGAAGGAGTTTCGCGACTTAAACGAAAGTTGAGAGGCGTGTTTCTACATCTGAAAGATAATCTCTATCCGAATGTCGTGTCAGTCACATAAATCAGATTTGCTTTAAATACACGCATTATGGTCATTAACGTTACTTACCTTTGAGACTGGATATGTTGGTATGAAGTTAGTCAAGAACGCCTTTAAGGCTGCCATCAGCACCTCACTGAGCTTGAACGAGATCGTGTAATAGGGTACGAGAAGCTGCATGTTCCTTCTGCGATATAGCAGAAAGACCTGGCAGGAATGTAGCAAGTGTCATGAATGATGGCAACTGTTGTAGCGAGAATGTACGGTCGCAAGAAGACCGGATTCCGGATGGTCACGTGACACTACCGAGAGGGAAAAGTATCGTGTTGCTCTGGCGCGTCGTACTGTAGCTGCAGCAGCAGTTTGCGCATCAGTTGGCATAACAGAGACACAAAGAACTGTTACAAAACTGTTACTTCAAGGACAGCTCCGAACCAGACGCCCTGCAGCATGCGTTCTACTCACCCCAAACCCCCGCTACTTGAGGCTACAGTGGTGTAAAGCGAGAGCTCATCGGCGGTCAGGGTGGATGCCTGTTTTCTCGGTTCTACCTCAGTGACAGTGATGGCCATGTGTGAATTAGAAGGAGATCAGTTTAAGGTCTGCAAGCAACCTATCAGTGTGCTAGGGACACTGGACTTACACCTGGACAGTACTGGGACAAAGTCCGTTCCGGTGCACTTTTGATATGAAGTTGATATACTAATTAATTAAATTCGTGAATTACGTCTCCTCTCCCTCTCCACCTCCCCTTAAACTATTGTTCTGCTAAGTGGTTAATGACCCCATAGGGGTTCATTTATGACCCCCCTGGGGATAATCTTCCTTGAGAAACGCTCCACCCCTCTGTGAAAAGGGATACTGATCTTGGCACATATTTGATGCCTAATTAATTGTCTAATTATTTAGATGTATCAGGTAAACCATCACTCCCTTCAACCCCCACCACAACCCCTGCCCCTCCAGAAAATCCCTATCCCAGGCCAGCCCAGCCCTCCACTCCCCGCCCCTCCTCCCATTTCCTCCCCTCCCCTCTGCACCCTCTGTAGGTGGGAAATTAAAAAATCGGTGGGAAATTCAAATTTTCGTGATAGATTCTAACTTTGGTAGTAAATTCGAATACTAATTACATTGTATTGCAGAGGACATAATAATAATTACTAATGTATTCTTTATTTATAAAATTTCAATTTGCATATTACATTTCTTTCACCATTTTTGGAATATTGGTGCCCTACCCAAATACTTGCACAGGAGAGGTAGTTTCAATTGATCAAGCACTACAGAGTAGTTCTAGCTACGCTCATCAATAATTGTCGGATGTAGAGAGCATGTTTTTGCTATTAGTCTAGCACTAGAGTTGGTCCAGTAGCACTACATGGAAGGATGGGTGATAATGATGGGACAGCAAGCTATCACTGAAGTGCAGGGGAGTAGCCTCCACAAGTAAATAAACTGCTGGGAGGAACACAAGTATGGGTAATAATATTAGAACAGCGACCCACTGTCCCAGTGATACTTTATTTTGTCGCCCCATAGAATGAAGTCGAAATGTCAATGCGATCCACACGTCTTGGTGCCAACTAGGGATGTGTGTTCAGTTGATTTATTTGTTAAACTTTTGGGGATTAACTTATCAGAGCCATTGTGTTGGTCTGTAAGGTACCTCTAGCTAATGTAGTAGTTCATGTTTTATTTATACTTTGTAATGGCGTCATAGAAGTGGAATTGTCTGACCTAATTTTCACGTAAGATGCACTCAGCCAATCAAGTTGTCTACTTTATTCTGTAATTTTGTCGACTGCTTCCAGATCGCTTCATTTATTGTGCCCATATGGAGTTCCTTATGTTGATCAACTACTCTGGTGGTTACCACCAAGTATCCACTGACGTATCATACTTTTTACTCCTTGGAGGTGATTTGTCCGTGTTTAGCTACCCATATCCCAAACAGAGTTGCCGTACAGCATTTTTGAAAGGGGTGTGGCTTCTTTATACAGTCGTAATTTTGGCTGTGGTGCTTAGGTCCGAGCTTTTAAAAAAAAGGGGAGAAGTTTCCGAGCTATACCAACCCCCTTGTTTGTAAGACCTGTACGCTTATGGAGGAAGAAGTGTTTGTCCATGTAGTTCCTAAGTATGTCACCATAGTACTCCATGGCATGTCTTACCCATTCAGTCTCAGCGTAACAGGCATCTGTTCGCGTTGTTCACTTAAGTAAATGGCAGTCGTTTGAGCCGGTTTTAACTGTACTTTGTTAATCTTGCACCATGTCGCTGTAGCGCCGAGCTGTTCTTGCAGTCGTCTGATGTTGGCCTGGATGTGTCTCCCACTGGTAATGTAGGCCATGTCATCAGTAAACTGTGTTATTTTCATTCGTATAAATATAGATTAACAGGGGTGAGAGAAGCGATCCTTGGGGCAGCGCCACTCTTGTCAGATGGGCATCGACGACGATTGGCCTTGGATTGTTACGATCTGTCAGGTAATTAGCAATGAGTCTGATGTAACAAGTTGTTCTTCCAGCTTCCAAAATAGGACTTCCGTCGAAACCCTGTCATACGCTTTTTATGCATCTAAAAAAGCTACAGCCGTGACCTGGTTATGTTAAGGTTCTCTGTAACTTGTTTCAGTTGGACGTAATAACTGCAGCTCCACTGACAGTTTGCTTTGTAAGCCATATTTTTCTGCCCGAATTGTACCATCAGCCAAGGATATGGGCATAGATAACCCTTTCAAGAGTTTTCCTAATTCTGCTGAGGAGGCTAATGAGTCTGTAATTTTTAGCTAATGTTACATACTTCCATGGCTTTGGGATAGACACTGTTTTAGCGACTTTCCAGGATGGAACAGATTATTGGTTTAGGAGGTAACAATTGTAAATTCTGGTTGACAGCATTGGTGGTCTTCTTGGCAAGTGCTTCAAGTGGAGGTTGCTTGTGTTGTCAATGCCTTGTGCCTTACTCGCCTGTAGGCTGTTAATTACCGTTCTTACCTCACTTGGAGTTGTGAGTTGTCGTCTGTTGTCAAAATCCATTTCACAAGTTGGTTGGTGGTATATTCGTACTCTCTCTGGGCTACGTTTAATGATTCTCTTAGTAGCGTTATCTGTTGTTCCAAGGCTGTTCCAAATGTTTCCGCTTTGGTAAGTGTGTCTGTAGTTAGTCCCTATCGGGTTTGGATTGGTTTTGCTAGAGGTAGGCCGGTTCTTATAGTTTCAACTAGTTTCCATTCATCTTTCGTATAGAGTAGGAAGGTGAACATCTTGTCTTTCCTCCTTTCCACGCGCCATTCCAATAGTCTTCGCCTAAGTTGGCGTTCGAGTGTGTGCATGTGTCGGCGATAGGCCGGCTTTCTGGTCCATCCAGGAGCGATTCTTCTGAGCCTGCAGTCCTTCTATGAGTGGTGGAACTGGTTCGTTAGTTGGATTGGCCACAGCGACAATTTATGCGCTTTCCGTATTTTTCGTCTTATACAGTCCGATGCATAGTTGATCTATGCTTGTGCCTGGACCTACAGTATGCGGTCGATGTTGTTGTTTAGGTATCTTCTAAAGTGGGCCAAGTTATTGTTTTGTTCTGTTCTTTGGGACTGCAGGTGGTTTTTCCATGGAAATGTTGCCAGAACAGGGTCATGGTTCGATGATAAATCATTTATAGTGACCTGTTGAGGGTCGATTCCGAGTTCTTTGGTGATGACAGTATCTAATACATGTGGGTGTTGGTGGCTTGGAGATGGAGAAAGAGTTTCTGTTCTAGGCGATCAAGTTTCTCAGGTTGGTCACTCTTGACTGCCAAGTGTGTGTTTGGTGTTTCAGCCAACTCCAACGAGCGTCATTCCATTTCTTAAGTTCGAGTAGTTGGGCTGCTTAGCGGAGGTATGTTACAAATAGAGTGGTTTCTCCTAGGTCAGTCCAAATGGTAACTATTGTTGTCTCTAGTCCTTGCTGTTGTGGTAGGTCTACTTTTAGATGGATTGCGGTGCGACAGAGGCAGACAGCTGTACAGCCATCTCGTCGTTGTTATCTATTTCCAAGTTTGAAACTTTCAGTCGGTTGGAGGTGGGTCTTGGACAGTTTTATATCGTGCATTGAAGTCCTGTAATTCATTCTTTTTGACGCGGACACCTGTATTAGAAATTTGAAAGGCCTGTATTTGGGTATTCATGATGTTAGTCTGACCCTTCGAGTTGCGCTACGATTTCTGACAGCTTGATGTTTGCTGCCAGTATCTGTTACCCAGCGAGAATCAATTTGTGTAGAAAATATGGACTGCTTACAAATTTGCCGCGCGGGATTAGCCGAGTGTTCTAAGGCGCTGCAGTCATGGAATGTGTGGCTGGTCTCGACGGAGGTTCGAGTCCTCCCTCGGGCATGGGTGTGTGTGTTTGTCCTTAGGATAATTTAGGTTAAGTTGTGTGTAAGCTTAGGGACTGGTGACCTTAGCAGTTAAGTCCCATAAGATTTCACACACATTTGAACACTTTTTTTTTGCTTAGAAATTCTAAGATCGTAGTAACTCCGTCAAGTGCTCCATCTGAGTCTTTATCTCGAAGCATCCGTGTTGGTCCGTTGTTGCCTTTTTCTCCTTGGAGTGCTGAAGCAAATGTACATTTCTCACTTGTTTCGCTCGTTGTTGGTGTCGTGTTTCGCTGGATTGGTGGTGGGAGTAGTTGAGTTCTGGATCGTGTCTTGTCGCCTATCACCAGTTCGACGTCGGTAGCTGTGGGCTGTAAACCAATGCGTGGTTTTTCCGTATTTAGACGCAGGTATTCGCAACTTTTTCAGAGTTTTTTCGAACGCACTACGTCCTTCCCAGGAAGCTTTATGTTGGTCCTGGTAGGCAGCATATTTAGGTGGTGTCTCTCTCTGGTGGCTGGATGCATTCAGTACTTGCGTGCATGTCTCCACATTTAACACATCTTTCAGGTAACCAACATTAATTCATGGTATGGATCCAGTATTGGCAGCATTCACTCTGTGAAGGTTCATTTCCTGACCGATCTACTCGCACTTTTGTTGAAAGTACGTAGAGTACTCAGTAAATGGTATCAGCCTTTTCTCCTTGCGATAGTGTCACAGCATATACCGCCAGTGCACGGAGTTTACACTGCTCCTTGCGTTTGAATTGGTGCACGTCATTAGTAATGAAACCCTTTTCTTGCGAGTCCTGATGAAATTCTTTTTCTGTGACTGACGGTGGTAAATCCTCAACTACCACCTTTATGTTCCTGTTGTTGATATATTGATATGTATGGAATGATAATTTTTGTTCCCAGCAAAAAGAAAACGCCTTCTGATAATCCTCAAATGCATCGACGCAAAATTTCACTCGTTGTCCTGTATAAGCTACTCTTGAGTTTCCGCAGATTAGTGTCTTAAATTCTCTGAATTGTTTTACGTGATTTGAGAAATTATAAATTACAATGGATTGATGATGCTGTGGTTTACGGGAAGGTGTCACCGTTAAGTGACTGTAGGAGGATAGAAGATGACTTGGACAGGATTTGTGATTGGTGTAAAGAATGCCAGCTAACTCTAAATATAGATAAATCTAAATTCATGCAGATGAATAGGAAAAAGAATCCCGTAATGTTTGAATACTCCATTAGTAGTGTAGCGCTTGACACAGTCACGTCGATTAAATATTTGGGCGTAACATTGCAGAACGATATGAAGTGGGACAAGCATGTAATGGAAATTGTGGGGAAGGCAGATAGTCGTCTTCGGTTCATTGGTAGAATTTTGGGAATATGTGGTTCATCTGTAGAGGAAACCGCTTAGAAAACACTAATACGACCTATTCTTGAGTACTGCTCGAGCGTTTGGGATCCCTATCAGGTCGGATTGAGGGAGGACATAGAAGCAATTCAGAGGCGGGCTGCTAGATTTGTTACTGGTAGGTTTGATCATCACGCGAGTGTTACGGAAATGCTTCAGGAAGTCGGATGGGAGTCTCTAGAGGAAAGGAGGCGTTCTTTTCGTGAATCGCTACTGAGGAAATTTAGAGAACCACCATTTGAGGCTGACTGCAGTACAATTTTACTGCCGCCAACTTACATTTCGCGGAAAGACCACAAAGATAAGATAAGAGAGATTAGGGCTCGTACAGAGGTATATAGGCAGTCATTTTTCCCCCATTCTATTTGGGAGTGCAACAGGGAGAGAAGATGCTAGTTGTGGTACGAGGTACCCTCCGCCACGCACCGTATGGTGGATTGCGGAGTACGTATGTAGATGTAGATGTAGACTGTTGGTAGTTTTGGAGCCGTCAGTCGGGGCGGCGGTTCGGCAGTTGCTTGCTCCTGCGATGCGTCTTCTGTCGAAGTATCATATCTAATGGTAATTTCCAATTGTTGCTGGGTGGTTTGCTTCACGGTTTGCGCTGCCTTCCGTCGGATAGTCATCTTCTTTTGCAAAGGTTGGAAAAGATCATCATCTTGGGATTCCAGATGATGAGCGGGTGTGTTCTTGGTGCCTTGGCGACATGTTACTGGAGTGACGGCAGAGGTAATTGACGAGGTTGCAGCTTCAGAGTCTGCATCGGTATCTTCGTCACTGAATACTCCGTGTTTCCGCCAGTACTTGCTGTTCTGCGTGTTTTTTCTCCCAGTGTTTCGCTTTGGTGTCTAGTGTGGACATCGCCTTTAGGCTCTATTTGTTCAAAATGGTTCAAATGGCTCTGAGCACTATGGGACTTAACATCTGACGTCATCAGTCCCCTAGAACTTAGAACTACTTAAACGTAACTAACCTAAGGACATCACACACATCCATGCCCGAGGCAGGATTCGAACCTGCGACAGTAGCGGTCGTGCGGCTCCAGACTGTAGCGCCTAGAACCGCCCGGCCACTCCGGCCGGCCTCTATTTGTTATTGTCATTCAATAACTATTGTATATTGTCACTCAGCGTTGCGTCCATCTCTGTATCTGTGACGCGGGCTCTGTCGCCATCAGATAAGAAACGTATAAACCCCCGATGGCTGTCACATGAACGCTAAAGCGTCCGTGAAGACATGACAATTGCGTTAGAACTTCCGCGAACACGTCCGCGAGCACACGAAAACACTATAACTGGCTTAAGACGTAAGCTTCGGTAAGAACACTTTGATAAACAACCGAAAAACTGATGATGGACAGCTACTATTCATTTCCTTTATTATTATTTTGATTTCCCACAACGGAGGCGGGCTAGCAGCAGACAAAGTCGCTCTTAGCCAAAGGTAGTAGAACAAGTTGGGGGATTCTGGCTCACTAGCTCACTTCCTGGCTCAACCTTCGGTTTCACCAGAAACCGAGCTAGTTCCCCAAAATATTCTACTTCAACCAACTTTTCAGCTCAAATTCTCTCAAAATTCACCACCGTTCACCTGTTTATTTTCTTACGTTCACCTACTTATTTTCTTACGTTCACCAAATAAATAGAGGGAAATGAATGCAAAAACCGAGCTAATTATCAAAAAACCAGCTACTTTCCCCCTCTTTTCACTTCTTACTCACTCATTTTTCATCTTGGTGAACGTAAGAAAAAAAGGTGACCGTTTATTCTTATTGAGCAGCCATACGATTCTTGTGAGTGGTTTGTAAATGTTTTTCGAGATGTTTCTTGTTCACAGCTCTACCACATTCGCATGTAACTTTAATTTTTTGAAGTCTCAATACACATTCTTTACATACGTAACGGTGTCCACGTGCTCGACAATTATCTTTATGAAATTCTTCAAAATCTCTTTTATCCATGCATTCACTGCACTGTCTTAAATGTGCTTGGTGCTGTCCATTTTAAAGATAGCAAAATTTATTTGGAAAAAATTTTACATACTGAATTCCAGATCATAGATTTCATTGTTTTTATTTTCATGCATTTTCATCCCTTTATATTTCAACTTCATCTGTCCACCTTCAAAAATTTGAAGATCGCAGTTAGTAATTAATTTAGCATATCTGTCTGGCAAAAAACTTTAAAACCATCATTAAGCTCTATACAAGTTTTTTCTCCGTATCTAGTGTTTAGATATTCACATCCAGTAATGTTATATAAAACGTCTACCTCTAGCGCACTTAATTTTTTAATCTCCTTCGACCGGCTTGCATTGTTGAGCTTCTTGATGAGAGTCTCCATTTTAAATATAAGAATTTTTAATATAGAATATTTTTGTATTTTATAAAGGGACTCAGACAACAACAACAACACTGCTGAAGAGCTAGCAGAAATGAGACCTCAGAATACTTTTACTCTTGAAGAACTAGCAGAAATAATATGTAACACACCTGAATTATGGTCATATTTTGAATCAGAAGAATTCGATGATGAATATGTTGATTATACTGAAATTTGGAGCGATGGCAATGACAATAATGAGTAATGTGCGTACGGCAATGTATCTAATCGCTTTTCCAGGACATGTCTTTTGTTGTCATACGGGCTCACCGCCTTCTTGTTTATTTCAACCCTATAGATTTCGTGTCTTTCACTTCGAATCATACTAAAATTTCTGTATTGTTCTCTGTCGTTGAACAGTAGTTTTTATAATCTTCTAAGCTGATTCTGTCTTTCACTACGCATTTCTTGACTCCTTTTGATTTCTTCTCCACTTTGTCGCCAACTTTATAAGCGTACATCTTCGCCCTTAGGCCACAGAACTCTTCCACAATTCTTCCGTTGCATTCATGCTTCATTTTTCCCACAGCTTTCTTGTTTACTTGAAGAATTTCGTAGATGTTGTCCGCTGAATAATCGCTCGTATCAAACCAATCAAGCATCGATTTCATGTTCTCGTAAAAGTCTTCAGTTTGAATGTTGTATATGTAACTGTCCGTGTCTTGGTAGCACAGCTCAGTGTTCTGTCCGTATTTTGGTTTCACTGTGCTGTAGTGAAAATCGTACATCAGTTCTTTAGACAGATCTAGTAAGCTCATTCCAACATAGATAGGCTTATTAAATGTGATTTCTGCCTTGTTCATGTGAATAGCAACCAGCTTTCATTAAATATTTTTCTTCCTGTAATGTTTGGTTTTGCTACGAGTTTATTACATCTCTCTCCACCTGAAACCATTTTATGTCCACTCCATTTCGTATATTTTCCATCGTCTTGCCAAAGACCGAGTTTTTCATCAGCTTGTAGAAGTCTTTCTCGAAGTCGTTTGTAGCCTTGGTTCTCATCTGTGTGTTCAAATCTATGTATTTCTTCAACCAATCAGACTGCTTATATTTTAAAACTCCGTGTACTTTTGTGAGTTTCGTTCCCAGATAAAGACACTGTTTGAGATTTCTGTAGTGAACCGCATATTTATGTTTGTCATTCAGTGTAGTAAACAACTTGCTTTCTTTAGTTCCAGGTACAATTTTATTTTCAGGTGTAAGTGGCAAATCTTTATGTAAATTGTGCAGTTCCTTCGGATATTCAAGATCTACTTCGAATATGTATCCCTCTCGAGAAGTGTCTGACATCTCACTTATGTTTGAAGAATTAAAGCTTTTTGGATCATCCCATTCGAATCCACCATAAGGCAAATTTCGACCCACAGCCCAACCATAAAGAATGTTTGCATCCAAATACGTCAGATAATTTGACGTCTTGTTAGCATCAAAGTCCTTCATATACTTGATCGCCTTCACGTACCTCTTGCAACTCTGCGATATTCCTCCTTGTGTGCCCTTTTCGACCATCAAAATCATGTTATAATCATGTAGCAATTCGAGCGGTTGCTTGGTTACTTTCAACATCGCGTCCCAAGACAAACCCGGTGCAGTAAAATACCACGACGGATCCAAACCATTAACTTTTATACAAGTTTGTCTAAAATTTTCAAACACATCAGCCAGTAACAACACATCGGTTAGATTTTTCATGCCAAATTTTTCCCAGATCATTTTTGCATGTTTGTAATCTTCATCACTTATTTCACAGTCGTTCAATTTGTAGTAAAATTCTTCTTTTGGTGGTAATTCTGTCTCTTCGAATTTCTTCCAAGAATCCATGTAATCGTATGGATAGACACCTTTTTTGATCACCACGTCGGACAGTTCTCCTGGGAAAAATTTTCTAAAGTTTTTTAGCTGTTGTGTGGTCAAATTCGATGAAATTTTATTAAAAAAAATGGCTCTGAGCACTATGGGTTCAAAATGGTTCAAATGGCTCTGAGTACTATGGGACTTAACATCTGAGGTCATCAATCACCTAGAACTTAGAACTACTTAAACCTAACTAACCTAAGGACATCACACACATCCATGCCCGAGGCAGGATTCGAACCTGCGACCGTAGCAGTCGCGCAGTTCCGGACTGTAGCGCCTAGAACCTTTCGGCCACCACGGCCGGCAGCACTACGGGACTTAACATCTGAGGTCATCAGTCCCCTAGAACTTAGAACTACTCAAACCTAACCAACCTAAGGTCATCACACACATCCATGCCCGAGGCAGGATTCGAACCTGCGACCGTAGCGCTCGCGCAGTTTCAGACTGAAGTGACCAGAACCGCTCGGCCACACCGGCCGGCAAAGTTTATTCAAGTGACAAAGCCATAAATGTATCAAGAAATGTATCAATAAATCTCATCTTCAGACTTTCTGTCCTTTTACCACAACTGATGTATCTGTCCTCGTTGAGTGGTATTAAATCTATCTCCTTTTTGTCATAGCCAAGTTCATTCACAAACAGATGGGAATCGTACCCGGATAAGTTATGCAAATAAATCGGTGCAAATGGTTCAAATGGCTCTGAGCACTATGGGACTTAACATCTGTGGTCATCAGTCCCCTAGAACGTAGAACTACTTAAACCTAACTAACCTAAGGACATCACACACATCTATGCCCGAGGCAGGATTCGAACCTGCGACCGTAGCAGTCACGCGGTTCCGGACTGAGCGCCTAGTACCGCTACACCACCGCGGCTGGCAATCGGTGCAAACTTCGGATGTATCAGTTGAAGATTGCAATGGAGCGATGTATTTTCCAGTCAAATGATCATGATGTACTTTTTTATTTTTTTTC
Source organism: Schistocerca piceifrons (assembly GCF_021461385.2). Lineage (NCBI taxonomy): Eukaryota > Metazoa > Arthropoda > Insecta > Orthoptera > Acrididae > Schistocerca > Schistocerca piceifrons. The sequence goes on from NC_060140.1 coordinate 36,585,716, forward strand.
GTGCAATGGCATGCACACATTGTACAAACTTTAGATTTGTCGTGTCTTCTTCGTTCTTTAGCAGTCATCGGAATCATTTCTTCAATGTCAGAATAAATTCTTCCAATCTCTTCGACCTCTTTTTTCATGCATTCTGTGATTTTTTATGGTAGTTCGGTCCTCTGTATACGGCGGGGTCTTTGTAGTGTCCATTTACGTATTTGATATAGTAGCAGAATCCACTCGGTTCGTGTTTTTGATATTTTATCGTATGTGAGCTTTCCGGATTTGGCTGGCAATTATCCATCACCAACGGTAAACTTTCAGAATCAGCGTAAATAACGAAAGGAACTTTCTGCGGGTACTGATAATTTTTAAAATTATGATATGAGCCTTCTTTCGGCGTTTCTACTTTTAATGGCTTGTTAGTTAAACAATTAGATGTGCGCTCATCCAATTTTTCTTTACTGGCGAAATTTTGGTTCTTTGGGTTTAGTAACTTGATTCGAGGTAAGCCGAGATAAATTTTTTTATGGTACAATAATGCGAATTGTCTCCATCCTTGAAATAAAGTAGATTTATGTGTTTCTCTTTCTTATATTTTGTAATTTTCAGTGGTTACGCTTGATATTTTTCGTCAAACGAATAAACGTTGATGGATACATCGATTATACTCTCGATTTCCGGAATATGATCAACCAGTACAGGAAATTAAACCTTATGAGGCTTCTGATCGAATTCAAGAACAACATTTTTATATTTCGATACTATTTCGGCATTTTTATGTACAGGATAAAGCGCAGCCCACAGAAAACATTTCTTATCATCATTTTTTACGTTGATGCCTTTTTATTTTTGATTTTATCTGGTAACTCGATGTAGGATGTGCCTCTCAATGGAACATAACTGATAATTTCCAACTGAAGCCCAATAATTCTGTTTAGTGACCATCCCGATCCGCGAGCTTGAAAATCATCCATTCTTGACTAGATAATTCGTCTAGCGAACCTAAATTTTTTAGCTAGCTCTCCTACATTTGTAACCCTATAGTTTTCTGTCTGGAACTGAAATCCCATAACATTTCCGTCTGTCTGCATCTAGTACTCACAAAAAGTTTAAAATTGACTTTCAGTCCGCGATGTAATCTTAAATTATGCTTGACAATTCTCATAATTTTCGACTTCACTGCTTCCAAGAAGTGACTAGGCTCAATCGAGTTGGTGTTGTTCTCAAAATTTATGGTCTGTAGCCTGTTCGCAAATGGAGTCTCAACCTGATAATCTTGAACTGTTCTCCTGTCTCTTGGTTTCTCAAATAAATTATCATAGAAGGGGAACAATTTTTCACGGATTTTTTGCTTTGCGAAGACATCGGTTGAAAATGTAAATATCTTTTTAAATGGCTTATCTTCTTTAGTCTCGAAAATCTCATCATCGCTTTCAATTCTAGAAAAAGGCAATCGCTTCCAAAGACCGGCCCAGCTGGTGCAGAAACCACAGACTGCGGCCGCCGATGTCTAATAATAAAGCTAATTAGATCAGCTTTATTTAATTTGCTATAGGTCCCCTACCCACGTAAATTATTACTCTTACAGTAATTGCAAAGTTGAACTACTATGATGTTTTCCATCTTATCGTGAAGCTGATCAACACTTAGTCGACGTCTTTCAGCAGACTGCGTCTGTTTTAAAATAATAGACTCTCAGATTCATTTATTATTTTGCCTTTTGTTCTTCATGTTTTCTAATATACACTTTTATATCTACTATCATGTTTATCTTTATGTGAAGGATTTCTGTAGAAGCAACTTAAATCTTTAATTTCTTGACAACCAATACATTTTTTTAAGGATGGATGCAGGGCTGCAGCTGCTTCAGCAGATGCTTTATCTGCTTCAATCGATAACAATATTTTCGAATTTTCTTCACTCGGAATTCGCCGTAAATGCTCTTTATAGTAATATTTTTTCCACATACAAAACGAATTTCATTGTGATTTTTTTGATGAAATTTATTTGAACACTGTCTACACATTGGTCTATAACCATCTTTCGTGTATTTCTGTGTACGAAAATTATCAAGTGATTGCTCAGTATTGCAATGTTTACACAGTTTAGTGCGACTGTTAGCGCTGCATTCAGACTGCGTTTGCGTCTACGCTTCCATTTATGTAGATCAAAATTCATTAGCACAAAGTAAAATTTTCTAATTTCTGCAATGTATCTTTCAGAACATTTATTACATTAGGAACCAGTTCCCTACATTCAACGCCAAACAAAGACAGATCATTTGCGCCAGCTCTAACAACTTTCTTTTTAATTAATTATATTCATAGAAAGTTTCATCCATGAAAAAATGCAACAGCCTATTAATGTACCGAAATGCAGAAGTTATTTTAGTTGGCAATCCTGGAAATTCTCTATTTATAACCCCTCGCGATTTATATGTGAAGCTACACTTATCTAATTCCACATAGAAAAGTTGATTAAAGAATAAAAACGTCTTCCTGAATAAGTGTTGACTACAGAATTTAATAAAAAGTTTTTACCTAATCCTGTACTAGATACTGATTTTGGATACCCTGGAATTAATTGTAGTGTGTGTAAATTCATCATGTATATCGTATTGTCGACAAATAACGCAACTTCGCCACTTGGACTTTGATATACTCCATCAATATTTTGGATATTTTGGGGTAAGAATGTTAACTAACTGGTTATCAATTGTGGCTATCGAAACCCAGTCCTTATGGAAAATATATAGAGCCCCATCTACAAAAAGTAAGCGACTGAACTTTTTCATTTGACATAATTACTCAGTTCGTTCATTTGGTATAGAAGGCTGTGCTGATGATGGCTGAGCCGGTGTAGTTGTCTGTGTAATTACTTTTTTACCATACAAGCATTGGATGGCGTCAATATCATCTTGAAATAATTCTAAATGTGAGCCATTGTAGTATGGATACATTATTGATTCGTAAACATCTGTATGTTACAGACCTAACGAGTGGTCAATTTCCTGAACTAAGATTTCAAATAAATTTGTCAGATGTTTTGGCGTATTTTTATTAATTTCTAAGTACCATAACTCATCCTAATCCATGTGTATTTCTATTGGATCCTTATTCTTGTTTGGAAAAAATGCATGACCTAACACATCTTCTTTTCCGTCTGTGTCCTTTGGACAACGATTACCATATAGTTCATTTTTATGTAGCCATCTTTTATCTGAAATTAAGATGTCTGCTGAGGTGAAATTTTTTTCCCATACATGGAATGCTTTTTCTGTTATTGCTAAAACTTTCTTAGTTGCTCCTTTTTAGAACCACTTTCTTCCCATTCCATTTATAGATAGTAGTCCTATAACTACCAAACGAGTTTTTTACGCATCTAGGTTTCTTCATGAAATTTAATGTTTCGTCACTTAACTCGCCAGTTGTCTCGAGACTGTGAGTTAGTAGGAATAACATTAATGGTTCTATCAACAGAGCGTCATCCATAAGGCTGTGCCCATCTGTACTATCCAAGTATCGATAATCAGATAAATGTTTAACTGCTTTGCTCTTCTCATCTGGCCGCAGGTCTAAGCTTGCAGCTGGCACGACCACAAACAGCAATAGCAAACTGCGTCTGGGTCTAATTTATAAAACATTTTTTCCACAGGCCAATTATTTAAGGGTGTTTTGATCGAATGATAATGTGATTCCATTGGCTGATATTCTAGCATTTTTACACGGAATTCCAGGCTGGAAATTCTTCCCCCCCCCCCCCCCCCCCCTCCGCCCTCTGCAAACTGGAAACAATGTAAAATAGATTATGTGCAACTTCTTAACGAAAGTCAGCGTGTTTACATTTCACACTCTGAAAAAGATGAAACTGCAGAGGATCTGAGAGTATCCTCTGAAAATATAAAGCAGATTAAAGGAACATCATCGCTACCATTCAAATATTTAATCCCTGCACATGGAAATCCAGGCGCTAAATATTTACCACCTGAAATTATATAAGATATTTTATACGATGGATTCCAAGAAACTCACCGCTGTTTTTTAAAGTATACATATACGATACAAATTTCATCTACCTTGAGATTGTATAAATAATTCAAGCCTTCATCTGTTAATTCATTTATGAATGTGGACATTATATCTTCTTCATCATCGTCAGTAAAACATACAGACAGAAAGAATGAAAACATCCATTTCCTCGTTCATACTGTTTGATACATTTATATGGAAATAATTTCAATAGGAGTGAAATGGTGCTATTGGAAAAGATGCATCCACATACAAGATTTCAGTAGTCCTGAAATGGGACTACCAAAATTCAACTACTGTTCATTATTTTCAAAACTAATAAAAATTGTTTCTATTAAATGGAGTCGATTGTTGATCTACTCAACAACGAGCTTACATACAACAATAAGCAAGTTTTCATGATTATTGACGAAAGGAATAATCCATGGTTTAAAGCAAAAGATGTTGCTGAAATATTAGAATATAAAGATACTGGTGATGCAGTTAGTAAACATGTTGATGAAAATGATAAACTAAAATATGAAAATATTTATAGACACAGTGAATTTAGGGATCTAACTTATAATGAAAAAAGAAGGATATTTACTAACGAAGCAGGACTATATTCACTAGTCTTGTCATCTGAGAAACAAGAAGCAATAAAGTTTAAAAAAATGGGTTACTCATTAAGTTTAGCCATCAATCAGAAAATATGGTGAATACAAACTGCAAAATACAATTAATTATTTAGAAAACAAAGTTGAAGATTTAGAAAATAAAGTTGAAATTATGAAAAATAGTAATAGAAATACGTTCAACCTTGCTTAGAGATATAATTCACGAGAAAGACGAAATTATTGATAACCATGCCACTCCTCTAACCATTAATCGAGATAAACATAGTGAATTTATTTTACTCAAGAAATATCATATGTGGGAGTATCCATTTTTATGTTATAAAAACTCAAAATTGTTCTGTAAATTCTAGATTGAATGAATTAGAAGCAGATTATCCAGAAATGGAAATAATTTTGAGAATCAGGAATCCAAATCAATAAATCTATGTAATGTAATGAAAGAAAGATTACCGATAATTTATCAAGAAAATCTTTTTGAATCAAGTTTAAATGAAGATATTCTTATAAGAGAAATATTGAATATTAAAACTGAGTATTAACTACTTACATCTAGACCTGGAAATTCGCTGGGTCTAACTTGTAATGAAAAATGAACAATTTTGATCAATGGATCTGGCCTGTATTCGTTTATTATGAAATCAAAGCTTCCAGCTGCAAAATTGAAGTAATTTAAAGTCACCTATAGATTTACGACAATTTCGGTAGAAGTGAAATTTATATACAAAAATTTAATTATTTTTTACATATCTATAAAAAAAAATATTCTCTTAAATGTCAGCTATTCCGAGCACATCTCATGTCGCAAGTTCAGAAACACCAATGCTGAACATTTTGGAGTTCATTCAAGAAAAGAAGTACAATTTAGACATTGGCGGGTGGTTTAATGACGTTTGGACACCTTTGTTCAATCAAAAAGATGTCTTGATCACAAAAGACATCCTTATCTCTCTGTATGGCATCCTGGCAGAAGCTGAAGTAGAGACAAATTGTACCGAAAATGTCAGGTCATCGAATTATGACCTCGGATTTCTGAAGCAATTTAAGAAGGTATACATTCGTTTTCTCAAAGAAAGTGGTATTCCGTTCATCGAAATCAAACACGATAATCCTCTCACTTTAGAGCATGAATACATCCAAAAAGAGAAACAAATCTTAAGACCAAGCAGCTTAGTCCAGAAAAAATGGTTTCTCTTGAGGGTTTTCAATTAAAATGAAATGGTGTGGATGACCCTCAACTACGTACCCTGCGACTCAGATTTGAAATGTTAAAAGTTTCGGACGGTTTCTTTGTCTAGGGGCTGGGATACGTATTTGCCGCATTACAAGCCAAATACTGCTGAGTCCACAGTATACAATATGAATACGCACATGAATCGAATGGTCGAAGTTCGTATCACTCGGCAATTGCAAATTTTGAACGTAACATTGAAATTTACAAATGAAAGATTGTAGTTAAATTAAATCTGCAGGAACTATCTTAACGACTTTAAATGATGGGTACGATAGTAAAAGTACTTTTGGGAATGCGGTATATTTCTGAAAAACACTTATTGGTGTCGATGATCCAGCAATTAAATAAAGTATAAGTTGAATAACAGGGAAACATAGATTCCTACTCCTCGTAATTAGTTATGAACAACAACATAGCTAGTGAGATATTCACTTCTAAATGCACACTACGTCCTCACTGTAGTAGCCACGGAAATCTCACAAGTGCACAAGTCGGCACTCCAAAGTATTTCTATCTGCCGTGACCACATGCAAACGGTCTGCAGCTCGTGGTCGTGCGGTAGCGTTCTCGCTTCCTGCGCCCGGGTTCCCGGGTTCGATTCCCGGCAGGGTCAGGGATTTTCTCTGCCTCGTGATGACTGGGTGTTGTGTGATGTCCTTAGGTTAGTTAGGTTTAAGTACTTCTAAGTTCTCGGGGACTGATGACCATAGATGTTAAGTCCCATAGTGCTCAGAGCCATTTGAACCACACGCAAACGGCCCCACACTCTCCAAGTCTCTCTGTCGTCCTCCCGCGCCGTACCGCCCTGACACTTCCCATGTCCTGTGCCGTACTCCCCAGAACTCTCCACCCGAACTCGCTTCCATCCAGTCTCACCACTCACGGGCGCTGTGATTGGCTAGAGCTCTCGCGCCAGGTCTTCATGCCAACGCACCCACACAAACATAATGAAACACATTCCATGTACTGGATTTAAATTTAAATAACTTGAAATTATGTAAATATTCCTACGGATGGACCATAAGCTCTGAGACACATTACTGGATACGTAAACAAATTAAATGAGCATATATCAAAGGAATAGAACAAAAGGTAGGCCAGTAGCCTAATGTCTCTGTGCTTTCTATAACACAGTAAATATTTAACCAATTTCTTCATGAATAGTATATATCTGATATAAACAAAGACATAGATGAATAAATATATTTATAAACATGCTGCTACTGGTTTTTTTTTTTTTCGGGTAACTGGAGTACTTAAGGCCTGACGCTATCGATAGTAATTGGCCAATTTGACCTCCAATAACTCATGTGCTATTCAAGTTACATGCCTGTAATTCATACCAATTTAGCTTTTCACTAATAGCTTTCTAAAGACATGGCGCTCGATAAAATCGGATGAAGCGTTTATATTTTGGAAATTCGTTGTTGGGTGTTACTTGTATAGTTTACCGTCAGATACTGAACTTTAAATTAATAAAGATATTGGAAATCTGATCACAGCATCAGAGTCGTCGTGGTAGATAATAGTAATGTACATGTTTCTTTTAGAGATATCATGATTCATCTGGCTACTATTAATCTCCATACGAACTGTGAAATGTCTTCCGTTAAGGTTTCACAAAGTCCGCCATCTTTGGCACCCCCGGCGTGTCTCCTTCGTCGACACAGAGTCGCCATGGAATTCCCAGCCCTCTCGCTTCGGCCAGCGCCTGGCACCACGTGGTCGGCCTGGCGGGCGGCCACGCCAAATCCGGACTTAGAATATTTTCAGGGCCTCACAACTCGCCCGTTACCTCACACTCTTGAGCGTAGATTTCAAAGAATCTGTAATGACATTCAACACAAAACAGTGTAAACTAGTAAGCAAGTACTACTTAACAGTAGAAAAAATATTTGTTGATTATCTAACATATACCGCATTGGCAGGAAAAGAGAAATTTAAACAACTAGGCATCGACTTCCAAAACCAACTCAAACTCATGGACCGTGAACTTGAAGGAAAAGAAAAAGAATGTCTCCACTTAAAAGATGTTGTCTGCAATGTCGTAGAAATGAAGAAAGAAGAAATTGTCTACATTGCGACAACAAAACAGTACGCAAAGAAGAATTATTTCAAAGTTGGCGGTGTTTTGCCCAAAAATCATCTCTCTGGATGATTTTTCTACTTACAACTGTGGTCGTTTGGATGATGACAAACTGTTGTATGTTTCAATCCACGAATGCAACAACTACAAAATGATCGAGAGCATGATTTAAAATTTTTTAGGAGTACATAAAGACAAAAAAGAGAAAGAAATGTTCCAAATTCATTACGACGATCTGAAATATTATGTTGGTTTGTTTTGTGTAGACTCCAACAAGTATGTTGATTTAATCAACTCTCATCGACGAGAAATTTATGACAATGCTAGGATTGAAAGAACCTATAGAGTTCGAACCAATCGTCATCAAACAAGAGATTGTTGTACAATTGCAAATTGGAAACAAAATCCACAAGACAAAACCTGTTGTGTTGGACAATTTGCCTGAAGAGAAACTAGCCGACATTATTGCAGAAATCTTTGAAGAATGCTCAGCGAAAGACAAAAATAATGTGAATAAAGAGAAATTCAGAGAACTTCTTGAATCAAAAGGCTACAAAATTAAAGGGAAGATGAAGATTTGGAAAGAAATCGTAATCCTCTTGAAAATAAACTTTGCACAATAAGACGAATGTGAACGTAAGTCAGTCACTTACACTTTAACAAATAACGTTGTCTTTATTCGCCCAACTGTTATGCGAATTATCGAAACCGAACCACTTAACGTAAACTTTATCTCCTTTCTTTCAATAATTTTTCAACGAGATAAACATCTGGATATTTCGTCTTCTGCAGCTCATGTTCATAAAAATTTCCTCTCACTTCTTCGCCATCTAGAGCCTTCAATTTATGCGTGATTGGATTGGAATGAATAACATCTTCAATTTCGAAAATTTCTGTAGACCAGTGTGCAGTGTAACCCTTCTCAAAACGTCATTTCAGTTTACTGATCCTCACTTTGTCACCAATTTTAAATTTGGGCTAAGAATCCGGCAAATTTGTCGCATAAACGGTCTTAAGCAAGATTTTTTCAACCTGTTCATCTACGTTTCTTGGAGCCATTTTTACGGTCGAATGTCTCATGATATTGTATTCGTCAACCAGAAAGAGCAAATTCTTCCGCGTCTTTTCTTTAAGTGTTCGGTTGAATCGTTCAACAGATGCTTTTAATTCTGTAAAAGTGGAATAAAGATTAATGCTGTATTTCTTCATCAGATCATGAAATTCTTTATTGTAGAAGTCTTTACCATTATCAGTCTGTAAATTTTTTGGTCTCCTGGAGCTGAATATTTTATCATATGCATCAGCCACATTCTTGCCACTGGAACAGCCCAGGCAAATTTAGAGAAGATGTCGATGACGGTCAATAAATATTTGTATCCACGATTTATCTTCCTTTCAACTTGCCCGAATCCATTTCGACTAAGTCGGCCTGCCAAAGATCATCTGTACCAAGAGAAATTACACTTATTTGTGTAAATTTTTTTCTTATCAGTTTATGCAGCTCATTAACGATTTCTGCACGGAGCAATTTGCTTGCCCCTTCACCGACTGCTGAAGCAGTCTTATAACTTCGTTCGCCTACAAATTTTTTTTAACGAACCTACTCTTTTTAGTTTTACATACTGTGCAAAGATCTTCAATCCTCCCTCTGTCGTTTTTAGTTGGTACTCTGTGGGAATTATGTGTCTCAGTAATTTTTTTACACTTCAAACAATAAATGTGATCGCCCTTAAGGACTAAGTGCGAAGCGTGATCGTCCATTTAAAAAGATTAAGAAATATACAATTATATAATTTTAGCGTTCAGACTGCGTCTGCTTCAGCTGCCGCTGTCAGTTCACCAAACATGATTAATTCACCTGAAATAGGGACATACTCGTTTAGAGATATAAATAATTTATCCTTCTTTTTCATTTCAAGTGATGGATTATTGAACTATGTTGGGTATAAAATTTGCAGTTCTTCAGCATTGAATCTTTTTATCTCTATTTTAAAATGATTATGTGACAGGTCACGATTTACATTGGCTCCAAATAAAATTGTTCTCTTGAATTTTACGTCATACTCAAATGTGTACCTCAATATATCCGTGCCAGTATTAAAATCAAATTTCATTGTATGTTTGTCATACATTCTTTTCTGAAGATCACTTATTTGACTTAGATATGGCGTTAAATCTGCCTTTGAAAAATAATCTTCAAAAACTTTTTCTACTTCCTTTTCTGTAAAGAAATGCTATATAGTGTTATAATTATCTTGATGAATCTGATTAATTTTTTCATTAAGCTATGTTTCGGTGACATAGTTATTGAACTGTGTTAGAATGCTTATGTATTCAGGTTTTGTAACATATTCTCTCTCTAAGTACTGTTTGGTAACAGCATCATAACCATTTACCGGGTTATGTCTACGATTCTTATGCCTTTAAAATCAATATATCCTTTAGCTATTTTAAAGATGGTGCGAAGTTCTTTATGAAACTGTTTGACTTTTAGATCAATTTCACTTCTGAAACCAGAGACGCGGTCGGCTGCCGCGCGATCTTCACCTTGAGGGGGCAGTTTATTTCCAAAAATGTTCATTTATTAAACTCAGAATTTCATTAAAGTTGTAATTTTCACACAATAATTTCAAAACCAACAGACACAAATGGCCAAAAATTACCTCATCGAAATTTTGAATTCGTTGTCCATTATAATATAGCTCGTTTGAACCTAGATATTTAAACAGTTCTTCGGGAATGTTTCCCCTAAATTAATCAAAAACGTACTTTATGTGGTTTTTTTTTGTAGTAACAAATAGAGTGAGTGCAGACATTGTCAGAAGTATCTAAGTTCACTATGCCACATTCTAAATTTTTCGTTTCGTTTGGCAATTCATCGATCATAAAAACGCCACGAAAGTGTTTCATTTTCAGTTGTTTAACTAATTCTTCTACGTCAAAGTTAGAAAGAGGCTCGGTATACTTTCGAATCATTTTTTCGAAACTTTTTTTGTCCTTCTCTCTGCGCCATCTCCAGCTTTCTTCTCCATTTTCAAGTTGTGTCTTTTCTGTTCTTCTAGCTCTTTATCGGCTTTGTTCTTGTTTATGACCGCATTTGCGATTGCTGCAGGTCCGCCAGCAAGTGAACCAGTAGCTGCTAGATATTGGTAATGCCGCCAAAAGTAGCGGAAGAAATCCACCTTCGTGTTGTGTTAAGCCTTTTCCATCCTTCTGTTGTGTTAGATATTCGATAATGAGTTTCACAACTGGAAAACTTAACGTAATAAGTAAATAACCACCAACTTGAGCTTTCTTTCTTTTTTGTGCATCACTTAAAAATGGCTCAATCGCATTTTGATGATCATTATTCAGCTTAGATTTATTTGATCCTGGCTTGGTTTTGCCGCTAGGCAGCAAAGTATAATCGATCGAGCAGCTGTTCATTTATACAGATTAAAAAATTTATAAAGATTGAACTCCCCAACCACTGTTATTCACACCTAAACCAGCGCCAGCGACGCCCGTTCCTAATTTTCTCTTTCCATACATTATTCCTCTAACTGCTGTTGCAGCAATTTTTTCACCTAAAGAAGCATCACTCGCATGCGTTCATTCTTTCGCGGCTAGCTGAAGTTCTTTATCTGCTTCATGTCTTTCTTCCAAACCTTTATGATCACTGTACGCGATGTTATGTCTTTTACAAGCCTCGTATATTGTATTAATTCCTGGATCACCGCGCGCTAGTCGCTCATCCAGTTTAGTTCCCGGACCACAGAACGAGTAGCCTGGAAGATGCATTTCGAACGGTAATTTGTTGATCAAAGTGTTTACGAGGCCTTTCCCATGTTTTTCGCTTGTCCAGAACGTGTGTGGATGATTGTTCAAAAATCTGATCAAGTATGAAATTCCTTCAGGATTGTTGATGATAAACTCGCTAAATTTGCTCGTTAGCATTTGCGTTATGCCAACTTTTTCATTGTGAAAATTTCCCGCTAGTTCTTCGCCATGAATGACTGCTAATCTATCGATTAATTGACGAATATCGTTCATCCAAACTTATTCGAAGGGTTTTTCTGTATACTTTTTTATTAAGCCTTCGCCCATTTTCTCAGCCGAACCGCTTATGGCCGAAAAACTTCATTCTGAATCTGACGGTACTTGATATACTTTTGGAAAATAGACACTAACAATTTCTTTTATCAGTTTGTTGTATTTTTCCTTCTACTTGATTTTACTTTATTTTGGGTTAGTTTCAGAATATAATGCTCCTGAACAGAATAATATATCTGCAGAATTTGATAAATCTTCACCATCGAATTTATTATTCAAATCATCGATAGTAATTTGTTTTTTATTTAAGAGATTCATTAATCCATCTCTGCCCTCGTATTCTTTTCCACCAATTTTTAATTTATCACCATCGAATTCAACGGGAAAATACCCAACAAATTTAAATATTCCAACAGGTTTTAATCCGAAAGTTTTCTATTCACTATGATTAATGTACTTTAACATTCTTTCACTAACATTTATTTTTTAACGTCATCGGACTTCGTCTGTTGCACCTCTTTCAATTTTTTGGGTCGCTTCTCTTCTTCATATTTTTTCAACACGTCTTGAATTTCTGATTCGCTTAACTTGTAGTCATACTTGCCAGGAACGTCGTCAGACCAATCGGATAGTAGTTTAATTGGGGATACGTCTCCAAAGTCGCCTGTGTGTTGACGATAAGGAATCATCTGTTTTTCAACCTCTCTATTTTCCTCGATCGCTTTCAGAACATCATCACCTAATCCGTCGATTCCCTGTTTTACTTGTTCGATTGCATCGATAACAGGTTGGTCTTCTTTTTTATATTTTTCATATTCTGTACGTGGCAGTTTTTTTCCAAAGCCTGAAGTGTTCTTTCAGCTCTTCGGCTTTCTTTCGGTTGCGTCTGGCTTTTGTAACAACCTCCTCATCGTATTTTGCGAACATTTACTACAGAAGAAATAACACTATATTGAACGCTCAAGAGTAACGATTACGTTTGTGTTGAACGCTCAAGAGGAACGATTACGTTTGTGTTGAACGCTCAATAGGAACGATTACGTTTGTGTTGAACGCTCAGGAGGAACGGTTGTTCATGTTCAACGTTGACGTTCATAATAAAATTTAATTAGGTGACGTATTCTAGACACACGCTTATCGAAATGATAACAACCGCATGTGTCTGGAACGCATGTAGCATCATCATCAGACCGTACGCAGTTGTTGTAATGTTCGCCACCTTTATCTAATTTTTCATATTTTTTTAAAAATTCACTTATGTGTTGTGGTAAAACATCATCGAGGTGGTCTAATAAATACGCAACTTTATCTTTCATTTAATACATTAAAATTTAATAAAATGCTGCATTTTGTTTCTGAACTTGCCATCGTTCGGTTTCCTAGTCATGTTGTCTATCGTAAAAAATCCGAAGTCATCATTCCAACATGTACTGCAAATTCCTTTAAACTCATCAGACTTCAAATCACCACCAACGAACTCGCGATAGATGTGCTTTACATTTGTGTCATCCTGTCTGAAAACACTTAAAAAACTGACATTGTCTCTGACTAACTGTTGCGGTATTTTTGAATATGTTTGAGCTAAGTAAAAACAGTCTATTCCTCCTATTCCCCTATGTCTGTCTCTCGTAAAATATTCTCTAACGATATCTTGGTTCTCAAGAATGAAGTCGTCGAAAACAACAACCGAATTACCTTGACACTGATCCAGTGGAAGGATGTCGTCGTTATTCTCGACAAATGTAGGTACTTTTTCGGACTGCTGTCGCCTGTCTTCAATTTTTTGCGCATTTTTTTTAAATTCTGAGTATTTTGGCTGATCTAAACTTTTTGAATATGCATACAAATGATTAATTTTTTTCAGTCCATCCATCCTGGAGCTAGAATATAATTGTCGATCAATAACGTAGTCTTTCTACATCCACTAGGCCAAATTATTGCACATCGAATAGAATTTGGTAAAAGTTTACCGTGTTTATTTTTCGACTTCTTTTCAGGAATTCTTACTTTTGGCTCCTAGTCAATTTTGCCTTCACTCATGTATTTAAAAATTGTTAATAAATGGTTCAATTATTTCAACTGAGCGGTAAGTCATCTGTCCTCTAAAAAAGATTGACTGTACCAATACGAGACAGCTTTATTAAAGTTGCACTGATTGCTTTTTACTCAATTTTTCTAACTGCGAATATTTCATCGAGAAATAATAAACTTTACTGCGATGGAGAAATGATAGAAATTACAACTAGTCAGTATAGTTTGAAAAACTTGGAAAAATTTATTCATTCGAAGAAGCCAAATATTCACATCACAGCAGATGAAATTTTAAACAGAGTTGTTACCGAAAGTGCTGTAAAATTGTACATGGACATAAAAGACACCATTGGAGGTATGCCTGATTTTAATAACCAAGTTGTTGAGGCTAAAGAAAAGGCTAAAGACGTCCCCAAAATTAATCCGTCTGAACTGATCAATATAATTGGGATGTTTGTAAAGCATACTGATCATTTTCACAGAGAAACTAATATTATCGCCTCATTCAAGCCTAATGCAGAATTTGGTGGGTCAATAATTCACGAACTTCGTTTTTCTGTTCATGTTCCAATTTTTGATCCAATTCAGGATTTAGAAATCACTATAACTGATGAAGATGATGATTTGATTGACTTTAATGGAGCTACTGTGACAGTTCTTTTTGAAATGTCTTAAAAATTTTCCTTAATAACTCAGCAGCTGCGTCATGAATAAAATCGAGAGTTATCAATTCTTCTCATTCCCCGTGAATGAGAAGACTAAAAGTAATTTAAATGTGCCAAATAAGGATACAGAAACTGAAATAAATATAGGCGATGAGTGGCTTCATCCGAATCATGCACAACATTATATGAATTTTAGTGTTATCGGAACTGGTGGCACAGATTACTCAACTTACGGTGAAAAGTCCAATAAAAAGTTGATTGACAACTATGTGGCAAAACTGTTTGACTTCATAACTATAAGGAAGGGGAATAATATTTTGTCTAGAACTGCACATCCTTTCATTTCCTCATCAGTTTTACTGCACCTGACTTCATCTGTTAGTGACAAAATAAGCTTAGGACATATTCTTATCACTGGAAAAATGAAAAGTAAGAGAAATGAAGTCCTTTATCCGTTGTCAATGCTTGGCGGATTTTTTTAAAGACTACAACGGAATTATGTTGGAAGGAGATTTAACTGTAATTTTTACGCGTAGCTCAGCTTCCGAAGACGCAATTCTTCGATAGGCTGACTATAACGAAGCTGGAATTGAAATAAGAGACACTCTTCTAAAAGAGGGAAAAATCGTCTTAGAATCGATGGAAATTCGTGTTCCTTTTGTCAAATACGAATTACGAGTTATAACAGCGAGAAAACATTCTGAAAAACTCGAAAATTCCTATTTTTTATGAGATTCAAACTGTCAAAGTCGCTGGCTTACCTGGCAAGAAAAATTTTGAACTCGATATCACAAATTACTGTAGCTCGGTAGAATTTGACATGCCTTACTTCGTTTTTGTCACATTCCAGACAAATCGAAAAAATAATCAGTTAGTTGACTCTTCGTTATTCGATCACGTTAAACTTCAGAGCATATACTTGAAAAATGGTCGAAATGAAGTTTTTCCGCAGGAGATGTGGAACATGAACCCCCAGATAACTTTCTCAAACCATACGATGCATTTGTCGATGTTAAACGAGTTACTGTACTGAAATCAGATACCGATCTTAGCCCATTTAGTTTTATAACGAATTATCCGATTTATCTCATTAATATGACGCATAGAAGGAACATTGTCACTTCACAGGAGACTACCATGAAAATCTGTGCTTCTTTCATCGATAAGCTTCCTGATGACACACTCGCATATGTCGGGATGTATGGAAAGAGAAATTTGACGTACGATGCACAAAACAGACTGCTAACAGAAAACTTTTAGAGATCTTTCAGAGGCTCTGAATAAACTGGCGAGCGACCAGCGAACCGCCAGCGGCTGCAGCTAGTCTGATTACGTATGATCTCTGCCTTTGAGATAAACATAACTGACCGTACTCAACGTTCTCATAACCGGGTATCTCCAGCTCACTTTAAGACAGCTAATTCCAAATTGAGTTAGTAGATGGCGTTGTCGTCAGTTTCATTATGTTGTTGTGGTCTTCAGTCCTGAGACTGGTTTGATGCAGCTCTCCATGCTACTCTATCCTGTGCAAGCTTCTTCGTCACCCAGTACCTACTGCAACCCACATCCTTCTGAATCTGCTTAGTGCATTGATCTCTTGGTCTTCCTCTACGATTTTTACCCTCCACGCTCCCCTCCAATGCTAAATTTGTGATCTCTTGATGCCTCAAAACATGTCCTACCAAACGATCCCTTCTTCTAGTCAAGTTGTGCCACAAACTTCTCTTCTCCCCAATCCTATTCAATACCTCCTCATTAGTTACGTGATCTACCCACCTTATCTTCAGCATTCTTCTGTAGCACCACATTTCGAAAGCTTCTATTCTCTTCCTGTCCATACTGGTTATCGTCCATGTTTCACTTCCATACAAGGTTACACTCCATACAAATACTTTCAGAAACGACTTCCTGACACTTAAATCTATACTCGATGTTAACAAATTTCTCTTCTTCAGAAACGCTTTCCTTGCCATTGCCAGTCTACATTTTATATCCTCTCTACTTCGACCATCATCAGTTATTTTACTCCCTAAATAGCAAAACTCCTTTACTACTTTAAGTGTCTCATTTCCTAATCTAATCCCCTCAGCATCACCCGATTTAATTTGACTACATTCCATAATCTTCGTTTTGCTTTTGTTGATGTTCATCTTATATCCCCCTTTCAAGACACTGTCCATTCCGTTCAACTGCTCTTCCAAGTCCTTTGCTGTCTCTGACAGAATTACAATGTCATCGGCGAACCTCAACGTTTTTATTTCTTCTCCATGGATTTTAATACCTACTCCGAATTTTTCTTTTGTTTCCTTTACTGCTTGCTCAATATACAGATTGAATAACATCGGGGAGTGGCTACAACCCTGTCTCACTCCTTTCCCAACCACTCTGCTTCCCTTTCATGCCCCTCGACTCTTATTACTGCCATCTGGTTTCTGTACAAATTGTAAATAGCCTTTCGCTCCCTGTATTTTACCCCTGCCACCTTCAGAATTTGAAAGAGAGTATTCCAGTTAACGTTGTCAAAAGCTTTCTCTAAGTGTACAAATGCTAGAAACGTAGGTTTGCCTTTTCTTAATCTTTCTTCTAAGATAAGTCGTAAGGTTAGTATTGCCTCACGTGTTCCAACATTTCTACGGAATCCAAACTGATCTTCCTCGAGGTCCGCTTCTACCAGTTTTTCCATTCGTCTGTAAAGAATTCGCGTTAGTATTTTGCAGCTGTGAGTTATTAAACTGATAGTTCGGTAATTTTCACATAGTTTCATTATACTTCATTTTATATATAATTTTCTTTGTTTTTCATTTTAATTTTGATATTCAAAATTACATTTACGTGTTTTTCACATGCAGTCTCTGTTTACAAAATGTAATGATGTGCAAAATGTTACCTACTTCCATCAAAAAATATGTGATAAAAGTAGAGCTTTTAGAAAGTACTTTGTCACTCGAATCCGTACTATATATACGACTTGTGAAAGTCGTATATATAGCTGAATAGCTGTAGGATTGGTCTGGCCAGCCAACATTATTGTTATTTGCTCTCCTCGTCCACCATTGCACCCCATCAAGAAGAAGATGCGGACACCAGCCGTCAGCAGCTCTTCCATCAACTCCAGGGGCAGATGACAAGATGCAGGCAGCCAGCAGAAGATAGTTAGTTGGACGTCGGAGTAAGAGAAGCCGTAGAACAACAGCGGCGTTCAGCGAGAAGTCGCAGACCAAGAGCGGCAGAGCTCGGTGGGAGGAGTTGAAAGAAAGAGAGTTATGGTACTTTTATGGTAAAGTCCCACTGGGCTCGAGTGCGCACCTGTTTTGCAGTTTTTATATCTCGTTCACCAAGATGAAAAATGAGTTAGTTAGACCTGAGAAAAGGGCAAAAGTAGCTGGTTTTTGCTAATTAGCTCGGTTTTTGCATTCATTTCCATTTATTTGGTGAATGTAAGAAAATAAATAGGTGAACGGAGGTGAATTTTGAGAGAATTTAAGCTGAAAAGTGGGTTAAAGTAGAATATTTTTGGGGATTTTGGGGAAGTGACTCGGTTTCTGGCGAAACCAGGAAGTGAGCTGTTGTTGTTGTTGTGGTCTTCAGTTCTGAGACTGGTTTGATGCAGCTCTCCATGCTACCCTATCCTGTACAAGCCTCTTCATCTCCCAGTACCTTCTGCAACCTACATCCTTCTGAATCTGCTTAGTGTATTCATCTCTTGGTTTCCCTCTACGATTTTTACCCTACGCGCTGCCCACCAATACTAAATTGGTAATCCCTTGATGCCTCAGGACATGTCCTACCAACCGATCCCTTCTTCTAGTCAAGTTGTGCCACAAACTTCTCTTCTCCCCAATCTTATTCAATACTTCCTCATTAGTTATGTGATCTACCCATCTAATCTTCAGCATTATTCTGTAGCACCACATTTCAAAAGCTTCTATTCTCTTCTTGTCCAAACTATTTATCGTACATGCTTCATTTCCATACATGGCTACACTCCATACAAATACTTTCAGAAATGACTTCCTGACACTTAAATCTATACTCGATGTTAACATATTTCTCTTCTTCAGAAACGCTTTCCTTGCCATTGCCCGTTTGCATTTTATATCATCTCTACTTCGACCATCATCAGTTATTTTGCTCCCCAAATAGCAAAACTCCTTTACTACTTTAAGTGTCTCATTTCCTAATCTAATACCCTCAGCATCACCGGACTTAATTCGACTACATTCCATTATCCTCGTTTTGCTTTTGTTGATGTTCATCTTATATCCTCCTTTCAAGACACTATCCATTCCGTTCAACTGCTCTTCCAAGTCCTTTGCTGTCTCTGATACAATTGCAATGTCATCGGCGAACCTCAAAGTTTTTATTTCTTCTCCATGGATTTTAATACCTATTCAAAATTTTTCTCTTGTTTCCTTCACTGCTTGCTCAATATACAGATTGAATAACATCAGAGATAGGCTACAACCCTGTCTCACTCCCTTCTCAAACGCTGCTTCCCTTTCATGCCCCTCGACTCTTATAACTGCCATCTGGTTTTTGTACAAATTGTAAATAGCCTTTCGCGCCCTGTATTTTATCCCTGCCACCTTTAGAATTTGAAAGAGAGTATTCCAGTCAACATTGTCGAAAGCTTTCTCTAAGTCTACAAATGCTAGAAACGTAGGTTTTCCCTTCCTTAATCTAGCTTCTAAAGTGAGTCGTAGGGTCAGTATTGCCTCACGTGTTCCAACATTTCTACGGAATCCAAACTGATCTTCCCCGAGGTCGGCTTCTACTAGTTTTTCCATTCT
Source organism: Schistocerca piceifrons (assembly GCF_021461385.2). Lineage (NCBI taxonomy): Eukaryota > Metazoa > Arthropoda > Insecta > Orthoptera > Acrididae > Schistocerca > Schistocerca piceifrons. The sequence goes on from NC_060140.1 coordinate 36,605,181, forward strand.
TCTGTAAAGAATTCGCGTTAGTATTTTGCAGGTGTGACTTATTAAACTGATAGTTCGGTAATTTTCACATCTGTCAACACCTGCTTTCTTTGGGATTGGAATTATTATATTCTTCTTGAAGTCTGAGGGTATTTCGCCTGTTTCATACATCTTGCTGACCAGATGGCAGAGTTTGGTCAGGACTGGCTCTCCCAAGGCCGTCAGTAGTTCCAATGGAATGTTCTCTACTCTGGGGGCCTTGTTTCGACTCAGGTCTTTCAGTGCTCTGTTAAACACTTCACGCAGTATCGTATTCCCATTTCATCTTCATCTACATCCTCTTCCATTTCCATAATGGAAGTGAGCTAGTGAGCCAGAATCCCATAAAATGTTCTACTAACACTTTGATAAACAACCGAAAAACTGATGATGGAATGCTGCTATTCATTTTCTTTATCATTATTTCAATTTCCCACAAGGGGGCGGGCTAGCAGCAGACAAAGTCGCTCTTAGCCAAAGGTTACAAAAAATCGTTTTTAAAAATTGTTAAAGCAGATAAAAGGTGACAATAATAGATGATTTTCCAAAACATGCATAGGTGGACGGTAGTGATGATTTTAATATGATACAAGTGCCAGTAAATGAGAATTCGCAAAATACACATTCATGACAATATTGATAGTGTTTAAAACTCGTTCAACGATTGTATATTGAAATACTATCACTCTTGAACGTGAACGTAAATGTGGTGTAATAGATGACATGGGCAGGAGAGGGCTGGCAGTGGCACAGCCCACCACTCTTCAACCTAACGGCTTTACAAAGAAAGAAGGTGAAGCCTTACATAAAAGGGGGATAAAAAAGGAGGACGCAAAAACACTGTAAATGGAGATGATGGGAGTTAAAATACACACTAATACGTGGACATGCAGTGGATGCAGATGATGACAGGATGCTTATGTATGTCTCACCTGCCAGAGTCGTATCTAGACGTATCAGGGGTCCCATATCACCACAACTGCACACGCCCCACTCCAATACAAAACCTCCACCACCTCAAACAATCCCCTGCTGACATGCAGAGTCCACGGATTCATAAGGTTGTCTCCATACCTGTACACGTCTATCCACTCAATACAATTTGAAACCAGAGTCGTCCCACCAGACAACATTTTTCCAGTCATTAACAGTCCAGTGTCGGTGTTGATGGCCCAGGCGAGGTGTAAAGCTTTGTGCCATGCAGTCATAAAGGGTACACGAATAGGCCTTCGGCTCCGAAATCCCATTTCGATGATGTTTCGTTGAATGGTCCATGCATGTTCCGTCTCTCGTGCGCTGCCTATAACACAACAATCAAACTCACTTAAATCTTGATAACCTGCCATTGTAGCAACTATAACCGATCTAACAACTGAGGCAGACACGTGTTGTCTTATAAGAGCGTTGGCGACCGACCGCAGCGCCGTATTCTGGCTGTTTACGTATCTCTGTATTTGAATACGCATGCTTAACCAGTTTCTTTGGCGCTTCTGTGTATAAAAATGGTTCAAATGGCTCTGAGCACTATGAGACTTAACTTCTAAGGTCATCAGTCCCCTAGGACTTAAAACTACTTAAACCTAACTAACCTAAGGACTGCACACACATCGATGCCCGAGGCAGGATTCGAACCTGCGACCGTAGTGGTAGCGCGGTTCCAGACTGTAGCGCCTAGAACCGCTCGGCCACCCGGCCGGCTCTGTGTATACCTCCAGCCAAGTCACAGACCCCTGCTAATTCTCTCGAAATCTCATCGCATTCCGGCAGCACTGTTGCATTAGTTAGAAGGTCGTCTAGCCCCACCCACCACTGATGAGGTAGGGAGCTATCAGAATAAGAAAAATAGCACATCTCATTTTCTGTCCTGCAACCACAACACCGTGGCTGCACTGCACTTACTGTCTATCCTGTTCCTATGGTATTTATATAACTGTAATACATTCCTTCCCTCAACATTTTTATATTTTCTCGATCAGTTCATCGATCAATCAAGGTATAGCCACTAATTTTCTCACTGCAGTCACTTCACGAGAGGTATTTGAGAGGGGGTAGTGTGTTTGCTCACAACGATTAAAGAAGCAGCCAATAGGTCACTTCTTACCCTCCCTTTTGTCTGAGTATCACTTACCCCCCACCCCCCATATTTAGGAATCTCCCAGTCTTCCATACATAGCGATGTATACGCAAAGTCACGTCACGTCACATATCCCTGCTAATTCTCTCGAAATCCTATCACTTTATGACAGCACTGTTCGATTGTTTAGAAAGCTGTCTAGCCCTCTACCCATCACTGGATATGTAGAGAGTTACCACGACAAGAACAAAAAAATAGCTCGCTAACGTTCAGGTGAAACATACCCACGATGTGGACGCTCACATGCAGCTATTGTTTACCACTGGTACTGCTTCTAGTTATTTGTAGTCAACCACACAATTGAGCAGTGAAAGGTCTCTTCTACTATTTACCTACATGCAGCTGCAATGCCTACCAATCCTCCATTCTCTGCAAATTGTTGTAGCTTAGCGGTGTAGCAGCCTTGCTAAATACAGAACCCTACATTAAAATACGCTTTCAGCAAACCACTACACGGTGAGGACTGTGCCGTAGCAGTATTGCCGGTTTCTTCCAACCTTTTCCAGTCATTTGCCTAACAACTGAGTAAAAATGAATGTTCAATGCAGTTGTATCTCCAGTCTTTCTGAGAAATACGTGTAACAGATTGGAAGAAAGAGTTGCATTGACAATAAATACAGTGGTTCTCCATCGCAGAGTGGCGGGATGCTGGAGCGAGTGTCGCGTCTACTGTGGGTTGTCACCAGACACAGCCACGGAGTGTCGCTCTAATTTAGACCAACAAATTGCACTTTTGTCTCCTAGTGCTTAGTTGACTGTACATACTATTGTGTTGGTGAAGGAGCTTCACCTCAAGTCACGGCAGAGCAGCTGGCCGTTTGAAAAAGCCTTTGTCCTCTTTGTAGGTGGATGTATGGAGCGAGGGAGGGACAGAGTTGAGTCATGAGGGGACGTGAGAGGGCCTCGAGTTTTGGCAGTTTCAGAGCGCCTATCGATGAGGACGCACGATCAACTACCGCCCCCTCTGCAGCCTTTTAGGAAGAAGATTTTCCCCAGTACATGTGTGTCATTATGACCTGTTCATTGCGAGTGCTTGTTTTCTCACGAAAATTTCCAAGAATAATTAGAATTATCATGCATTTTTTTCCATTAGTTGTGGTAGCGTGTACTGGCTTCGGTTACCTGGTCTGCATGGTGGTTTTTGAGCAGGAACCTGTAGCGAACTCTGACACAAATAACGATACATTGTAAGAGTCCATCAATAAGGAATTTATTTCTAGCGCACTCGAGCAGATGTAACTTCGATGGACTGCTCACGCGCTGCCTGCGATATGGAAGCTACAATAGAATTACAGACCAGAGAGCAGTGTCGGCAGCACTAGGAGTAGTAGTTCGCAGTCGGGCGGTTGGGTCAGGTCGCTCTCACAGAGCACTTGTCGAGTTATACAGCTCACAGAGTGCACTTGTGTCCTGTATGGAATTACCAAGGCCGGTCGTGGAAAACGATGGCGGTGCCTCAGCGATGTAGTATAAGGTAAAAGCAAAAATTAGTATTATTTATTGCCACGCCATATGTAATTTGCAACAACTGATTTTGTACTATTGTTATATCAAGTCCCATGTAAATGTTTTAATAACAATCCTTCTTACAATGATAACTTTTGGCAATCCTCCATCTGAATTTATAGATTTTACTAATTTCTCCTATCCATGGTCATCCCGATTATCGCAAACAAAAATCAGTTTTTTTTTTATACATAACAAAATTTAGTGGCCAGCATTGCATTGGGCTGTGCCAGAAAAATTTCTTATAGGAGCAGATATATAAGGGTTATCCGGCGACATCATTGCGGTAAGAATCTTCAGTTTGTTCAGAATGACTTTTCAGGATCATGCTGCAGCTTTGCTGACGTCTAGATTTACCAGTTTAGATTCACAGTCAGTTAATTATTGAAAGGTTATATATGAGTCACATTTTTAGTGGGAGGTTAGTCACATTTTTATTGCGAGGTTACGAGATTTAATCTGTTGGGAGGTTAGAACATATTTTATGCTTACCTTTTAAACTCCTCTCTGTCCAACATGAGCATCTTGTCACTTAACCATATTTCCAGCCAAAAAGAATAAAGATGGTACATTACCCCCCTCGCCTTTTTCCCACCAGCTTGCAAATGAAAGGTAGATTTTGAGTGTGTTTGTCACTAGTTTGGAGTGGTATTGCGAAATTTTTTTGCATCAGGTTAACACCAGTTGTATGGTATCGTTAGTTTTTGAGTTGTATTGTAATTTTAGGCTCTTCTTGTGTAGCCCTACGCATATAGTTGTGTAATTAGGCCAAATCTTTATGATTAATTACGTATTTAGGACCTATCTTTACTTCATTTTCCCGACCAAAATAAATAAAGTACACTAACCTAAACTTCCTCTCCTGCATCTGGATAGTTTCCATCTGTTGGGGGCTGCACCAGGGCTTCCGTCCAGTAGAACCAGGGTTTGAGTCCCAAAAAGGGCACTACCATTTTTAACTTCTGATCAATTCCAAGCACCTCTGGTGCACTTGGGCTTTCCGTCCAGAAGGACCAGGGTATGAGTCCATCAAAGGGCCACCGTCAATTTTAATTTCCAGCCAATTCTTGGATGGGCGGGGGATGTCAGCACAGTCCTCGGACCAAGAAATGGCCACCAAAATTCGAAATTCCCTCCAATAGGGCAAGTGGGGGAAGGGGAGGGGGGGAGAGGGGAGGTGGAGAGGGGGACATGGCTCGGGCCCACGTGTAGGCTGAGAAAAACAGATGATGTTACCTGGGGGTGGTAGTGGGCGTGGTCAGGGGTGGGGATGAGCATTGTCAGGTGCCTAATTAACTGATCAGTTTAATTAATTTGCATATCAGTTTGATATCGGAACTGTGCAGATACCATGACTACCATACTACTAACGTGTTACACGTCTGGAAAAACAGGCCATGTTCAAGCAATTTGTTTGCAACGGCACAAAAACGCCAATTTTAGAAACTCCCAGAAAAAAAACAGGCTCGCGCACATGCTGTGTTTTCAAAATCTATAACAAATTCTGACAAAAGCAAGATTGAGAGTGAGCCTCCTTCTCTCCCTAGTGCTGTGCAACGACCTCCTAACAAACTATTAATCTGGTCATCGTGTGAACTTTCAGTTACACACAGGTGCCTCAGTCACTTTGCTTAATCGCGCCACTTACCAACAGTTAGGCTCACCACGCCTTTCCAAAACTAGCAAGCACCTCACTGCTTACAACGGACAGGAAATACGAGTGCTTGGATAGCGTAGTTTGCCTGCCACTAACAAATCTCACACTAGGACAGCGAATTTTACTGTGTTGAAATCAAGAGACAGTGAGAACATATTCAGTTTAGATTTTTTTGGACTGAGCATCCGAGACAATGTACTTTTGAACCAAGTGACAGTGTGGCTAGCTTGCTTAAACAATTTCCTGAACTATTTTTAAAATGAATGGGAAAAGCTGATAACTCTGTAGCACACGTTACATTGAAAGACACTGCACAGCCTAAGTTTTTCCAGCCCTCCCCATTCCAGTTGCTGTAAGAGACAAAGCAGCCAGTGAATTGGAACAATTGCAAGATAATGGTGTAATAGCTCCCATTCAAGCTAGTCAGTGGGAAAGTCCTCTCGTTTTGTTGTCTAACCCTTCTGATCGCACTCGCATTTGTGTTCAAGTCTATATTCAACCCACAGACAGTAGTTGACATTTACCCGTTACCTCACCCTGTGGAACTCATGGACAGGCTTGATGCAGGACGTTACTTTTCTAAGACAGATTTGCGTGCTGCCTACTTGCAAATTCCATTGTTCAGTTATTTGCGTGTGTTCTTCGTCAGTTTTTTTCAAAATTGGCTGGAACAGCTAACTGCAAAAGTGCCATTTTGTTCAAACTACCTTTACGATGTTGTCGTCTCAAGTCGTACACCAGAGGAACACCTTGCCAATTTGCGTACGCTTTTTCAAGTGTTGTCAGAAACAAGACTGAAGCGTCATCTAGAAAAGTGTGACTTTTTTTCAAACTGAACTGTAGTACTTAGGTCATCTGATAAACAGTCAAGGTGTGCACCCCCTCCAATCTCTTTTGCTTGCAATCCGTGACCTGCCGGTTCCTCGCAATATGTCTGAACTGGCCGGCCGGAGTGGCCTAGCGGTTCTAGGCGCCCCAGTCTGGAACCGCGCGACCGCTACGGTCGCAGGTTCGAATGCTGCCTCGGGCATGGATGTGTGTGTTGTCCTTAGGTTAGTTAGGTTTAAGAAATTCTAAGTTCTAGGGGACTGATGACCTCAGAAGTTAAGTCCCATAGTGCTCAGAGCCATTTGAATCATTTTGTTTGAACTGCAGTCACTACTAGGTAAGATGACATACTACATTCGGTGCATACCAATGCCACTCAGATCGTGGCTCCATTGCATCCCTTGCGTCGAAAAAAATATACCTTTTATGTGGACTAAAGAGTGTCAAGACGCATTTCAGAATCTCAAAAGTGCTTTGTTTCATGACAGATATTTAGTGCATTTTGATCCTGCCAAGCTGCAAGTTGACGCTGCTTCTTACGGAATCGGCGCTTTGCTTTCGCACAGAATTGGAGACAAGACAGACCCATTGTTTTTACCTCAAAGTTGTTAATTCAAACTCAGTGCAATTATTCTCAAACAGTAAAAGAGGCTCTCGCTATTGTGTACGGTGTAACCAAATTCTATCACTATCTGGAAGGTCGCAAGTTCGTTTTACTGACGGTTCACAAGCCTTTGCAGTCCTTGTTTGATCTGTCAAAGCCGGTTCCTACACGCACTGCCCAACAATTACAACGTTCGGCTTTGCTACTTTCGCGGTATCGGTATGAAACTGTGCACAGACCTACGGCAAAGGATGGCAATGGTAACACCCTATCTCACCTTCCGATTGGCCCACGCTCTGATTTTGATGCAACTGCCGCGTCCTGTTGCCAAATCGGTGCACAGGAATCTAAATTGCTGGAATCGTGGCGCGTGGCGCGTGGCGCGTGGCGCGTGGCGCGTGGCGCAGTGGCGCGTGGCGCGTGGCGCAGTGGCGCGTGGCGCGTGGCGCGTGGCGCGTGGCGCGTGGCGCGTGGCGCGTGGCGCGTGGCGCGTGGCGCAGTGGCGCGTGGCGCGTGGCGCGTGGCGCGTGGCGCGTGGCGCGTGGCGCGTGGCGCGTGGCGCAGTGGCGCGTGGCGCGTGGCGCGTGGCGCGTGGCGCGTGGCGCGTGGCGCGTGGCGCGTGGCGCGTGGCGCGTGGCGCAGTGGCGCGTGGCGCGTGGCGCGTGGCGCGTGGCGCGTGGCGCGTGGCGCAGTGGCGCGTGGCGCAGTGGCGCGTGGCGCGTGGCGCAGTGGCGCGTGGCGCGTGGCGCGTGGCGCGTGGCGCGTGGCGCAGTGGCGCGTGGCGCGTGGCGCAGTGGCGCGTGGCGCGTGGCGCGTGGCGCGTGGCGCAGTGGCGCGTGGCGCAGTGGCGCGTGGCGCGTGGCGCAGTGGCGCGTGGCGCGTGGCGCAGTGGCGCGTGGCGCGTGGCGCGTGGCGCGTGGCGCGTGGCGCAGTGGCGCGTGGCGCGTGGCGCAGTGGCGCGTGGCGCGTGGCGCGTGGCGCGTGGCGCGTGGCGCGTGGCGCGTGGCGCAGTGGCGCGTGGCGCGTGGCGCGTGGCGCGTGGCGCGTGGCGCGTGGCGCGTGGCGCAGTGGCGCGTGGCGCAGTGGCGCGTGGCGCGTGGCGCAGTGGCGCGTGGCGCGTGGCGCGTGGCGCGTGGCGCGTGGCGCGTGGCGCAGTGGCGCGTGGCGCGTGGCGCGTGGCGCGTGGCGCGTGGCGCGTGGCGCGTGGCGCAGTGGCGCGTGGCGCGTGGCGCGTGGCGCAGTGGCGCGGCGCGTGGCGCGTGGCGCGTGGCGCAGTGGCGCGTGGCGCAGTGGCGCAGTGGCGCGTGGCGCGGCCCCCCCCCTGCCCCTCAGGCTCCCCGCAGTCGTCGCCGGCAACAGAAGGATCGTGTGCCTCAATACGCACCTACCCAGTATTGACGTCATCACTCTGTATTAGTATCAGAGATGATCCTGTGGCTAGCAGCAGTTCCATCTCACCTCCTTTTAGTGATGGACATCACCTCTGGCACAATACCGTAGCTAGAATACACGGTGACTGTGGACGCCTTTGAGGAGTGGATCTACTTCACAAGGATCGAGACTCCTGCCGGCGTGCAATCCTGTCTTGCAAACGGAGATCCGCAAAGTAGTCAATGATCTGCAGTATCCCGCCATTCAATGCAGTGTGCTCCTATGCGTCGAATTATCGCACTCTCCCCCTTCCCCTCCCCCCCCCCCCCCCACCTTCAAAGTTACCTTTGGCATTGAAGAGACAAGTTTCCATTATCTTTGGAGCGGAAATGGCGTTACAACGGGGAGAACGCCAATCGCCGAGTGGTTTTGTGAATCCACCTTCAGTGCTCTACAGGTCCAGTTTTCCGAGATGGTTGTGAGAGGGTCACCTAAAGCACTCAGCCGAATACTACAGATGGAGATCCATACACATGTCTATCATCCGGTAAATGGAAGGTCTAGCTATATCAAGGTCCCTAAGGATACAGCTAATAAGCAGGCATGCATTAATATCGAAAATAGAAAGGATCAAGCATATTTTGCTTGGCCTGTGCTGACTTGCGAGAGAAATTACAACTGTAGGGATCATCCTGAACCTCCCAGAACATACCATGTAGATAATAATATTCGTGGGTGTTATAACTTTGATGGTATAGAGTTCCCCGTAAAGATCCAGAGCATACCTAAATTTGAGGCGCAGAATATCAGAATATTGGTTCATGTTTATAGCCAGATGAAGGAAAGCAAGTCAAATGAGCAGAACAACGATATCAAATTACAATGAAATCCAGACCATTAGCTGCTTACAGGCATTGATAAATATCAACGGGGACAGTTGAATATATGTGCTCTGACCGGGCCGGCCGCTGTGGCCGAGCGGTTCTACGCGCTTGAGTTCGGAACCTCGCTGCTGCTACGGTCGCAGGTTCGAATCCTGCCTCGGGTATGGATGTGTGTGATGTCCTTAGTTTGGTTAGGTTTAAGTAGTTCTAAGTCTAGGGGACTGATGACCTCAGATGTTAAGTCCCATAGCGCTTAGAGCCATTTGCCCTGACCGGGACTCGAACGCAGCATCTCCTTCTTACATGGCAAACACTCTATCCGACTGACCCATCGAGGACACGGAGGATAGTGCGACTGCAGGGGTTCCCATGAGAATTTGAGCAGTGTGAGTCCAAAAGAACAGCCAATGATCTTCTTCAGTACAGATGCACTCACATTGCTCAAACTTTTATGGGAATCACTGGATTGAGTGCCGCGAGCAATGAGTACGGTGGGCAGGGGCACTACGAATGTAGTATGCGGAGAGTAAGTTGGAAATGTGAGTTCACGGGGAGCGTGCGAGAGATAAGTCCCTGCAGTCGCACTATCCTCTGTGTCCTTGATGACTCGGTCGGATATAGTGTCTACCAAGTACGCACGAGATCCCGGGTACGAGTCCTGGTCGGGACACACATTTTCAACTGTCCTCATTGATATCAACGCATGTAAGCAGCTAATGGTCTGGATTTCAATGTAATTTCATTCTTCGAGAGCTACAAGATCACCAATGGTATCTGTTCTTTCGGACATGTCTGAAAGAACAGGTACCATCTTCATATACCATATAGAATAAGGATTTTATCGTCGGCCACTCTATTTCTCTTTGCCGGTGAGCGTAAGATGCACGTAAACATGCTATTCTTCTCTGAAGGTGATAATTATCATTATGTTCGGACCAAAGACAAGTCCCGTCTTCTCCCCTCCCAGTTGAGTAAACATAAGGATAAACAGCATATTTGCTTGAGGTGCCTCAATGCCTTTTCCTCAGACGAGTTATGAGCAGAGCATTTAGTATATTGCGCTTTTTACATTTGTTATCCTCAGCAGGCATTATATGCCCACTGTGAAATTGAACCCACGACCTCACATACCATCTTTACAGGAAAAACACGTACCATATGCGGCAGCGTACCAAATTGTATCGTCCTACGATTCGAGTCTTAACTGCTTCAGATCTTATGTCGGGGGTAGTCCTGCGGTTTGCCTACTCACTGAGCTCGAAAAACTTTCATACGACGTTGATAATCTTTACAGCAACAGCGTTCCCATGACCGAACCGAAGGCGAATAAATATTTGTACCATAACGCTGATGTATGTCATATTTGTGGGTTGTCGTTAGACAGAAAGGCGGAAACTCCTCGTAGGGACCACTGTTATCCGTTCCGTGGCGCAGCTCACAATTCGCGCAATTTGAAGTACCAGCGACCGGGCATATACCCGTTTCCTTCCATAATTTAAGTGGGTATGACGCTCGCTTCCTTGCTGAGCACTTGGCTGATTTTGGTTGGAAGAAACATCAGGTCAGTGTCGTACCTGAGACCGTCGAGAAATACATTTCATTCTCCAACCGAATGACGCCAAGAATTACACCCCGCTTCCTTGACACGCTACGTTTTACGCAGGCACCACTTCAGAAACTCGTTGAAACTCTACTTCTTCGGGACATGCATACAACTCGAGCTGCAATTCCCGACGAGAAAAAGCTTCAACTCGTGACTAGGAATGGGGTTTTCCCAAACGAGTATGTAGATAATATGGCAATCCTCAACGAAACCAGGCTACCCGACATAACTATATTCTCCAGCAACCTAAAACGCGATTCCATAATGGATGCAGACTATGAGCATGCCATGAATGTCTGGCGGACATTCAACATCTCCATTTTAGGAGAGTACGCACGGCTTTACACGTGTACAGACATTTTCGAGGTGTTTTCGAGAAATTCCAGAATCTGTGCATATACACATAGTCTGTGGATCCCGCCTTTTATCACACCACACCTGGATTCTCTTGGGACGCAATGATCAAGAAAACGAAAGTGCAGCACGGAGTTATTGACCGATGCTGACATGCTTCTTTTCTTTGAGCGAGGGATCCGTGGGGGACTTTGCCAATGTGTCCATAGGCATGCGAAGGCAAGTATCCCAGCAACGGGTGACAATTCCAACGTATCCGCTGATTCGAGTTACATAATGCACTTGGATGTAAATAACATATACGAGCACACCAAGCAGCAATTGCTGCCGATTGGTGAGTTTCGATGGGTGCCCGAAGATGAATGCAAGAGATTAGGGGGAAAAACATGGGGGTATGGTGGCTGATTCTGATGTAGGGTATGTGGTGGAGGCAGAACTCACATATCCTATTAGTTTGAATGAAGCGCTCTCCGAATTGCCTCTGTGTCCACAGCAACTAGCTCTGCAAGCAGACTCCACAACAAAAGTGATGACAACACTGGTGAATAAGCAGACACACATTATTCATCATCGTAACGCCCAACAGTGTGTCTGGAATCACCTGGGCTATCTCCTTCAAGCAATGCACCTGGTTGAAGGAGTATATTGATTTGAATACTAAACAGATAGCTTCCGCAAAAGATTTTTAGAAATTAATGAATAATTCAATTTTCGGTAACACAATGGAGAATTTGAGGGCACGAAGTGAAATTTTGATTACAACCGAATGGGATATGCGTTATGGCGTAAGAAAATGCATTGCCAGACCAAGTTTTAAGCCGGTCACCATATTCAATAAGAACTTTGTTGCTGTTTAGATAGCGAAGACTGCAGTAGATTTTACGAAACCAGTTGTATGGGGATGTGAAACTAGACCTATGCAAACTCCACATGTACCTCTTTCATTACGAGTTTGTGAAAAATCATTTCAGAGATCCTAAACTAATTTATATGGATACAGGTAGCTTCATCTATTGGGTGAAGAACTGCGATCCATATGAAGAGGTAGCACAGTAATGAATTCGACACGTCCTCATGTACGGTCGTAATCCTTGTGGTATTGTTCCACAGAACAAGAAGGTTATCGCTCTTATGAAAGAGGAGGCGAATGAACTGCCGATTGTGGAGTCTGTAGGTCTAAGATCAAAAACGTATGGATGTTGCACATTGAATGGTGCCACCCAGATGGGGGCTAGGGGTGTGCGTCGTATGGCATTGACGGCCCTCTCTATCGAAGAGTATTTGCGGTGCCTATACAGTGGTTCTTTTTGCTGCTGCACTGCAGCCGCCACATATGGTGCGCAAACTAGAATTCGATCGATAGGACACGAGGTGTACACTCTGCTGCAGCCTAAAATCGGCCTATCGCCTCATGACGATAAAAGAGTCATCTTTGATGACGGGACTGAAACTCTCCTGTACTCACACTACTCACTTTAAGTTTTCAAAAACAATAAACAAAAAATATATTTATATTTATCAAAAAAGGCATAAACAGAAAAAAATACTTGAATATTTATTTATTCATACGTGCCATATGTGGAGCCTGTTAATATATATGTATCTATGCACCATGTGCATATTGTAAATAGAATAGTTTTAAGTTCTCACTTGACGCTAGGCACATCAGATTAGTTTTTAAGTGTACATATCTATAAAGCTTACAGTCCAACAGAATTATTATTATTGTAAAAATGTTGGCTATTGGGGCTGTCGAAAATAAGGTTCTAAGTCCATCAAAATTATTGTACAAGCTAAGCTGTTGGAACTGTGGAATGTAGTTGCACTAGTAAAAAAAGTATCTCCGCATTAATTTTCAGCGTAGATTTATATATCTGGAAAAATTGTAAACATTTTCATCCAGTGCAACTGAGGAAAAAAAAAATTGTTAAAAGATATTCACGACCAGTTACCGTTCTAGTTTGTGAATTTAAAGTATCTCTGCATTGGAATAGCAGAGTCAGATTGTGCCTCAAGAGCTATTTTGTACCTCAAGCACTGAATATTAATCTCAGGATCTGAACTGTAACCTCAAGAACTGATTTGTATTTGTGTGAAGTGAATAAACGAAAAAATTCGTTACTATAAGTCTTTGTTGTTGTTGTTGTTATTTACAAAAGCCTCTCCCCTATTGCTTTATGTATAAATTTGTGCATGGTGCAAATGAGATTAGTTTTTCTCAATATGAGCGCTGTTAAGGAGGTGAAGCTTAAGACAGAGAAAATAGAGTGGTTGCATGGAATTGCGCCTATCGTGCACCACGAATTCGGTTATGGGAGCAGGAGGCACATGAACGTGTCCGCTTCCAGAGACATATAGCAAACATATCTAAAATTATATCTGTTGTGCTTGAAGAAAACACATAGTATCTGGACGAAACTGTATATTATGAACGCGGGAACATCGTGAAGAGAAGTCATACCTATACAGGGTCTATCAAGAATGAATCATCCGATTTTTAAAAAATCACATCTATTATGTTATTCGAGATATGTGTGTGATCAACATACTGTTGGAAAGAGCAAACTCTCGAGTTTCATGCAGTTCCCGCTGCGTAGCAGCAGAGTGGAGCCACTTCAGTTCTACTGAAAATGGTGTCCGGAGAACAGAAAGCGTTTTGTGTTCTACATTTTGCGCAATATGGGTCAGTAATAATTGTTCAGCGTGACTTTCGTTACAGGTATGGCGTGGATCCTCCTACAACATAGATCATTAGACGATGGCATTAACAATTCCGAGAAATAAGTCATTTGTGTAAAGGCAAAGCACTGGGCCGTCCCCGAGTGCCTGAGACAGACGTCGAACACATCCGCCATAGTTTCACAAGGAATTTCCAGAAATCCGTTTGCCGTGCAGCTCGACAGCTCAAATAATTCGAACGACTTCATTTACAAAAAGGATGGGGCACCACCACACTGCACTGGCGTCTGGAAGTGCGAGAATTTTTAAATCAAAGGATTACTTAACGATGGTTCTGTCGCAGTGGACCAAGTGATTCAGCCTTACATTACTGGCCTCCAAGGTCACCGGATCTGACTGTATGTGATTATTTCTTGAGGGGGTTTATAAAAGACTATGTGCCTCTGTTACCAACAACAATAAATGAGCTGAGACATCACAGCTGTGGAAGCTATAGCTCAAGACATGCTCGCTGCAGTGTGGGAACGATCTGAATACCGTGTTGCCATATGCCATGTATATCAAGGGGGATATTCTCAACAGCTACGAATGAGTATTAAAAAAACTTTTTGGGTTTCCTGTTCATCAAAAAACAAAATTCATTGTATATGTTTAGTAATATCAGAAATATAGATGTGCCAAATTGGATGATTCTTTTTGATACACCCTGTATTATGAGGTACAAATGCATTTATTTGTGATACAACATCTTCATTTTCATTTTCATAAGCAGATACAGCAATACTATTTTCACACATCTTGTTCTTGAGTCCATAGAGAGCAGGACACCTGTAAAATTCCAGGCCTTGAAAAGCAGCAAACTTGAAGATTCGACACATCCACGAGATCTTGTCTTCCCCTTCACGTAGATGATGGTCTCCGTTTGGTGGAATAATCTAAGTGACATCACTGTATCTTTATAGGATATTCCAGGATCATCCCAGTGAATTCCATGGTGTTGTGTGTTAACCACTTTACACTCTTCCGTGTTTTAGCGCACTTCACATCCTTGAAAGACCTAGGTGATGCAATGTTTGCTGAGAATGTCTCTATTATTCCAGCGTCTTCTGTGTACGCTACAAATGCAACACCTTTAAGTATGAACTGTCTACGCTCATTATCATAGAAACCTCTGCAATGATGTTCATTGGCATTGTGGAATGCTCTAGGTATGGCACAGTACCTGTTCATTTATACAGCTCGTTGCACAACACCAGTCAGTGGGCAGTAGTTAACTACACTGTCACATAGAAATAAAGCATACGCTGCAGTGTGTTCTGGGAAATTTGCTGAAGATTCAAATTCAGTCCGTACAGATTTAATAATCTCGTTCTGTTTCGAGCAGTCTGTTATGATGATCAGTGACAGCCACGTTGAATTTCCGTGGAGTGAGTAGACACCCTCCTCCTCCTGCTGCTCCTTCTTCTCCTTCTTCAGTACTCCCATATTAACAAGCACGAAACCTGGCACATATGTCATATGCTAGACTGCACACACTTTTATCCCACTGCAGGTGTAAATTGTCACGTTGGTAGAATTCTGAATTCAGGTAGATAAGCAGTTGTCGAATACAGTCGAATCATTTGCTATTTTCCCTCTTCTATCAGTCTGAAACGCAAGAATGATGAATCTAGGCGTCTCTAGCTGCAAAGAGGTTTTAATAGACCATGTTTGCCTGCTTGTAATCGGTAGTACTGGGTACTCGAAAGACTCCCAGTAGCGGAATGTTAGTGATAGATGTTAGGAAGTAGAACTTTTAAAAGCTTCAAACGCTCAAACGCTGATGTGAGGCATTTTCCATCTTGCAGGTTGTGATCATATTCTCCTCTGGGGCGCCTTGAATGTATGAGTTGTTATGCGTCGCAATCCGTACCAGAATGAGTTCCTATTTAGCACTCGTAATAATCTGCTTCATGTCCTCAAAATAGCCCATAAGCATTTTAAGAGGTATCTATGCAGTAACTCATTTGTTCTCTGCAGTTGTTCTATCCGCCGGATCGTCTATGAATCATCCCACATTTTCTAGACCATTCAAATCCGTGGGTGATGCAGAGACGTATGCTTTAAGGGTTGATGTTGAGCCGACAATGCGTGTACAGTCGATCTCAGACACACTGAGTTCGTAGTGCATCTCTCGAAACAGGAATGCTAAAGCGTTAGATATAAGCTTAGATCACACTGCAGCGTGGTCGTCGGTTTTCTTGAATGATCCATATACATAAAACTCTTGTAAATGTGGGTCAGGCATAAGGCCTATGCGACAAGTATTCCTGACTACTGAATTGGTTACATTGAGTGAGGACGTCATTGTGAGGTCTCAAATCAACTGATTTAAGAAACTTGTAGTTTGCACCTGTTATCACTTTGCGGTTCGGCAGCGAAGTGGCGTGCTGTGGATTGCGTGCACTGGTTTTATACCGTACGCCCATCCTGCCTTAGATGTAATCGTACAGTGAGTTCCTCACCACAAAAGCCAACAAGTTGACTACTCTGACACACAACAGACAGCTCCAAGTAGTCCAGTTTCTGAACTGTCACTGGGAGGTATATTGCATTGGTGGGAATCTCAACGATCTTTTACCCTGTTGCAAGTGAGGGGAAGAATCCGTAAACAGTATGAATCAGTCTGTCGTTGAGACAGAAGTTCGTTGCAATATTACACTCGACACTGATTCTGCTCACAGGCAGTATGTCCACAGTCCGATGCGACTTGCAAATTTTAATAGTATCGTTCTTAGTTCTGTAACCCAGCAAGTGCCCTATTGACCTTTCTGGTTAAAATCAATCGTAGCTCAGTACCTTTTCCAGACCATTTTAAGACTTCGTTTAAGTGGTCGGTATCGTATGCACCAGGTTACATTTCCACAAAGTGTTTTTCATCATTAATATCCAGATGCAGTTTGTTGTTAGTCTCGGAGATATTTGGGATGCTGTTGTAAGTCTCCAGTCGAATCAATGCAATACTCCATTCACCAATGCTCAAATCAATTGACGGGAAGTAATTTGCACATGATACAGATGATCGTTCTTTTAAAGTCAAAATGTACGATATTGCGTCTGAACCTCAACTGATGAACGAATGTTTAAAGCTGCCGGGGTGGCCGAGAGGTTGTAGGCGCTACAGTCTCGAACCTGTAGCGTTGCTCTTGGGGGGCGGGGGAGGGGCGGCAAAAAGAAAAAGAATTGTTTTTTTTATTTATTTTTTTCGAAAAAATGTGGAAAAGGTGGATATTTTGGTGCGCCACTTGTCAACAGAATCAGGGATTGATTACGCTATTATAATAATATACGTTGAGCAATAAATACCTCAATAAGAGAAACATTGTCATTTCTGTGCATTTTTATATTCGCGTGTAGTCATACCCGGAACAACACTAAGGGACCAGAAGATTTATGGACTTTAAAAGAAAAGCAACACTACACAATTAAAAAAAATGGCTCAGAAATAATAGCAAAACGATAATGTTCCTTCTGCCTCATGCTGCATTTGGCCCGTCAGCGTGATCGTAATTTCTGGTGATGAACTAACACAAAACAATTATCAGTTGAGTGAATGAGGAGATGGAAATCATCAAGGTTAATTTACTAAAATAAGCACACTTATCTGTAACACACTTTTTTTAATGCTACGTACCTTTTTATATTAAATTACAATAGATGACCATTGTGGTTAAATACTTTATACATAACAGTCAAAATGTCCTCTTGATGCTGTCTGTTCGTAATCAGTTACAAGAAACTACATGTTGTCTGATTGAAAAAAAAAAACAATTAGCATATTCACTCAATATGTTCACATAAAATATAAAATACAGTTGCGGAACGCAGCAAGTCCGCGTCCGCCTTTCATAGAATACAAACAGTAAAACGTGAGGCGCCAAAAGCGTCATTTGTCTTGAAACAACAGAATTCTTTTTTATACCATTAATCGATACATGTACAAAGAGATTTACAGGCACCGCGCAAGAACGGCAAAGATAAAGAATAACAGACTCTGCCGCTGCTATGCGATGGTTCATTTCTTTTACTTTACAACTGTTCGATAACTTTAGGCCATCATGCGTTTACTATTGAGCGTATATTAATGTTTGTGAGGCGAAAAGTACTAATATTACACTGCCTCCCATGAGGAGGGAAGGAATACCGAAGGTATTACTTTCATCCTCATGCCCATTGGAATATTTGGAATTTTCTGGTGTAACATACAGGTTATTAAAAGTTTCATTTCACATTCATTCCATAATAAAAGAATTAACGTTTCAGTTTGTAATTACTGACGGTGGATCATTGTGAATTTCTACCGTGTTTTTATCAGTGTTTGTATGGATTCAGTCTTTCTTGATGATTCTTACAATTAAGGCTATAAGTACACATATTTACAAAATTTATAAGAAAATAGAGTCACACTTCATTTTTCATTGTTGCAAAAGTAATTTGACTATCAAAACTGATACACAACTTTCTGTTTTGACCGTATTCATTATATTGTCATCGTCTTGTGAATTGATTGCCTTATCCGTTATCGCACTTAATTATACATTTATTTTCGTCGCACATACACTATTTATGATAGACTTGGATTGTAGAGTGGCCACTGGTGATGGCTTCGACAAGGAAGTCCATATCTTTCACTTTCAGGGTTCGAGTGTGGCTGTCCGAATTATTTCACATATGAAACAGATAAAATATCATATATTTGCATAGCTTACAAAACTAATTTTATATACATGTGGGATGGGATATAGGAGGATCGGATCCTTTGACGTGTTTTCGTGTGATTATTTTCATTCGTATCGTTACTCCCGTTAAAGTTTACATTTCAACAGTGTTCAGAGGTGACCTTGTGATTTATCTCTGTGTATAATTAGTCATTGTACTAATTACGCTAACTTCTCTATCTTAGAGTCTCTCAGAAGGTTTATGATACATACAAAAAATTTTTCAGTACTGGGTGTGAATATTTTTGCTGCAGAACGTAGCGCACAGCAACTGCTGTTGGCGGTTGAACGCTTACATTATTTCGTCACATGGTGGCTGTCCGCCTCCACTGTTCCGAGCAATCTTGAAATTCAGTTTGTGCGCGCGCATGTGACCGGAGCTTTCTTGCAGAGCGCTTATTTCGTGTTTGAGGTGCCGTGCGTCGCTTTTGTTCGGTGGATCGTGGCTTTGTGCTTTTTAGATTGCTGGAGAGAGCTTCTGCCACCAAAACTGCCTCACATCACTTCCTGTCCACTATCCAATTACGGATTCACAGGTACAGTAGAATACTGCCACTGAAGATCGTCGAACTTTAAAACTTCACTTGCACTGTGGTGAGCGTCTGCGTGAACGGTGTATTAAAAGAAATTCTCGCTTTATAGCATCACACGGTGTTTACAAGTTGATTTAGCTACTAATATTTACAAGAGTTCATTTAAATCGAGAAATAATCTAATTGACCACTTTGAATCAGAACAATTGTTTCTTAATTAGTCTTTTTTTTTTACTATTTATGCCTACAGTCACAGTTAAGCTGTTATAAGTCCTTTTTCATTGACCAAATTCATTCCAATTTCCTTTACAAATTAATTTCATTCATAGTAACTTTATCACGCTTGCTTATTCATTTTGTAGGCGCAATACATTCTTTTAATGCTCATCTTATTTACTGACTTGTGAGGGGAGCTTTATTTATGTCAAAGTCTCGTATGTGCTTGTCTTTAAAGAAAGTTCGGGGAGAGATTTGAAAATAGCAAATCCGCCTCTGGATTTCGTGTAGAAATACAAACAGTCGAAAAAGAAAAGTGGGCAAAGCGGGCCTGCTCGCGCAACGTCGACAGAATTTAAATTACTCCTCAACCAGGTCGACAATGTAATTTACATTACGCATTACAAAAGCAGTTTGCGCGTCGCGAACCTACTCATTTTTATACGTAGTGCCTCACTTCCCAAGCACACGTGCATCTTTACAAGTTGATCCCGGGGAGCGGATAGGATCAAGGATCTTAAAGGATTTGCACTTAGGAAAGGGATTCAATAATCACAGAAAAACAATAAATATTGCAGTGCGCTCTTAAAATAAAATCTATCACTTCAAGCCTGTATATGTAATATGTATCTTGCTGCAGCTTGCTTACTACTCTTTGTTCATTTCTTAGACTAAGTCAAGTTTATGCATTACGCATTTGGGTATTAATTATCATTTGTATATATAAGCCTCTCACTAGAGTGTTGTCGTTTGCTGCTGTGGCGACCTGTGAAGCTTGGGCGAGATTCTTATTCTATTTGCTGCTAGCTTGTGAATTTGCAGTATCGCTAATGCTCAATAGTACCGTGAAGTTGCCATAACAAATCATGTTACTCATATGTTCTTTTACTCAGCTTGTTTATAGTCTGAACTCGTCTTACTTTGCATTATATAATAAACTTCCTTTTTGTTCCATCACGCTTTTACTTAAGGTTAACGTCAGGTCTTTTTAGAATAATTGCACTGCGTTATCAATCTGTTCATGCTTAATCCTAGGTATCTGTTTACTTCAAAGAGATGCTATGTTATTGCTGGCACAGCACTGCGCTGGAATTTACAAGTAAAATGTACCGACTGTTTTGCGCTAACAGGTGGTGCCTTATTTACATCACATTTGAAAATAGGGAATAACCTCATGGAATCGAATCTTCTCACACTACTTTCCTCTTTTGTCTGGACGTTAAGTATTTTCTTTCAAAACAGGTCATTAATTTGTCCTCGATTAAATTTCACTTACTGATATTAAGCACATATTATCATCATTTTCATATTACTATTTAGCGAGAGAAGTGCATTATTCGCTCCTTCCTGCTCATTTTCAAATTACTATTTAGCAAGAGACGTGCATTATTCGCTCCTTCCTCTTTCCTCCTTTTAGTACCTTGGGGCTACTTAATACCTCTCGAGTACATCATTTTTCTTACATACTAACTTATAACTAAAGTTGAAAATCGCCTCTAGGACATGTCCTCCTGTTTACATAAAGATTATTCATGTAAACACTTGTCTACAACTTATTCTGTATTTTATTTTCCAGACACGTTGTTTTAACACATAAGGTTTCCTTCTAGCACCGGTTAACGTCCTTAGTCAGTTCAGTTCAGTTCTTGTCACTCATTGGTTAATCCTGATCTCCAATACCTTAGAATTTTCTTACAGCTTAAATTAACTTAATTCCTGGCGTTATAAAATTTTCTTAAATCATGATGGTGGAACAGTCCTTTGATTTTATTCGTGGTAGGGTCAGATAACAAATAGCTACTATAACGACTCCATTTTCTTACTAGGCTAATTACTGTTTAGCTCTACAGGGCCATTATACTGAAATGTTTCCCCACACCACCTAGTATTGTCTTTCTATTTGTGTGAGTAACTGTATGTTCACTGTTGTGGGTAAATACATACAGCGTACACAGGGCGGTGTGTGAAACTGATGGCGATTACACGCTTCCGCTGTTGTAGAAATCTGCTCCAGATGCTGCAGATACCGTGTTGAGCTGAAAGTGGTAACCAAAATACGGAGAAATATTCTTCGGGGCACTGTTGCATAGCAATCAGATTGCTTTCAGTTCTGAGAAATGTCCAGTTACTATTGTGGATTTGAATGATCCATGAAGTGACTTCTTTTCCGAAGAAAACATCGAACTATTTCACTAGAACTGAACGCTCCCGTCGGAACTGTTCTCAGCTGGTGTTTATTAGTAAATCACAATAGCAGTACATCGCTGGGTGTATAATAAGACGTACCTTCTTGAAATGAACAATATTTTATTGTTCTATTAACTGATTTCCTTCCATATGCACTTATATTTTACAATGTGAATCAAAAACTCGCAATGGCGTCGATTTTTTACATCACAAGAATGGCTCTCCCCTACTAAAAATTACTCTTAACCAGAACAAACAAAAACTATATCCTAAGAATAATTATGTGAGCGCTGTCCGCCACAGAGTAATAAACAATATCTTTGTCTCTCTCTCGCACTGTCACAGCAAGTTACGCTGAATGATACATCATATATGCCCCTCTTGTGGACGAACGTTTTTGGGCAAAAACAAACACGAGCGTTCACACAATACTATATCGGTGATTGTTTATGACGCTGTATTAAAGTCCACTAGAGTATTAATGTCCACTGTATTTCTTATGATATTTTGGTATTAGTGAATGACTATCTAAATGTAAATTATAGATTTGGGTGCATATACTGCTGACAAAGGCTGTGCTGAATTCCTGATGCAGCATATATGCATAGCTTACATGCTTGCTTTTATTCATTTGTCGAGGATGGCATGAGATGTGATCAGAAACCTTTTTCATCATCATTCAAAGCTTCTGTCACTCGCCTTGGGATGTCTCAAACGGATAATCTAGCCATTCGGCCAAGCCCCACAAAGGAAAACCAAGGAAAACCTCGGGGTAGATTTACCACCCTCATATTTCTCATTTGCAAGGATAATTAATTGAATTACAATGGAAAATAAAAAAAATATTTACAATATGGATTTTTTTTTGTTGAATGAATTTAAACACTGTTCACAAAAGAAACACAACACTGTTAATCTTCTGTGTCTTGAGGTGAACCGTCGACGCATTGGTTTACGTCCATCTACGATTCCCTTCTATCAGTCATCTCCGGGTAACTGATTGAATTCTATTCCCATTTCACCGTCTCCTCGTGGGTATTATGGTTTTCCGCATATGGTTAACATGAAAATAAGAGTCAGTGTAAGTTCCGTGGAAAATGTGTTTGGTCTATGCTGAGCTGAAATAGAATCTTATCTAAAGTTCTTTCTAATTGTCTGTCCTGAATTCGATATATTCGGAAGTCGTAAGGTGTTCTTCATTTCTATCAACAACCCTATAATGCACTATACACAAATGCAACTGGTGCTGCCGTGTCAACTTATGCTCGTCATCTTTCAGATGGACCTTTACACTTGTTGATGGGCTTATAACTGAAAGGCATTCGCTCAGTTGGTAACTTCGTGAGCAACAATTGATATAACATAATTTACATACACAGGTATGTTACAACAATAGTACAATTATAAAGACAATGTCCATCACAAAAGATTGAAACAAAGTAATAGGCGTCCTTTTTAAAACTGAGAACGGGTTACCCCTTCCGAACAGCATGACTTCAGCTCAGCGAGTAAAAAAGCAAATACAAACATACATTGAGATTGTTAAGTTGACATAAGAAAAAATATCTTGCCATAGACCAGATTCATTTGAGTCACTAACCCATGGTCATTATGCATTGTGAAACCTGATTGAAATTACTATCTACTAAATAAAAAAATTTTAAAAGAAATCATTCATACTATAGCTAAATTCTCTGCATACTGAAAAGAAAACTTATCCTTACAGTGGAAAACCTATACATAATGTCTGCATATCTCTCGTACAGTATGCCTGAAAAGAAAACTAACTACTAAATTGCAAAAAAAAAAGAAACTATCCTAAGTATGATTCATAGGTTTAATGAAAATTCTCTAATCAATATTATTTGATAAGAATAGTATTTTCAATCTTCAGAATCTTCAGTCATCATGAAATTGCTTTAACAAGTGATGAGGATACATTCCTTTCACCTTTCCATTCTTCACATCCTTCAAAACATAAGTTCCTGGATGGGGTATTTTGGTAATCACAAATGGTCCTTGATACAATAATTGCCATTTTGTGTTCTTCCTCTGTATAAGTGAAGCCTTAGGATGAGTTTTTACTAAAACTTGGTCTTTCACTTTATATGTTTTTATTTTTCCAAGTCGATTGTCAAAATATATTTTCCTTTTTCTTGCCTTGTCCATTATATTGAGTAAGGATTGTCGTACTTTATTTTGTAGGTCTATTTTGTTAATAGCTACTTTAGGAATTGGTCGAATCCAGTCATCTGTTCCTGTTTTCCAAACATCAGTTCGTATGGGGTGTATTCTGTCGTAGTATGTGGCATATTGTTTACAATTTCCTGAAAATCGTGAAAATAATCGATCCATTTGGGTTGCTGGTTGTGGCAATATGTTCTCATGAACCGGTTTAATTCACGAAAAATTCGTTCCACGGGATTCGCCGAAGGGTGGTACACTGATGTTAGAATTTGTTTTATACCACAACTGGCTAATGTTTGCCTCCAACGAAATCCAGTGAACATTGACCCATTGTCAGAAAGAATAGTCTCTGGTTTGCCTGCTTTGACTATATAATCTTTGACCAGCTTCTTGGCTATGGATGCAGCAGTAGCTGATTTTAATGGATAAAGTTTGACATACTTAGTGAATATATCAAGAAAAGCTACAATATATTTGCATCCTCCCCTTGGTGATGGTAGAGGACCACAGACGTCGACCGAAATGATTGACAGCGGTTTAGTGGGTATGATAGGATGTAGGAAATCTTTCACACAAAAATTTCCTGGTTTGGCTAGCTGACAAATTTTACATTTCCTTAACTGTCTGTGCACTTTCCTGCGAATGTTTGGGAAGTAGCAATATGCTTGAATCTTCCGAGCACACTTTAATACTCCAAAATGTCCCCAAGTGATGTGCGTGTGCAAAATTAAGTCATTCTCATTCTTCTCGGGAATACACACCTTCCAATTATCTGAATCAAGATGCCCTTTGAAAAATAAGACATCGTCCTCAACTTTGTACAGTCTCTTCAGATCATCGTTTCCAGGCTTTTCTAAAGTTTCCTTTATTGAATGCCAACGAGGATCTTCATTCTGTAGTTTTTCCATGTTCTTACACATCTCAAGAAAATGTTTCCTATATATTTTATCAGTCATTATAAGAACATTAAATTCGGACGGATTGCCGGTGATGTTGATAGTTGACAAATCTCCATCTGGCATTCTAGACAGTGCATCAGCAATGAAATTATCCTGTCCGCTTAGGTATTTAATTTCAAATTGAAACTCTTGGAGTGAGAGCGTCCATCTTGCTAATCTTGGATGTAATAATTTACATGTTTGCAAAAAACTTAACGCTTTGTGGTCACAGTATACTGTTGTCTTCGCTCCATATAAGTAATAGTAAAATTTCTTAAATGACCAGACTACAGCCAATGCTTCCCTTTCGGTAGTCGTATATGTTCTTTCACAAGCAGTTAAGAGTCGGCTAGCAAAAGCTATTGGACAGAAAGTTGATTTCCTATCTATCATCTTTACTTGGAAGAGGCATGAACCTATTCCAATTCCCGAATCATCTGCCATTAAACCGAATTCTTGGCTCATATCCGGATGATATAATATTTGTGAATTGACTAAGGCATGTTTTATTGCTTCAAATGCATTCTGACATTGTTGCGTCCACACCCACGGAGTATTTTTGCGCAACAAGCTGTACAACGGTTCTGCATTAATAGAGTGGTCGTGAATGAAACGCCTGAAGAAAAGAGACAACTCCGAGGAAGCCCTTTAACTGTCTTTTTGTTGTTGGAACTGCAAAGTTTTTGATTGCCTTTAGTTTCTCGGAGTCCGGTAAGATGCCTTTTTCATTTATAAAATGACCCAAAAATTTGATTTTATCTCGAGCAAAATGGGACTTTTGCAGATTTGCGGTTATGCCTGCTTCCTTGAAACGTTCTAACACTCTTCTCAATAAATCAACGTGCTCCTCCCATGTGCTCGTAGCTATGATCATGTCGTCCACAAACAAAGTTAAATTGCTTCGAAGTGCAGGTCCCAATGCATGATCTAGAGCATTTATAAAAACTCCTGAGCTCACGTTTAGCCCGAAAGGTAAAACCTTAAATTGATAGCTTCTACCTGCATGTACAAATGCGGTGTACTTTTTTGATGGTTCGTCTAGAGCCACCTGCCAAAATGAACTTCTCAAATCAATATTTGTTAAGTATTTCATCCCCTCGAACCTTTGAATTAGCTCATCGATGTTTTCCGGGTGAGTTCGCACGGGCATGATAATCTTATTTATCTGCCGTGCGTCTAGCACGAGACGAACTTTTCCTCCCCTTTTCGAGACAACATGAAGCGGACTACAGTATGGACTCGTCGAAGGTTCGATCAGATCCCATTCAAGCATCTGGTGGATTTCCGCATCAACTGCCTTTCGTTGGTGCCACGGTACTGGATAAAAAATACGGCAGAAAACTTGGTGTGGTATCACATCTAAATGGCATGTGTATCCCTTGATTACACCAGGTCTTTCTTGAAAGACTTCATGATATTCCTGTAGAAGATCATATAATTGCTTTCTTTGATGTTGTTGCAAATATTCAGGTTCTTGTACCTTTTCATATACCATATCTTCAGGGTTTAAAACTGGTTGCAAGTAATTAATTTTGTAATACCTTACAGGTTTGCTATGTATCCACTTTATTTGCAGCTTTCGTCCATGACAATACTTTCCATGGGTACTATATTCCCTGAGAAGATTCACTTGATGTCTCTGATCCATTGTTGTAAAACTGGCACGGCCTAGAGAAAAATCGATATGCCAATTTCTCTCTCTAAATTCATCTATACCCAGGATACAGTCCTCAACCAATTTTTTTATTACAAGGAACGTTCAATTTATAGCTACATTTCCTATATCTAACTGGAGTTGAGTC
Source organism: Schistocerca piceifrons (assembly GCF_021461385.2). NCBI lineage: Eukaryota > Metazoa > Arthropoda > Insecta > Orthoptera > Acrididae > Schistocerca > Schistocerca piceifrons. The sequence goes on from NC_060140.1 coordinate 36,631,439, forward strand.
TGCACTTTAACCTGAGAAGACTTATGACCAGTAGGACCTACAATTCTACAACATTGAACAGGAAAAATCGGTGGATCTGCTTTCTGAAGTATTCTTTGAAATAACTTCTCAGAAATGACATTTACTGCTGCTCCTGTATCTAAAGTAACTTGCACAGTAATGCCTTCAATCGCCGCCTGAATTTTCGCAACAGGTACAGTGATATGTTCCTCTTGACAAGGCATCATGTCCTGCTGAAGTTCTTCTATTAATAATCTGCCTTCATTGTACCGGAAAAATTTGACGCTCGAATTTTCGCCCCTGAAAACTTCCTCGACTGCACCGTCGGGGCTTCTGACAGTCGAGTTTAGTTTGACGATTGTCCATTATTAGTAGATGTCTGCTCCGTTACGTCGGTTATTATTGGTGGTTGATTTCTCCATTCATTTGCATTATCATTTGGTACCCAACCTGAAGTTTGTGGTTGGTTGTGATATTCATGGGTTGGTTGCTGATATCGGCGTTTTTGCTGATAATTCCCTTCTTGATAGTATCCTTTCCTCTTCTTATTATTCTTCCTCCATTTCCGTTTATATGTTTGTTCACATTGTTGGTCATGATTACACTTGTCGGGATTTTCGTTACCAAATTTCACGTTTTTCTGGAAATAATTCACCTGTGGGTTTGGTGAATTGTGTGCAAAAGGTTTGTTTCCATACTGTTTGTTGTTACTATTGTATTTGTTAGGCTGGTAACTTGGTTGGTTATAGCGCACACGAGATTCTTCGAACAGAATGTCTATTGAATCCAATGTGGCTAGAAAATCTTCCACATGTTGCTCAGGCACATGTAGAAGTTTTTCCTTAACTTCAAGTGGAAGTTTGCCCTTTAATATTCGAATGATATCCTGCGTCGGGATTGGTTCATTCCAGTATTTACTTTTATTTATATACTTCTCGAAATACTTTCTTAAAGATCCATTTTTGAAAGAAAAAGGTTGTGGGTCAAAAACTTCCTTACGTAGTCTTTCTTGTACACCTTTATTCCAGTATTTGTGCAAGAAAGCGCGTTCAAATTGGTCATAATCTTGACACCAATCGGATGCTTCTGACGCCCACATCGATCCATCTCCATGTATGAATCCTGCAACGTACATAATTTTTTGTTGCTCAGTCCACATTCGCGGCAATATCCCTTTAAATTGCTTGATAAATACCACGGGATTGATCGACTTCCTTTCGGGAATAAATATCTGGAATTGACGATATTTAAGCATTTTTTCTTCATTCATAGTCACAGGTGTATTCTGGTGGCTACCACGCGGTGAATGATAATCTCGATAATTTGTTTCTGGTTGATTACGTAAATATGCACCAGTACATGGACATTGTTGCATGGATTCGGTTTCACTGGTTTCATCAGGAATAATGTCTGCTTTTGAGAAACTGCAAGTAGTATGTGCCCCTCTAGTATTAACTAGACCCTGCTGGCATGCTTTTAATGTATTTTCTATCTTTGCTTTCCAAGCAGGAAATTCATCTCCTATATTCTCCTTAATCTCTTTAACTTCTGCTTTAAGTTGTTCTTGTGCAGCTTCGTTGTTAACTTGCACGTTAGAAACCGTTTCTTTCAAGGTTTTGTCAACATAATTTCGCACTGTCTCGGTTTGCTCTTTCGCCCAATCTTCAATGTCCTTAGAAAATGCGATCTTATGTTCATTGAAAAGTTTCTCTATGTGTTTCTCGCCTTCGAGACTGAGAGTGTCTATCCTCCGAGTAAGCTCAATGACAGCTTGCTCGTTATCGTGCTTAATTGTATTCACGTCTTGCGCAATAGTGTTCTGTACATGAATAACTTCCTGCACTTGATGATTTAGTGTATCTTGACGACATAAGATGTCTTTGTATTTGTTTGTTAATTCCTGATACTGTTGTTCTTGTGTAACTATGAGTTGTGCCTGACTGGTAATCAAGTGACTCTGCTTTGTTTCCAAACTCTGGAATTTTTCAGTAATCTTATCATTTATTTCTTTTAGTTTATTAGATTGCTCCTGAGCCAAATTAAATTGCGCACTCTCCAATGCCTGGAATCTACGATTCATGTCGTTTGCAAACGTGGATTGTGCCGTTGCAAGATTAGATTGCGATGTTTCCAATGCTTTAATCCTTTGTGTTATGACAGTCAAACTTGACATCAGCTGGGATAACAAATCGGTATTCTCAGCAATTGGCGATTGCACTGGGCTTAATGAGGATTGTACCGACACAATTTTCGGTACAGTCATTTCGTTTTCGCACGCGTCTGTGTCAGAGATGAAATTCATGTTGTTTGTTGGTTGCATATTTCTCTGGACTTCTTTCGACATATGAATGTCGGAACTAGCAACCGTTTGTGTCGACGGCATGAGCGCATTAATTATTACTGGTTGCTCAGCCGTAATCGACATATCGCTAACTACGGCGGTATTAAATTCTGTGGCACTAGTTGACGATGCATTCACACTATTTAATTCATTTTGTGGCATTGTGATGCGTGCTTGCTTATTGGCTTTAAACATAGATCTCGTTATCACCATGTAAATGAGCAATTGACAGTTTCTCCTCTAAATAAGTCCCACAAAAGTGACTATTAAACTTTTACACACGCAAAAACGTTAATGTCCTAATGCTGTTAATGTACACTTTACAATGTGACACAAAAACAGTGCTCCTGTCACGGTCGCCATTTATAATGACTCCATTTTCTTACTAGGCTAATTACTGTTTAGCTCTACAGGGCCATTATACTGAAATGTTTCCCCACACCACCTAGTATTGTCTTTCTATTTGTGTGAGTAACTGTATGTTCACTGTTGTGGGTAAATACATACAGCGTACACAGGGCGGTGTGTGAAACTGATGGCGATTACACGCTTCCGCTGTTGTAGAAATCTGCTCCAGATGCTGCAGATACCGTGTTGAGCTGAAAGTGGTAACCAAAATACGGAGAAATATTCTTCGGGGCTCTGTTGCATAGCAATCAGATTGCTTTCAGTTCTGGGAAATGTCCAGTTACTATTGTGGATTTGAATGATCCATGAAGTGACTTCTTTTCCGAAGAAAACATCGAACTATTTCACTAGAACTGAACGCTCCCGTCGGAACTGTTCTCAGCTGGTGTTTATTAGTAAATCACAATAGCAGTACATCGCTGGGTGTATAATAAGACGTACCTTCTTGAAATGAACAATATTTTATTGTTCTATTAACTGATTTCCTTCCATATGCACTTATATTTTACAATATGAATCAAAAACTCGCAATGGCGTCGATTTTTTACATCACAAGAATGGCTCTCCCCTACTAAAAATTACTCTTAACCAGAACAAACAAAAACTATATCCTAAGAATAATTATGTGAGCGCTGTCCGCCACAGAGTAATAAACAATATCTTTGTCTCTCTCTCGCACTGTCACAGAAAGTTACGCTGCATGATACATCATACTACCAATGTGTGGTTTCCTCATTATCACAAAGGGACCTTCATGAATGTGTTGCCACTTACGATTCTTCTTTAACAACAGGGATGGTTTAAAGTGAGTCCTGACTAATACCTATTCTCCTTCTTTGAAATCGATAACTCTGTTTACCTTCTTATCAAATGCCTTTTTTCCGTTGTTTAGCATATGTTGTCAATGATATGAGAGCTTGCCTGACTTTTTGCGTCTAGGACTAGCCTTACGCTACCATCTGATTTTAGTACAGACAATAAATGACTCGAATAAGGTGAATGAGATACTTCTATCACATTCCAGCGTAACATTTTCCTGATCTCGCCCTTGACAGCTTCGTGTCTCGCATATGGAATGGAATAGCTTGTTCTACAGTAGGTTGAATGGGGCAGGACATCCATTCGATATTCAAAGCCTTTTATTAGTCCAGGTTTCTTAGAGAATACTTGAACGTAATCTGTTAACAAATTGTAAAGCTCATTCTTCTGTTGTTTGGATAATTCAGTGGACTCACTAGCTTTACCGTATAATTCATTCTGACCGGGAATTAGGTTTTTATACTCATCGTCATTAACACTTTCCAGATCTGTCACGTCTTCTGTCTGACTGTACTGTTGTCTTTCAGTCCATGGCCGCACTGCTATTTGAAGCACTCCAAAGTTTGTCTTCACCTTATTTCTAAACAAATTTACAGTTACTTGTTGCCGACTCGCTACTAGAGTACAAATCCCACACTCGATGTCAATTTTAGCTTTCGTCTGCCTCAAGAATTCCATACTCAGGATACATGGCACTGATAGGTTTTTAACAATAACAAAAATGCACGTTACTGAAATAGACTCTATCTGGATTTGAAGCTGAGTCTGACGATTTACACGTTGTGTTAGTGGACAAATTGCTCCCAAAACGGTGCAACCTTGAATTGGAAGTGATAAAACTTTGTATACAGAGGATATTTGCTTAAATAAAAATAAACATAAGACATTTATACTAGCTGCTGTATCTACAATGACTGTTACTGGTATGTTGGCAATTGATACTCTTATGGAAGCTTGAACTTGTTCGTCCCATACGTCATCATTGTCTTTCGTCTCAATGTCTGCTACTAGATCATCCCGTAAGTTTGTCTCTTTGTCATACCTAATTGCTTTAATTTCGTGTGGACTAAGGGACAGGGCGCCCCCATTCAAACCTGCAGCATCCTCTAGGAGGCTCAAAGGTGCTGCTTTTAATTTTCCGCTCGACGCTTACTTTCCTGCTGATTTATATTTCTTAAAGTTTCTTCCGTCTGGAACTGGTGTTGGTTTTGTGGTACAAACTCGGGTGGAAATGGATCTTGTTGTTCTGGCGTATTCGCTTGCGCATAATAAATTTGCGTATTATGCGGGCGTTTTGGTTTCAGACTTCCCGCAGGTCCGTTCGCTTGTTGCGTGAAGTGTATATTTTGTGGCTGAAAGGTATTTTGCTGTGGCTTGTGTTGATTGTAACCGTTACTGAAAGGTGTACGTTGGTCTCCACCCTGATTATGCCATTTATTTCCTTTCCACTGACGATTTGAATCGTAAGACTGATCGTTTTGATAATTACCGTTGATCGGTTGCGTGTTCCATATTACTGGGGCTGTGTATTATAATGTGCATTTCCGTACTGAGGTGGTGACGAATTATATATTGGATTGTATCTCTGGCCGTTATTGTACTTATTTTTGTATTTACTGTTGGAATCCCAGAACTTGATTTTCGCTAAATACTTTTCAAAATACCTTCTCAAACTACCGCGCTTACTGTTAAACACTTCGGCGTTGTAAACCTCTTTTCTCAGGCGCTGCTGCACACCAGAACTCCAGAATTTAGCTAAAAACATCTGTTCAAACTCTTTGTAATTTTCACAAGAGTCGACCATTTCGGTTCCCCATAAGGCAGCGTCGCCTACGATAAATCCAGTAACGAACTGAATTCGTTGGCGGTCACTCCAGCTATTCGGGAAAATTCCTGAAAAATTTCTCTTTTCTGTGGGCGAAAGGTCGAAAAAACACGATGTTTGATCACGCTTTCCTCCTGCATCAAACTGACAAAAGTGGGTGAGCTGGTACTCTGGTTAAATTGTGCTTCTATAGAACTATGAGTTTGAGCGTTATCAAATGGTGAACGGTAATGTACCTGCTGTTGTTCATTACATCGTGGTGAATTATTCCACTCTCCTGACACGGGAGGTGGGGAATTTTCAACTTGACATTTTAGTGTACGCACTTCATCAACTATCTGTTGACGCCATTCAGGCAAATCTTGAGCTAACGTTCGTCTTATCTGGCCTAATTCTGACATGACTGTGTCTCCTGTTTTTCCAGGGTCTGCCAATATTTCAAAGGTCACGTTTTTGACAGTTTCCCTGAGTTCGTTCTTGAGCTTGTTTTCTATGAATCCGTCTTTGTCTTTAATTCACTCTTGGTAGTGGTCGGACAATGCTTCAGCATGTGCCTTAACAGTATTCTTTATTTGATCCTCTACATCAAGAGTCTCAATCTCTTTGGAAAGATCATCAACAACATTCTCGATCGTGTCTACTGCGGTTTTAGCTCCCATGACCTCATCAGAGATTGCAGTATAATCTTCATTTAAGGTCGCAGCTAGTTTTTGATATTCCATCACTTTTGAATTTATTTCTCCCTTGGCTGCTTCGATTTTTTCATCTAACCGTTTTGAGATATCCTCTATTTTTGACTCTACTTGTGTGTCAATTTCTAGTCTCATGGTCGTGATCTGACTACTGATTTGGCTTTGGACATTACCCAACAGCGTATTTAAATCAGCTGTTATGCCTGCCTTTAGTTCGGCCTTTACCGAATTTAATCGTGTATTTAGGTCATTTATCTCCGTTTGCAGATCTGTTTTTACGGAATTTATGTCTGTTTTTATTGAATATATGTCTGTTTTTAGTGAATTGCACAGATTTGTAAGGACCTGATCTTTATTATGCCGTCTTTCGGCCTTCTCTTTTTCTTAGCGGGCTTTTTCATCTAATCTTTCCTGTTTTTGGCTTTCGAACTTACGTTCCATTATTGCTTCGATCATTGCGGCCAACTCATTTTTTTTTCAAAAGCGGGAATAGTTTGCACACTAGGACCAGGTTCTAAAACTTCGGTCGAAGCTGCATCGTGTACCTATCGCGCGTGATCGTAATGGATAGTGAGGTCCATTCGCATCACCGCTATCATCTGCTTTTGTTTGTGTCCGCTCTTTACCGTCAGCCATGTTTATGAATTATTTGTCAAACGTCAAAATCAATCGTTCTTCTGAATTAAGGTTTTCCCACTTCTCTTTCTCGGTTGAATTGCATCCACATGAAAAAATGAAACAATTATTAGAAGAAGCACTGAAAAATTTTTAAACACATACATGAAATGATTTTTGATCAAGTCCAAGTTCGGGCGCCATGTGTAGCGTTGCTCTTGGGGGGGGGGGGGGGGGGGGAGGGCAAAAAGAAAAAGAATTGTTATTTTATTTTTTTTCTAAAAAATGTGGAAAAAGTTGATATTTTGGTGGGCCACTTGGCAACAGAATCAGGGATTGATTACACTATTATAATAACATACGTTGAACATTAAATACCTGAATAAGAGAAACATTATCATTTCTGTGCATTTTTATATTCGCGATGTAGTCATACCCGGAATAACACTAAGGGACCAGAAGATTTATGGACTTTAAAAGAAAAGAACACTACACAATTAAAATAAATTGGCTCAGAAATAATAGGAAAACGATAATGTTCCTTCTGCCTCATGCTGCGTTCGGCCCATCAGCGTGATCGTAATTTCTGGTGATGAACTAACACAAAATAATTATCAGTTGAGTGAATGAGGAGATGGAAATCATCAAGGTTAATTTACTAAAATAAGCACACTTATCTGTAACACACTTTTTTTAATGCTACGTACCTTTTCATATTAAATTACAATAGATGACCATTGTGGTTAAATACTTTATACGTAACAGTCAAAGTGTCCTCTTGATGCTGTCTGTTCGTAATCAGTTACAAGAAACTACATGTTTTCTGATTGAAAAAAAAATAACAATTAGCATATTCACTCAATATTTTCACATAAAATATAAAATACAGTTGCGGAACGCAGCAAGTCCGCGTCCGCCTTTCATAGAATACAAACAGTAAAACGTGAGGCGCCAAAAGCGTCATTTGTCTTGAAACAACAGAATTCTTTTTTATACCATTAATCGATACATGTACAAAGAGATTTACAGGCACCGCGCAAGATCGGCAAAGATAAAGAATAACAGACTCTGCCGCTGTTATGCGATGGTTCATTTCTTTTACTTTACAACTGTTCGATAACTTTAGGCCATCATGCGTTTACTATTGAGCGTATATTAATGTTTGTGAGGCGAAAATTACTAATATTACACTGCCTCCCATGAGGAGGGAAGGAATACCGAAGGTATTACTTTCATCCTCATGCCCATTGGAATATTTGGAATTTTCTGGTGTAACATACAGGTTATTAAAAGTTTCATTTCACATTCATTCCATAATAAAAGACGTTTCAGTTTGTAATTACTGACGGTGGATCATTGTGAATTTCTACTATGTTTCTATCAGTTTTTGTATGGATTCAGTCTTTCTTGATGATTCTTACAATTAAGGCTATAAGTACACATATTTACAAAATTTATAAGAAAATAGGGTCACACTTCATTTTTCATTGTTGCAAAAGTAATTTGACTATCAAAATTGGTACACAACTTTTTGTTTTGACCGTATTCATTATATTGCCATCGTCTTGTGAATTGATTGCCTTGTCCGTTATCGCACTTTATTATACATTTATTTTCGTCGCACATACACTTTTTACGATAGACTTAGATTGTAGAGCGGCCATATCTTTCACTTTCATGGCTCGAGTGTGGCTCTCCGAATTATTTCGCATATGAAACAGATAAAATATCGTATATTTGAATAGCTTACAAAACTAATTTTATATACATGTGGGATGGGATATAGGGTGATCGGATCCTTTGACGGATTTTCGTGTGCTTATTTTCATTCGTATCGTGACCTCTCGTTAAAGTTTACATTTCAACAGTGTTCAGAGGTGACCTTGTGACTTATCTCTGTGTACAAACAGCCATTATTAACAGCACGACCGCTACGGTCGCAGGTTCGAATTCTGCCTCTAGCATGGGTGTGTGTTATGTCCTTAGGTTAGTTAGGTTTAAGTAGTTCTAAGTTCTAGGGGACTGATGACCTCATAAGTTAAGTCCCATAGTGCTCAGAACCATTTTTTTTTCAAGTCCTGATAGGGCCGAAAATGGTAGTACACACGTCTTCTGCAAGTGAAGTATCGTAATTCTTTGCCGGTTGCAGGACACCAAATGAGCGGAATAGTAGACGGTATTTGTACTTTTCATAAATATGACACCCAGTGGGTGCCGTGACCTCCAATATATAGATCCACAATACCACATTCACCAGTTTTCCACATAGTCTCCGGTAATGTATCCCGCATAAACACACCACGGAATTTTAGAATGTTGTATTTTTTTCTGAAAACCTTAAAAATATCAGTAATGGTGCTTTTTTTTCACTTATGAACAGACGAGCCCTTTCCTCTACGGTTTCAAGTAGGCCTACAGTCCTTTTGCGACAGGCGCGGCTGTCATCATGCGGTTATGTTTTCTTGCTTCTTCTAACTGCCCTTGGGAGTTTTGAGCGTTCTTGACCGCCACAGCAATAGTTGAAGCACCAACAGCTAGGGATCCTACCCTCGAGAGAGCTGGAATGAGGAATGGTAGAAAACCACTAGACGGTATTGGTAGAACTCGAGATGCTTTAACCGATCCTCTTCTTATTCCCCTACCTTCTGCTTCAGAGCGATTTTACCTACATACATCGCTTTCAGGACACAGTTCTTTAGAAACCTTTGCTACCCAACCTCCTTCTTCTTCTCTAATGCACAACGTGCGAATTCATAACTCACTTGAAATTCATCATTCCTAAACCTAATTCAATTTTTCCTCGCACAGTTTTGTCAACTGCAAATGCTGCTATGCGTTGACCTATACCAATATTCTTTCTTCTGAGTATCGCCTTAGCCTTATCAACTAACTTCCTACCTGCAACGTGGCTACTTGGGAGATCTTTATTTGCAGCGTATGCAATTTCGTGTTCCATACACGCTTCGTCGAGCAGATTACTGCCCTTACCACCTCGTGCCAGGTTTTTTGAAGCTTTGTCGCAGGTCCACAGTAGTTATATACTGAAATGTGTAATTCCACCCGCAGTTGATCTAAAGTACCACCACCTCCTCTATTGCGTCTCCTAAAACGCATTTTATGCTACTGCGGTGGTTGTGGCTACGCATCCCACTATATAGCAAATCGTTAACATCAGTCCAACTGTTTTGTGGAGCAGGAAAGCCAAGCCATTTGACTAGACTCATATTTCCCCTTAGTCTTACGACTCTCTCCACGAGAAACACATCCGGTTCTGAGCTATTCTGCAACTCCTCGGTGTGGAGGCAATCTGCAATTTCTTCCCCTTTACTATCCTTCAAGATATAAGTTCTCGGATTCGTTCTTTACACCTTTGAAACTCTAAATACTTCTGTTGAGCAGTTTGGTAGGCATGATTCTTCAAATGTTATCTTGTGTTTTGAAATACGTACGAAATCACCTACATTAAATTTCTGTTTACGTGGATCCAGCATTTTCATGCGAAACGTTATCAAGAACATCGATGGGTTTCATTGATATTGTGCTATGTTCGGTTCGATTATAATGAGCAGTTGTTGCTACGAGGCTATCTGTCCATTTCTATGAGCCATGAAGATTAAAACGCAACCATATCTGACTTTTTATTGCTCTGTTCAGACGTTCCACGATACTCGGGTTAAGGTGGGAGAATGTTGAGCAGTGATATATTCCATACCGCTGCATCACGGTCTTGAAATGCATGTTGTAAAACTGTCGACTGTGATCGGTTTGAAGGTTGTCTGAGCATGGATTCGTCCCTGCCTACCCCATACGGCCAAACACATCCTCAATATTTCTCTCCGTTTTTGTTTTAACAGGTAATACCCAGGCAAATTTGAAGTATGTATCAACAAGCATTAGAATCTATTTGAATCGACTTTTCTCATGTGGCATCCCCCATGAACCATGGACCTTGCCGTTGGTGGGGAGGCTTGCGTGCCTCAGCCTTACACATAGCCGTACCGTAGGTGCAACCACAACGGAGGGGTATCTGTTGAGAGGCCAGACAAACGTGTGCTTCCTGAAGCGGGGCAGCAGAGTTTTCAGTAGTTGCAGGGGCAACAGTCTGGATGGTTGACTGATCTGGCCTTGTAACACTAACAAAAACGGCCTTACTGTGCTGGTACTACGAACGGGTGAAAGCAAGGGGAAACTACAGCCGTAATTTTTCCCGAGGGCATGCAGCTTTACTGTATGGTTAAATGATGATGACGTCCTCTTGGGTAAAATATTCCGGAAGTAAAATAGTCCCACATTCGGATCTCCGGGACTACTCAAGAGGACGTCGTTATCAGGAGAAAAAAAAACTGGCATTCTACGGATCGGAGCGTGGAATGTCAGATCCCTTAATCGAGCAGGTGGGTTAGAAAATTTAAAAATGGAAATGGATAGGTTAAAGTTAGATAAAGTGGGAATTAGTGAAGTTCGGTGGCAGGAGGAACAAGACTTTTGGTCGGGCGAATACAGGGTTATAAATACAAAATCAAATAGGGATCATGCAGGAGTAGGTTTAATAATGAATAAAAACATATGAGTGCGGGTAAGCTACTACAAACAGCATAGCGAACGCATTATTGTGGCCAAGATAGACATGAAGCTCACGCCTACTACAGTAGTACAAGTTTATATGCCAACTAGCTCTGCAGATGACGAAGAAATTGAAGAAATGTATGATGAAATAAAAGAAATTATTCAGATAGTGGTAGAAATTTGCACAGAGCACAACTTAATCATAGATAACACTTGGTTCAAGAATCATAAAAGAAGGTTGTATACATGGAAGAATCCTGGAGATACTGACAGGTTTCATATACATTATATAATGGTAAAACAGAGATTTAGGAACCAGGTTTTAAATTGTAAGACATTTCCAGGGGCAGATGTGGACTCTGACCACAATCTATTGGTTATGAACTGTAGATTAAAACTGAGGAAACTGCAAAAAGGTGGGAAAAACTGACTAAGCCAGAGGTTGTACAGAGTTTCAGGGAGAGCATAAGGGAACAATTGACAGGAATGGGGGAAAGAAATACGGTAGAAGAAGAATGGGTAGCTTTGAGGGATGAAGTAGTGAAGGCAGCAGAGGATCAAGTAGGTAAAAAGACGAGGGCTACTAGAAATCCGTGGGTAACAGAAGAAATATTGAATTTATTTGATGAAAGAAGAAAAAATAAAAATGCAGTAAATGAAGCAGGCAAAAAGGAATACAGACGTCTCAAAAATGAGATCGACAGGAAGTGCAAAATGGCTAAGCAGGATATAGGACAAATGTAAGAATGTAGAGGCTTATCTCACTAGGGGTATGATAGATACCGCCTACAGGAAAATTAAAGAAACCTTTAGAGAAAAGAGAACCACTTGTCTGAATATCAAGAGCTCAGATGGGAACCCAGTTCTAAGCAAATAAGGGAAAGCAGAAAGGTGGAAGGAGTATATAGAGGGTCTATACAAGGGCGATGTTCTTCAAGACAATATTATAGAAATGGAAGAGAATCCAGATGAAGATGAAATAGGAGATATGATACTACGTGAAGAGTTTGACAGAGCACTGAAAGACCTGAGTCGAAACAAGATCCTGGGAGTAGACAACATTCCATTAGAACTACTGACTGCCTTGGGAGAGCCAGTCCTGACAAAACTCTACCATCTAATGAGCAAGATATGTGAGACAGGCGAAATATCCTCAGGCTTCAAGAAGAATATAATAATTCCAATCCCAAAGAAAGCAGGTGTTGGCAGATGCGAAAATAGCCGAACTATCAGTTTAATAAGTCACACCTGCAAAATACTAACGCGAATTCCTTACAGACGAATGGAAAAACTAGTAGAAGCCGACCCCGGGGAAGATAGTTTGGATTCCGTAGAAATATTGGAACACTTGAGGCAACACTGACCCTAAGACTTATCTTAGAAGCTACATTAAGAAAAGACAAACCTACGTTTCTAGCATTTGTAGACTTAGAGAAAGCTTTTGACAATGTTGACTGGAATAATCTCTTTCAAATTATAAAGGTGGCAGGGGTAGAATACAGGCAGCGAAAGGCTATTTACAATTTGTACAGAAACCAGATGACAGTTGTAAGAGTCGAGGGGCACGAAAGGGAAGCAGTGGTTCGGAAGGGAGTGAGACAGGGTTGTAGCCTCTCCCCGATGTTATTCAATCTGCATATTGAGCAAGCAGTTAACGAAACAAAAGAAAAATTCGGAGTAGGTATTAAAATCCATGGAGAAGAAATAAAATCTTTGAGGTTCACCGATGACATTTTAATTCTGTCAGAGACAGCAAATGACTTGGAAGAGCAGTGTCTGAATGGACAGTGTGTTGAAAGGAGGATATAAGATGAACATCAGCAAAAGCAAAACGAGGATAATGGAATGTAGTCGAATTAAGTGTGGTGGTGCTGAGGGAATTAGATTAGGAAATGAGACACTTAAAGTGGTAAAGGAGTTTTGCTACATGGGGAGAAAAATAACTGGTGATGGTCGAAGTAGAGAGGATATAAAATGCAGACTGGCAAAGGCAAGGAAAGCGTTTCTGAAGAAGAGAAATATGTTAGCATCGAGTATAGATTTAAGTGTCAGGAAGTCATTTCTGAAAGTATTTGTATGGAGTGTAGCCATATATGGAAATGAAGCATGTACGATAAATAGTTTGGACAAGAAGAGAATAGAAGCTTTTGAAATGTGGTGCTACAGAAGAGTGCTGAAGATTAGATGGGTAGATCACATAACTAATGAGGAAGTATTGAATAAGATTGGGGAGAAGAGAAGTTTGTGGCACAACTTGACTAGAAGAAGGGATCGGTTGGTAGGACATGTTCTGAGGCATCAAGGGATCACCAATTTAGTATTGGTGGGCAGCGTGGAGGGTAAAAATCGTAGAGGGAGACCAAGAGATGAATACACCAAGCAGATTCAGAAGGATGTAGGTTGCAGTAGGTACTGGGAGATGAAGAAGCTGGGCAATTCCATGTCAGATCAACAAGTGCTACTACCTGACCCTCTCAGATTTTTTTGAAATTAAGTATGCATATATTACTGATAAATCATGACACAATTTAATTTTTTCACATTTTTCTGACGAAAAGTTACCGAGTAATGTACCTTCAAAAATTGAAAAGATGACAAATTTTTGACTCGTGGAACAATGTTGTTTTCTCTACAACTCATGTTCTAATTAAGCTAGAACAATAAAATTTACTTCATTGGAAAGCTCTTTTAATGAGCTTTTATATGATACCAAACATCATTAGTTTAATATATATACACAAATTGTTAAAAAACAACAACATTGTTGAATTTGCCGAATTTTGTAAAACTGTATTTTTAAAATTCTCAAAAAAATATTTGTGAAAGATACACTTTACATCTAAATATTCTGAAAGTTTCAACTTGGGATGAGCATGGGACGACTATTAAAACCAACTTTACGTTAAGGGTGGTGCTTTAAAAATTCGTAAAAGCTAATTTATTTTAGATATTAGGCCTACTTCTCACCATCTGTATGTTGTAAAATGTGGAAATTAAAAGTAACTTACAATTGACAAAAGAAAATATGTTTTCTGCTTCTGTAATTAATAAATACAAAATGAAAACTTAAAAAAAAACACAGAAAGATGAATACCTGAGATCAGAGCTAAATTCAGTTAGTAATTACTATTATTTACAAATAGGCGTCCTATTAGTGCACTTCTTCATACTTCGAACTAATCAGTCCCTTGCACATCAACATTTCTGCACTGGATAATTTATATGTTCGCCCTGTAGCAGTTTGAGGGTTCACGATTGCCACTACTTCCCTACTGCTTATGGAAAGAATGTCTGGATGACTCGGTAATGTAGAAGATGGTGATGGTCCATCTGGATGTAAGAAACTAACTGTGATTTCATCCTTCTCCTGATTTTTTCTAGTACACAGGTTAACCACCAGTGTCCATTATAATCACAAGCAACATATCCTTTTATGTGTTTGAACGATATTGTATCACTGTCAGAAACTGTCACCAGTTCAATTTTACTATCATCAGAATCTGAATACACTTGTGTTATTATTTTGTCCTTGCTAAAAGGAATAAAAGTGTGAAGTTTTTGTGTCCCTACAATTTTGGAGCAGTTCTCAAATCTCTCCATAAGTTTCATTTCTTCATTTTTGTGATCTTCTTTAGTAGTGTACTTGAAGTTCATTCCTTCTATGTTATCCTTGGCAAACATATAAAGTTGTTTTGGTGCCATTATTTGATCACTGTATGGCCGTTGGAGACGTGCTCGAGCTGCAAGTCGTTTAACTGTTCCACCAACACCATCATTAGCTCCCTTCCCATGTGAGGTGGCTGAAAAATGCCATTCAGCTTCAGTTTGGAAATCTTCTACATGATGGCACAGATTAATATAGGTCTTCCTATTTTTATAATGAGCTGCTGCTCCATCAGAGAAATAATATAATTTTCTTGGTTTTCTACCGAATTTAACAGTCAGGAAGTCCAACAAGTACGATTGGAACCAATGCACAGCAAAAGTATCATGTGTTAGACATTCTGATATGATTACAAGACTTGTGTGCTCGAGTTTGTTCACATCCTTGTAATAAGCAACAATGGGATGATTCATTGCTCGCATGTTTGTCCAGTGACAGCCTTGAACTTCGTCCTGGATGACAAAGGAGTAATTCTCAGAAAAGTCACAGATCGCTAAGACCTCGCCTTCTTTAAGTTCATTTCTCAGTCACTTTTGGAAAGTTGATTGTTGACTAGCAACAAATGAATGTCGTGTAGGCGATTTTAATTTATAAAAAAAACAATCAGTAAAGTTGTCAGATGATTTTATGATTGTTTCTAGAGATGTGTGATCAACGGAAATCCATTACTGATAAGTTATATTCTCAACATCATTAGTATTCAACAAATCTTGTAAATATGTCTTAAATGTTTCTGGGCCAGGGCAAAATTTACGTTCACCAAACGACAAGCAGGTAATGACGGATTACATACAACTCTTGCAATGCAGGCTTTGTAAGTTTTTATTGGATTACCTTCATCCTTTGTCAGCTGAGGAATGTTACATCCAGTCAGCATGAGTTTGAAGTTTTGATGGGTAGTACATACACAGACATTATGTGTACCACTACTTCCAGATAAAACACAGTTTTTGGGACGTAGGTCTGCAAACTTCGAAAATCCAATATGGAGCTCTGGACAGTTGTCTTTAAGGTTCGCGTAAGTTTCTTTCAAATTACTTAAAACCAGCCGTTTTTGTACTTGCAGTTTATCTCCGTTATCTCTCACAAGCACAAAATCTTTTTTTCCCAGGCATTGCCCTGCCTATCTCATCAGAACAATAAAAGTTTCTAACAAAAATCAGCAGTTGTTTGATCAAGAGTCTTGCAAGGTTTTGGGTTTGGTGAAGACAAAATTCCCTTGGCCTTCACCAAGTCTTTTACTCTTCGAGCCATGTAATTTGTTACGTTAAATTCATCTTGAAGCTTCTTTACACTCCAGCTTTTAGGTAAAATGGTAAGAATTTCCATCCGTTTACTTCGAGATGTACATGTACGAAATTTATCTTTTAGCTGCCTGATCATCTCAGATTCTGCATGATCATGTACCTCTTCTTCTTTTTCGGAAGGAAGCAATAATACCTTTGTTTGAATTGTTGAAGTTAATTTAATTAGTTTTTCCTTAGGATATTTTGCTTCACACAGTCGTTTCTTCTTAATTGGCGATTCACCAACGGACTGCAAAGAAGCATTCAACCTTTCTAAGGCCTCACTTGCTGCAATGTCTTCTGCGTCACTATCACATAAAAAGTTTTTACTTTCTTGTTTCACCACAGAATACTGTAGATTATCATCATTTTCTGTGCTAGGCATATCACAAATTTCTACTCGTGCAATTTTTCTTTACGGCAGTTGACACACACTTTTGGATTTAAAGTTAAGAAAGATTTTCTTGCTATCATCCCTTGTAAAACAGGCCGTAAGTTTTTGTTGTGGTTATTGTGGCCCTTTTCATTAAACAGATTACAGTACAAAGATGAAATTTTAGGCATTTTATATTTCTCAAGTGAACAAACTAATTTAAAAAAATATTTTGAAGTTGAATGCCCCAGCTTTCTATATTCAATACTACACAATATTACTTCTCTATTCTTTCACTTGCTGTAAAAAAATATTTCATTACGTTAATAGCATGCAAACATTAACTGGTTGTAACCATACAAACTTACAGACTCTTGTGACGTTTGTACAAAAGTGCCTTTAAGCTAGATTCAAAACACATTTCAGAGTTAATCACATAATTTCACTACAGCTGCCTCACAGCAAATGAATGTGTAGGTCACTTTCAACAATAGCTGAAAATTGCTGACAATATTAACCAGAGATAAAATACTGAATAGATTGCAGATAGTAACACCAAAGAATCATTTTGTATATAATCTTTAAAATGAGAGATAGCTTCCTTTTTTTCCTTTTTTTCCCGTGGTTTTACAGCTATTAATAAATAGTTAGCACTAAAGTTTATTAAGCAGTTATTCGTTACAAAAGTACAATTTCTGGACCATGTAACAAAATCTAACACTGTAATATTTTCATGTGTTACCAAAATAATAGAAATTCACCTATCTGACTGTGATTTTGGAGAATCATGATAAACATAAAATTGCATTTGATAGTGATCCCATGCTCATCCCAAGTTGAAACTTTCAGAATATTTTTTTGAGAATTTATCTACACACAAATTTGTGATATGGGATACTTACTTTTCCGTTTCTTCCTGTTCTGCAGGGCTGTACAGGATCTCGACTGCTGCTGATGCTTCATGCTTCTTCTCCTGCTGCTGCTGTTAGCTGACAGTGAGACTGAGGCCGCAGAATAGCTGAGCTTGCCCTCTATCCCCTCAGGTGACATCACCGGGTACTGCCATCCTATGGGCTGAAGCCTATCACGTGACCAGATTCAGGGCTGCTGTTGGTTCCCACCCTTGTCTTCTTGAATGTCATCTTGGATGACGTCATGGGGGGGGAGTGGGGGAGGGCCGACGGTGCACTCTGGTGGCGGTGTTGTGAACTAGGCTAGTTGGTCTGCAAACCTCGAGGTGAACAGCTATGGTTCATTGTGGAACAGGGCTAAGCTGATGTGGTGTGTTAGGCAGTTTCAGAAAAAGTAGGCAGATTCAGCACAAGCATCTACCAGCACGAGTACTGTAACACATCTTCATGCCATCCCACTGCATTTCCCTTATTTGTCAAAATGGTTTCACCACACACTCATCCATTATCTTTTCTTTCCAGTCATTGTGTAGAAGCCAACAGATACAGTTCTCAGCTGTGTGCTTGCCTGTAGTACAATTATTAAGTTCATCCCTGCTCATTACCAGCATTTCCTCCATTGTACACATGGATGCTTGCGCCAGAGTGGGTGAACATCTTGCCTCTTGCACTTTGGAAAACTGAGTTACAGCACACGCATTTATCAGCATGAGTTACGAAGTTTAGCTTAGCCCCACCCTCCTTCATCTTCCTTCTTTGATGAAGTGTATTTGTCTTCACCAAATATCATTGCTTTCCAAACATCTTACGGGTGGCTACTGACACAGTCCTAAGCTGCATGATTACACCTAATGTACCCATTAAATTCCTCCTTCTCCAACACAGGCACCTTGTCCACTGAACAGAGTAAACAATTACATCTTTCCTCCCAGACCAGCAGTTAGACACAGACAGAGCTAATTTCCCGCCCTTTTCCCCTGGACCGCCATGTTGGATTACATCATGAGAGTGAAGGGGGACGGGGTGGCCAACAGTTCCCTCTGGTGTTGGTGCTATGAGTTGGAGTCTGGACCTCAAGGTGAACACACTGGATAGAGCTACTGTCTATGGCAACTCAATTTGTTTAAATAAACAATGCATACAAAACATAGACTTACATCCATCCTCTCCAGCAGCCCAGCATAGACTGAGTCCCTTTGCCACCAATTTCTAGATGGGGGAGATGGGGGCAGGAGAGGAGGAGAATGGAGGGGAGTGGGTTAGGTTAGTGGAGGTAGCCCAAATGACCTATTTTCCCCTACAAAGTTTAAACTTTCCTCCATGACGTCACTGCAAAGTTGCCACAGCTATGGCTGCCATCTTGGATCCGCATCTTGAATAAATTTGGCAACAATCTAGAGTGGGGCCATGCTCGCTTTGCCCTACTACTCCCCCCCCCCCCCCCCGGCCACACCTATAAGAACCACGCTCTGAGTAATCCGTTGGCATGGCCAAACAAAATGCATCAACAATTTTATAAAGAAGGCCGTAGGAATGTGGAACAGCTGGGTAAGGTTCAGGGAATACACCTTTCACCCTTTAGTTTACACTCTTTATTTAAATAAACCCCAAGATTTTTTCAATTAAAAAAAGTTCTCAGTGTTTTAAGAAATATAATTTAAATAAACACGTGTAGCATAACCCACAACCCTACTCAAGTGCTTGAGGAAGGTTCACAGTAACCCAGTTCTTAAGAGAAATATAACCATAAAATTTTACACTTTTCTGTCAGTTAAAAGAAATACATTTTTTTAAAAAAAAGGTTGTAACCATTTAAGAAAAACAATCATTTAAGAAACACTGCCAACATATGTTTTCGGGACAAGCTTTGAATTATGTATGATTGCTATAAAGTAATAAGTCTACATTTTCCACGACTTAATAAAGGCTTATATTTTCTTATACTCAAGAGACAACAAGAAAACTCTTATAGTATTAATCATTTCAATCATTATTGGTCAGCGTCCCACGTACCACCATTATTGATCAGTGTCCCATGCACCACTTGTGACTTGTGGCTTTCAGGCATCCTTTGGCATGAAACTGGGGGCTGGAATCATGTGACAAGTTGAACACATCTCTGATTCGTAAATTCCTTTTCGATACTTTGCCTGAAGCATTAGAAAACATTCCATCCGGTGTTTGACACAGCTGTGTTTGCAACATAATAGTGCATCACCACATTTTGGAATCAATGTGATTGACTATTTAAATGAATGGACCCCAAAGAAATGTATTGGTTGTAGAGGTCCAGAGTTCTAGCATCCACGTTCCCTGGACCTTAATCCATTAGATTTTTATTTGTGGGGACAAAAAAAGGAACAAGTTTATAGCACTCCACCTATGGGTACACACGACCTAATAAATCCCTTGCGCGTCGCTTTGGCAATTACGGATGTAGGTGTGTCGCATAGAGTCTAGAAAAGTATGATCCAGCGAGTGGCGAAGTGTTTGCAAATGAAAGGTGATCGCTTTGTATTTCTTGTCGTACATATACATGCCAGCTCTGTGAAGATAAGCCTGGACATCAAACATACAGAACGGAATTATTGTGCATAGCTTAATGTGCAATCGAGTGCAGCCTTCCTATCGTGCTTTTTGTTCCTCACTGGATACAGACGTTGTTGCTGTATGCACTATCACTTTCTGTTAGTTTTATTTGTGTCATGGTCTATAAGAAGTTCATGTTATGTCTTAATGTTTAAATAATGTTAACAATAAAAGAAAGAAAAACGGAATGTATGATGGAGGCGTAAACTGGATACAATTTGACACTTTAACTATAAAAAACTAATGTTTGGCGTGAAGGTGAGTCGAACACTAACGAATCTGGATATCCATTCCCCATGAGCTAACGCGACAGCTCTAGCACAGTGCAGACTTCATGCTACCTGTTCTTGGCCACACTGTGCACGGTTACAGCATTGTCCGGGCCTCAGTTTTTGGATCACGTTTCTATTAAACCTGATGAAGTAGTACTAATAGTATACTCCATTTCAGCCTTTGAGGATGATTATAGTACAGATTATAGTAGTCTGTGGTAGCACAATGAGAAGCTGAAAGTTAAGATCCTGTCACACACTGGTCACTGGGATATGGAAATGCAAATAAAAGATGTTTTATTCTTTCAGTCACATTTCCTTTATCCTATCTGTCCTTTCTTCTCAAATTAATGAATCGCTGGAAGTGCGTTTGCACAGATAACAGGCAGTAGAACACTAACAAAAGATATGTAGAAGGTGATGCTGAAATCTGTGTAGAAAATGGTGGTTTTCAAAGAAAAAACAATGGGAAAGACTGAACAGAGAGACTAGCAGAGTCTTTCCCCAATCATCCGTAGTACAGATGGAGGGAGGTCGCTAAGCCAAAGTTCAAATCGGAAAGACTTTGGCCTGGGGGTTCGCCATGTTCGTCACTGTGTAGACGGAAGGTCCAGGGTGCAGGCATCTCCACGTCAGGTGTCGAACTGGTAACAAAATAAGGTAGCAAAATGAGCTACATCATCGTTGATCAGGTTCATAACGTGCTAGTTAAAGATAGTGTTGATAGTAAAGAACTTGAAAACGTAGTAATTTTTGTTCTTTCTGCTGATTAGATCGTCTGAAGTGTACAGCTACACTATGTGATAAAAAGTATCCGGAGACCTGGCTGAAAATGACTTACAAGGTTGTGACGTTATCCATCGATAATGCTGGAACTCAATATGGCGCTGGCCCACCATTAGCCTTGATGAGAACTTCCACTCTCGCAGGCATACATTCAATCAGGTGCTGGAAGGTTGCGAGGTACCGGGGCTAGCAGTGCATTTAACACTAAATTCTTCTACAATCTTCATACGTAAATGATGCTCTAAGCCCCTAATTTCTAACTCTGACTTTTGCTGTTGCACATGGATTAAGAAGAAATGCGAACTGACTGTAATCGACCTTGCAAGTGGAGTAGAAAAGGGTTTGACACCTGCAATGATTTAATTTGATAGAAATTAATTAAATAAAGGAAAATTTCATTAACATGCTCTACCGATTAACACAATGAAAGTTCTGTCCAAAATAACAATTTGATTTATTATGACTAAACTCAAAACAATATACAAAACACATGAAACATTTACAAATCATCAAATTGGGTCAAATTGGATATTCAAATAAATGCTGTGAAGGTGAAGTTGTCCATAAACTAGATTGTTACATTTATGATGAAGTGGTATGTGGAGCCATTTCCTTGCAACTCATATCTTAAGAGAAACACCCAGCCAACCCAACATTAATTGCTGCTACAGTAGTGAGAACTCAGACAATGAACACCCAAGACAGAACAAAGTTAGAAAAGACGAATAGGTGCGCTCTGCTGAGCTCTGATTATCACCTAGCAAAATTCCCTAATCTGCCAATGCTGCGGACATACATTACTAAGCTGTCTTCTTAACTGCAAGAACATGATCTGGCGTACCAGAGACGATGGCTGGTGGCTTCGACGTCCCGTCGTGTTGATGATAATGTCGCGAGTATAGCCCGAAACAAATTATCCTGGCCTGCCACACAATCACTGACGGTACAGTGATTGATTTTAACAAGAGAAGTCACATAGTAACTCCGATACAGTCAACATTAGCCAGAACTACTCAAGACAGACAACATAGGCCGCTTGTACACAGAACGCTCAACTGCCAACTGTACTCGGAAAGTTACGTTCAAGTCGAAACTTCAACAACTTTGTCAAACAGTTACAATTAAATAAAAGTATATTAGACAGCCAACAGAAGGCAGGCTGTCCAGAGCAGCGAGAGCTTAATCTTGTAACCTACTCCGACTGAAAGGCGAGACCCGACCCTCTCAGGAGCACCCATACAAACCAAACACAGAGCATTCCCACCCCCACAACAGTAGCCGTGGCTAAACGTTCCAATCAGCAACTCGAAAACCGGCGGAAAATTCCACTCTATTGCCGAAGCACTACCATTCCACCAATGGAGATTCTTGGCGCCGATTTTGCTACGTCACGGAGCTATGCCCTGAGCAAGCCAATCACAGTTAAGATTTTGCAGAAAACGCAGGAACTTGCCCGCCAAGACTACCTGGGAACACACGTCATTCCCACGCCTCGCTGGTAGCCCGCCAGAAAGTGTTTTCACTAAGTTTCTGCGAAGTAACGGAATCTCTAGCCCAGCCGCCCCTTCTGGCCCCTCTGGGCGTGTCGCTCCCACTCTTATGACAATGTCGGCGTCTGGAAAGCATCCACTCGACTCCCTCACACCCGTCGGCTTAACCCTATCAAGATCAGCAGAACTCGCCTGTCACCGGACCACCTGGGTGAAGAGAGACGCTGCATGGGAAGTCCGCATGTGAAGGAATAGCAACTTTTCACTGCATGCAATTAGAGAGGAAAATCGAATTACTCAGAGTAAGATAGAAATATGAGAGGGGGCTCATGCCACCTCTCAAGGTTTCTTGAGGAATGGCAGCCCATTGTTCATGGAGTGCTGCACTGAGGAGAGGTATTGATGATGGTCGATGAGGTCTGGCACAAAGTCGGCTTTCCAAAACATCCCAAAGGTGTTCTATAGATTCAAGTCAGAACTACGTGCAGTCTAGCCCATTACAGGGATGTTATTGTAGTGTAACCATTCCGCCACAGGCCGTGCATTATGAACAGGTGCTCGATCGGGTTGAAAGATGCAATCGTCATCCCTAAATTGCTCTTCAACAGTAGGAAGCAGGAAGGTACTTAAAACATCAATATAGGCCTGTGCTGTGATAGTTCCATGCAAAACGACAAGGGATGGAAGCCCCCTCCATGAAAAACACTACCACACCATAACACCACCACCTCCCAATTTGACTGTTGGTACTACACACAGTGGCAGATGACATTCACCGCGCATTCGCCATACCCACACCTTGTCATCGGATCGCCACGTTGTGTACGGTGATTCGTCATTCCACACAACATTTCTCCACTGTTCACTCGTCCAATGTTTACGCTCCTTACACCAAGCGTGGCGTCGTTTGGCATTTACCAGCGTGATGCGTGGTTTATGAGCAACCGTTCGACCATGAAATCCAAGTTTTCTCACCACCCGTCTAACTGTCATAGTACTTACAGTGGATCCTGATTTAGTTTGGAATTCCTGTGTGATGATCTGGATAGATGTCTGCCTATTACACATTACGACCCTCTTCAACTGTCGACGGTCACTGTCAGTCAAGAGACGAGGGCAACCTGTACGCTGTTGTGCTGTACGTATTCCTTCACGTTTCGACGTCACTATCACATCGGGAACAGTGGACCTAGGGATGTTTAGGAGTGCGGAAATCTCACGTACAGGCGTATGATACAAGTGACACCCAATCACCTGACCACGTTCGAAGTCTGTGAGTTGTGCAGAGTGCCCCATTCTGCTCTCTCACGATGTCTAATGACTACTGACGTCGCTAATATGTAGAACCTGGCAGTAGCTGGCAGCACACTGCACTTAATATGAAAAACGTATGTTTTTGGGTGTGTCCTGATACTTTTGATCACATAGTGTACGAGTGGTGCTGGCCTTCAGGAACTCTTTGTTTACATGCTTCTCCGTAAGGAGAGGGCGTAAAATGATTAATTTCCATGTACCGTTTTATAAAGTTTTTGGTTGGGTTTGACGATGTTTTCTTTTTTACTAGTTCTGAGCCCACTTGGCGCCAAACTCTGTGAGTGACGCAAGAATTTGCATATCACGGTTCCTTGCTTCATAACCGCCTCTAAATGTCTGCTACAAGCGTGAGTATGAGAAAGGTGATCTGAGAATTTAACGCGGTTAAGTCTGGTATTTCAAGAGTTCTTCTTTGTAACTTGAGATTGCATAACGGTTCGTACAACATACCAGTAACAAACATTAAATCCTAGAACTTGGTGGGATCCAATAAGAATCTTTGCTGCACTAACTATTTAACGAAATTTAAACTATCGTGAGATATTTCTCTGGAAGTAATGTAGGAAGTGTTTTCTTTGACCTAGGAGGAATGCGTGTTCGCCTCATGTGTCATCACAGTGGTCATTGTTGGTTAACGTATTTCTTTAGCGGCTTACAACAGTTGCGACAGATAACAGGAACCTAGTGAAATTCATTTAACTGCCTTATCATGTTTATTTTGAGTGTGTTGGTGGTGATGAGTGTTGGCGCCACAGAGCTACCCACGTGTGGTTATGAATGACTCGTGCACAGAGGCTTGAGAGTTGGTAAGGTTGTGGTGAGTAGTGGCTTGCCAAGCGTCAGCGGATAAATATATTGCAGTGCGAGTGTTGTTCCGAATTACGACGCAGTGCTCCTTCAGACATGCGTGCACATCCAAAGACATACGTTAGTAGGCAAACAGTTGAAGACATATGGAAATTTGGGTCCATATTCGCAACTGCAAATACATTTCCTCGAACAGTATAAGACGTCAGACCTCGTCATTTTTTTAATTTGTTTACAAAGAGAATACTCTATGCACAGTCTCAGGTATGGCGGCAGCTGCAGTAATTTGATCAGTTCTGCTACTGTGTCTTAATTTTAAGGGTGCAAAATTCGACGCGTTGAGTGCACAGAATAACACTATTTACGTGAATCAGATGCAGCACTATTCAATGAATTCGTATCAAGTGGTGGGTAGTAATTACGAATCCAAATCTCTATTAAAAAAAGAAAAATAGAAGAGAGAGAAAGAAAAGCAAAGAAATTTTGAAAATGGTCAGCATTTAGCCATGTTTACACGTCAATATATGATAGGAATGTAAACCGATATACCCTAAATCATTTCATTTGTGGAACCGAAAAATAACTAACTAACCGAGCGAGCTTTGTCCCACTGGCATGCTGTACTTGAAAGTAAAACCACTCTACGACTGAGGTTCCTCGTTTAATGCCATTGAAACCCATCCCCACAGGCTCGGAAATTGTAGGGCATAAAGTTTGAAACTGAAACTACAAGCAGTAAAAGTCAGTCTTACGGCACGGCA
Organism: Schistocerca piceifrons; assembly: GCF_021461385.2. Taxonomy (NCBI): domain Eukaryota; kingdom Metazoa; phylum Arthropoda; class Insecta; order Orthoptera; family Acrididae; genus Schistocerca; species Schistocerca piceifrons. The sequence goes on from NC_060140.1 coordinate 36,656,958, forward strand.
CTTTATAGCGCAGCCAGAGAAATATAAATCTTTCACAGAGATGTGCAGCCATTTGGTAACATATTTTCCTAGTAATACGACATAAAGCGATAGTGAAAGGAGTTGCAGATCCGAAGACAATGGGAGGTAAAAGCTTACGGCCGGCAGACGAGCGCTGGCCGGCCCCCGAGATGCGCCGCACCGTGCCGTGCCTGGCCGCCGCCGCCGCCGCCGCCGCCGCCGCCGCCGCGCTCTGCCTCGCCGCCTCCGCCGCCCCCGCCGCCCCCGGCGCGCCCGCGCGCCGCCGCCGGCTGGTGGGGGGCGAGGAGGCGGACGTGGCGGCGGTGCCGTGGGTGGCGGCGCTGCACCACCGCCGCCAGCACCTGTGCGCCGGCTCCATCGTGGGCGCGCGCTTCGTGCTGACGTCGGCGCAGTGCGCGCAGCGGTCGGCGCCCGGCGGCCTGGCGGTGCGCGTCGGCTCGTCGCTGCGCGGCTCGGGCGGCCAGGTGTGCCACGCGGCCGAGATCACCTCCCACGAGAGCTACCGGCCCTGGTCCTGGGACTACGACATCTCCGTCGTGCGGCTCGACGCCGACATCGCGTTCGACAACAAGAAGAAGGTACTCCTGCGTCACCTTTCCCGGTGCTCAAACTGTCTACTTTTACAGGAGACTCGGACGCGTATCCTTTTCTCGATTCTTTTCGCTCTGGCGATGTGGCACGGGGCAGAGTCAGGTCGTCAGAATGCACCGGACGTACCGGAACTCCACCGACAAACCTTTGGAGGTCGTTCGTGAATACCTTCCGAATATTTTGGTATAAATGTCTCCGGCAGCACGTTACAGTGTAACAATACGAGACGTACCTGAAAATTTCAGTGAATGCTCTCAGAAAGTAAAGGAAACAAGAATCGCAAATAAAACACATTTCTTGACCTTCGATGTAATCACATTATCTGTGACACAGTTCTAACATTAGTCGAAAGGCTGTTGGAAATTATCAGTAAACACTTCTTGGGAATCCCTTAAAGCACAGTGGCCACACATTGTCAGATATCCGCATAGTTACGGGACGTGAGACCTGGTTCTACCGGAGAGGGACTGTCAGTCAGTGGCACAGTACTCATCGTCTTCCCCACTTCCCTCTGGCAGAAATTCGTGTTGGATCGAGCCCTTGCAGTCGAAAAAGGCGATCAACGTGGTCTTAATCTTGGATTTTTTCAGTTTTTTCTTTTTTTTTTGGGGGGGGGGGGGGAGATCAGGGATGATAATGAACTCTATGTCGCTGACTCTGACTCGGTCTACAGATCGTGTTAGTAGCATCAGTTCACATCTCCTGTATGTACCAGATATCTGACAACATGTTAAAACTACACGTCGAGCAGTTTCACCAGAAGCATTTGGCGACAGTACCCAACAGCTTTTTAGCTAATTTCAGATGCCTGATGTGTGTTGTAGCTAATAATGATTACTCTGAATGACGGTAAAGGTCTATTGTTTGTAACTCTTGTTTTCATTATTATTGCGACCATTCACCGAACATTTCAGATGCACCTTGTATAATACGATTCGTTCAATTTGTTACTTCTGTTAAATTTGTTTCTCTGAAAATGCTTTCACAAAATGTACACCAAAAGAAAAAAAGATTAATGCAATAGCACTCACAAGGGAACAAAATTAATTTGACCTCATCTTTCAAGGAGAAAAAAGCGCACCAGCAGTTATCGCCTCGGTAATCCGTCTAGTGTTAAAATTTGGGTCATAATTCTTACAGTGCTCAGTCATGAACTTCAGAACGTACATATTCCAAGCACGCACCCACCCTGCTGTGATTCGCTCTGCCCCACTGCAGCTGCTTGCTGCCTCAGCTCTACAGTGGAGTGCGTAAGAGGTCTGTGCGACCCTATTTTGACATTGCCAATATAATCTCTTTGCTTTCAACATTTTTATGCTAAAGTTCAAAAACGCAACTTAAATAAGTGAAAAGAATGAGAGTCTCATTAAAGAAGTAACATAGTGCTATTAAGATCACTGTAGTGCGACATTTTCTTTGGATTTTAAAGTTGGCACTGTTAAAGTGATGCGCATTTTCACGGTCACATTCTTCAACGTTGTTGGCATGATTAAGCTGTAAATCGAAAATTATTACAATCATTTCATAATATTTTGTGGACTGCTTAGATTTATCCTTTTTACTCGTAATTTGAGGCATATACATATTTGCGGTTTGCCGATACGAATATTTCCTTAAAATGATATTTAAAACATATGTTCATTAGATTGACGTATTACATACTCAAATTACTTAGTATTTTTCACATAAAATAATATGTGTTCTCGAACAAGGTTCAAAACAGATTAAGCAGATGTGTCCACTGCCCGTTCTCTTCCCTTGCCTTCAACAACCCATAAACTGTACACTACTTTGCACTTGGGTTTTAGGTAGCTGCAGTGGGGAAGAACGACTGACGTGCAACTGGCGCACGTCAAATTTTAAATGCTGTGCTTTCAGAAGGTCACAACCGCGTACTGTCGGAATCGTGACCTGTATCTCCAATCTTTTTCCAAATACACCTCTTTCACTTGTGATATTCGAACAGTTTATCCGCTATTACAGGCTGAAATTTATTGGAGAACTCAGCCTTTCTCTTCTCACATTCTCTCTACCGAGCCCAGATTCTCATGTAATTCTTTCTTCTATTCCTTCTCCCACTACCAGATTCCAGTCCCTTGTGGTGTTTAGATTACCATCACCTTTCACATACTGAATTACCCTTTCTATATCGTGAAATATTTTCTCTACATCTTCATCTTCTGCTTGTGACGTCAGCATGTATATCTAAAGTGTTATTGTTGGCGTTGGTTTGTTATCGATTATCATGAGTACAATCCTATGACATCCTATCACTAAATTAATTGTCTGCCCTACTTTCCTATTCATAAACAACCATACTCCTGTTGCACCATTTTCTGCTGCTGTTGATACCCATAGATATCATAAAAATGTTGTTGTTGTTGTTGTTGTTGTTGTCTCCAGTCCAGAGACTGGTTTGATCCAGCTCTCCATGCTACATGCCCTCGGGAAAAATAACGGCTGTAATTTCCCCTTGCTTTCAGTCATTCGCAGTACCAGGACACCAAGCAGCATAAAAATCTACGCGTGTAAATATATATGTTTGTATGTATATATGTATATTGTCCATCCCCTCGTAAACCACTGGACCGATTTCAACGTGACTTGGAACACATATCATTCTCTACTTGTCTGGAAAGGAGATGGGTGTGAAAAAGAAGTGTAGCCCACGACGCGCAAATATTCAGACTTTATTCATCCATTATTTGAGAATGACAACACTTAGTGTCATACGACAGACTTAACACATAATTTCATACCTTCACAAAACTTTTTCTCGTTAACAGACTCCACGAAATGCTGAAAGAAAAAACTTTATTGTTAATACAGGGTGTTTCAAAAATGACCGGTATATTTGAAACGGCAATAAAAACTAAACGAGCAGCGATAGAAATACACCGTTTGTTGCAATATGCTTGGGACAACAGTACATTTTCAGGCGGACAAACTTTCGAAATTACAGTAGTTACAATTTTCAACAACAGATGGCGCTGCGGTCTGGGAAACACTCTAGTACGATATTTTCCACATATCCACCATGTGTAGCAATAATATGGCTTAGTCTCTGAATGAAATTACCCGAAACCTTTGACAACGTGTCTGGCGGAATGGTTTCACATGCAGATGAGATGTACTGCTTCAGCTGTTCAATTGTTTCTGGATTCTGGCGGTACACCTGGTCTTTCAAGTGTCCCCACAGAAAGAAGTCACAGGGGTTCATGTCTGGCGAATAGGGAGGCCAATCCACGCCGCCTCCTGTATGTTTCGGATAGCCCAAAGCAATCACACGATCATCGAAATATTCATTCAGGAAATTAAAGACGTCGGCCGTGCGATGTGGCTGGGCACCATCTTGCATAAACCACGAGGTGTTCGCAGTGTTGTCTAAGGCAGTTTATACCGCCACAAATTCACGAAGAATGTCCAGATAGCGTGATGCAGTATTCGTTTCGGATCTGAAAAATGGGCCAATGATTCCTTTGGAAGAAATGGCGGCCCAGACCAGTACTTTTTGAGGATGCAGGGACGATGGGACTGGAACATGGGGCTTTTCGGTTCCCCATATGCGCCAGTTCTGTTTATTGACGAAGCCGTCCAGGTAAAAATAAGTTTTGTCAGTAAACCAAATGCTGCCCACATGCATATCGCCGTCATCAATCCTGTGCACTATATCGTTAGCGAATGTCTCTCGTGCAGCAATGGTAGCGGCGCTGAGGGGTTGCCGCGTTTGAATTTTCTATGGATAGAGGTGTAAACTCTGGCGCATGAGACGATACGTGGACGTTGGCGTCATTTGGACCGCAGCTGCAACACGGCGAACGGAAACCCGAAGCCGCTGTTGGATCACCTGCTGCACTAGCTGCGCGTTGCCCTCTGTGGTTGCCGTATGCGGTCGCCCTACCTTTCCAGCACGTTCATCCGTCACGTTCCCAGTCAGTTGAAATTTTTCAAACAGATCCTTTATTGTATCGCTTTTCGGTCCTTTGGTTACATTAAACCTCCGTTAAAAACTTCGACTTGTTGCAACAACACTGTGTTCTAGGCGGTGGAATTCCAACACCAGAAAAATCCTCTGTTCTAAGGAATAAACCATGTTGTCTACAGCACACTTGCACGTTGTGAAAAGCACACGCTTACAGCAGAAAGACGACGTACAGAATGGCGCACCCACAGACTGCGTTGTCTTCTATATCTTTCACATCACTTGCAGCGCCATCTGTTGTTGAAAATTGTAACTACTGTAATTTCGAAAGTTTGTCCGCCTGAAAATGTACTGTTGTCCCAAGCATATTGCAACAAACGGTGTATTTCTATCGCTGCTCGTTTAGTTTTTATTGCCGTTTCAAATATACCGGTCATTTTTGGAACACCCTGTACATTGTCACTGTTCATGCCTGTAAAACTGCCGCATGATCCATGCCGTTTAAATTTATTATTTCTTTGCTACTAACTCTGTTCGCAACACATCAAGCAGGTAGTATCCAAATACGCCGCTGAAGCTACCTACAAAATTATATTATTACATGAAGCATATTTGAGGTATGGCGTCATAAACAATGAGCTGCGAGAAAAGAAAACTGTAGAGGGGATTTCGCTAGAGATGCGAATGAGGTACATGTACAAATATGTGCAAAATATGTTAAATATGTGTGGAATACATGTGATATGTGCACATATGGTCAAAGCCGCCGTAAAAACTTGGTATACATATTACTTATTGTATCTGAAAAGAAATACTGTGGTATACAAACTGTCAACCTACTGGGGTGGGAGTGATAATGTGGAGAGATAATGGGGTTGGAGGAACAAACAGACAGACAGAGTGGGTGAAGGACGGAATTGACACAGATATGGTGAAGGTGGAGTTGGACAGAGGGAGGAGGGGTTGGGAAATGGACTCAGAGAGGGAAGAGGGGGAGATGTAGAGGGGGAAACAGGAGTTAGATGGGGTGAGAAAGAAATAGATGGGGCAGAAGAGGGTAGAGAGGAGATTGACAAAGGGGGATGGAGCATTGGACAGAAGGGGTGGGAGCTGGTGGACAGAGGGGTAGTGGGGAGGAGTAGATGGACAGAGAGAGGGCAGGAGGAGGTGCACTGCTAGAACTGCATACCTGAGCAGTTCCGGATCTTCGGCTATTTACCCTACAGAAGGGTCCAGAAGAATGATTACTCTCTTTGATAGTCAATATTAATGGAACAACATGACATTCCGTTACAATTCTTGTTCAAGGGGAAAGTTATTTTATATTTTCAAAGTGACCCCCATCAACAGCCAAATAACGTCGATGCCACTGACCTGTTTCCAGAACTACGGCTGTCAGTGTTGCCAGCGACGACCGCACAGGACGCCTCGACGGTTTCTTTTAGCTACTTCAGAGTAGCTGGCTTCTGTTAGTACACTTCATTTTTCAAGGTACCCTGTAGGTCAAGAGGTGTAAGGTCTGGAGACTGGTGGGTAGTCAACAGCTCCTCTTCGACCTATCCATCTTCCAGGTTGATTTTCATGCAATAGGCTCAGACATTTCTGTGGTAGTGAGGCGGAGCGCCATCTAGTTGTAGATAAAATCTTTCATTTCCAAACATCTCTCGGATGGTAGGTAGTACCGATGTTTGCAGCATATGAAGATGCAGCTCACCACCTGGAAAATTAACATGTTTGTCCACGTGAATGTGAGGATTTTCAGGAGCACACTTTACTCACTTATTGCGGTTTCCAGTACCGATCAGTTCGAACTGTGCTTCGTCAGGCCAGATAGCTATCCCAGCAAACCGTTCATCAACGCACAGCATGCCTGCAAACCACTATTAGTACTGCATCCTTCGATCCTGGCCGTCTTCGTTCATACCGTGCAGCTGTCTTGAAATGTGTACACTTTCCACTTTGAATCCTTCATAATTCGTCCTGTACTTGATCAGCTTACCTCGCTTTCACGTGCACCCTGCTTTAAAAATGTTTGAGGTGTTCTACTAAAATGTTGCAATACTGTAGTTCTGGAAGTTGATGTTTTTGATCTACCAGACCTTTCCTTACGCACACCCCGAAGAGTACCGTCGTCCTCAAGTTTATCCCGAATATGATACATTGTTGTACGTGTGGTGGCTGAGTTTCGTACAAATTACGCCATTGCTGTTGCATCTCCACCATGCTTTCGTACTTTCAGTACTACTTTAATACGACATTGCGTTTCTCAAACGATAGTCTTACTTTGAGCAGCGGACGTTCGAGGAGTTCGTAATGCGTGCTTCATTCTCTGTCACCGCCTGCCATCATGGCATGGGGTCTGAAGATGGCCGCTAACTGACTGAAACCGATAACCACAAAAATAAAGGTTTCTTGCAGTTGAGACTGTTTATATTCAGTTTAAAGTACTAAGAAAACCGCTGTTCTCCGCGATAAATGTTCTCAATAACTGCAATCTTACTTCATTCACTGCTGCATTGTCTTCTGCTGGAAAACGCGCGCCAAGATATATTGCGGAAACAACGGACTACGCTACCGCACAAAAAGATATTAAGTATCAAAGAGTGACTACATTTTTCTGTACCTCTCAGATTCGTTTGACAAGAAATCATTATCTTCTTTGTACTTGACTTCACTGACCTCCATAACAAGATGATTCCGTGCTGACATGATAAAGTTGTAGGAATGATGGAAAGGTTAAATGTATCAATTAGTGGTAAAGGACTCTGTTTTGGAACCGACCCAGACGGTAGTTACATGCGAATGTCATTCTGGTACATCCGACAGTGTAATAACACGGAAGCGCCAAAGTAACTGGTACAGGCATGATATTCAAATACAGAGATGTGTAAACAGCCACAATACGGCGCTGCAGTCGGCATCTACCGTATAAGACACCAAGTGTCTGGCGCATTTCTTAGATTGGTTACTGCTGCTACAATGGCTGGTTATCAAGATTTAAGTGTGTCTGAACGTGGTGTTATAATCGGCGCACTAACGATGGGACACAAAATCTCCGAGGTAGCGATGAAGTGGGGATTTTCCCGTACGACCATTTCACGAGCATACCGTGAATATCAGGAATCCTGTAAAACATCAAATAAACGACATCCTGCAAGAACGGGAGCGACAACGACTGAAGAGAATCATTCAACGTGACAGATGTGCAACCCTTTCGCAAATTGCTGCAGGTTTCGGTGCAGGGCCATCAACAAGTGTCAGCGTGCGAACCATTAAAGGAAACATCATCGATACGAGCTTTTGGAGCCGAAGGCCCACCTGTGTACCCTTGATGACTGCACGACACAAAGTTTTACGCCTCGCCTGGGCCCGTCAGCAGCGACAATAGCATTTTGATGACTGTAAACATGATGCCTGGTCGGACGAGTCTCGTTTCAAATCGTATCGAGCAGATGGACGTGTATGGGTATGGAGATAAACTCATAAATCCATGGAACCTGCATGTCAGCAGGGACTGTTCAAGCTGGTGGAGGCTCTGTAATGGTGTCGGGCATGTACAGTTGGAGTGATATGGGACTCCTGAAACGTCTAGGTATGACTCTGACAGGTGAGACGTGCGTAAGCATCCTGTCTGATCACCCGCATCCATTCACGTCCATTGTGCATTCCGACGGACTTGGGCAATTCCAGCAGGACAACGCGACACCATACACGTTCAGAATTGCTAAAGAGTGGCTCCAGGAACACACTTCTGAGTTTAAACACTTCCGCTGACTACCAAACTCCCCAGACACGAGCATTATTGAGCATACCCCGGATGCCTTCAGAAGAGATCTCCACCCCGTCGTACTCTTACGGATTTATGGACAGCCCTGCAGGATTCATGGTGTCAGTTCCCTCCAGCACTATTTCAGACATTAGTCGAGTCCATACCCTGTCGTGTTGCGGCGCTTCTCCGTGCTCGCGGGGGCCCTACACGATGTTAGGCAGATGTACCAGATTCTTTGGCTCCTCAGTGTACAATATATGTACCGCTACTGTTGTTAGAAAATTTGAGAAGTGATGGAGCACAAGATCGAAATATGAACGGCTGGAGGTCGGGTAACTGACTGTACCGTTTTCAAAGGATCTGACCTGGCACTTTCCTTAAGCGATTTACGGAAATCACGGGAAACCTACACCGGTTGACGTTTTTGCTTAAGATTTGTTGTGCTGTTGCTGATACTGAAGTGACAGTCGCTGTTGTCAAAGTTCAAGAAACTTCGGATCCATTGTACCAGCACTGGGTCTGAACGCATCACTAAAATAAAGGGAAGTCCTGGTTGCCACTCTCCTTTCATACCTTGAACGAAAGCATATACAAAGAGCAAGTGTTTAGTTACATACTGAACGAAAACCGAACAGTCTGAAAACAATATGACGACACATTAAGAACACTTCAAATGGCAAAGAACAAGTGCTGCAACTGTGTGGAGACTGGCCCATGTGACGTGATGCACAAGTCCCAGAGTAGTAGTGCATTTTGTCAGTGCAGGTTGCCTACATTAGGGGCAGGTAAGACTCGGGCAAACCTATTGTTCTCCTTCGATTGACAGATCATTAACCTATTGTTCTGCTAAAGTCCTTCCTTTTGATTGACAGGTCCTTAACCTATTGTTGCCCCACCCCTCGCCCTCCCCTCCTACACCTAACCCTCCTTCCCTCCCTCTCGCCAAAACAAGCACACTTTTGGTACGAGGGGGTTATTTCAACAGTGGTACAAGTCTATTTTTGTTCATTTTGAGATATAGTGTCCTAAAGTTAAATGAGCGCTGAAAAATCTGCAGTTCAGATACCAGAAATATTCAAGCATATGGCTTCTTGCTAGAGACGAGCCTTTCTTTCTGTTTGCTTGGATCATTAATTTCAGAAGCATTATAGGCAGAAAAGTGGAGGTAATGGACTTGTACCACTATTGAAATAAGTCCTTCATATGTATCATTGACAACTTAATTAAATTGATTAATTAATTATCCCCTCTCCCTCTAGTAACCCCTCTTCCCTCCCCTCCCCCTCCCAGAAATTGTTGGGGATAAGACGCAGTTGATCAGCCATTTGGAGGGAACTCGATTGCAGTGTATGAAATATTGTTTAAACAATTTAGACTATGCATGGAATATTGTATAATTATTTGTACTAGTGTATGGAATATATGTTATTTATTTTGCTAAAGAATTTGTCAGGAAATTAATGATAGCATATGGAATATTGTTTAAACAATTTACAGAATGTGTGGAATATTGTTTATTTAAACAATTTACAGGATTATAAGCAGCATATGGAATACAGTTTATTTATTTGTTTAAAGAATTTTTCAGGAAACTGATCGTGATCCACCCCTCCACGACGCCTTCGCCCTCGCTGGTACAGGTACAGGTACACTTTCAGGTCAGGCTATTCGAATAGCCCCATCTCACATTTGGTTGACTAATTAATTAAATTCATCAATTAACTAACATGTCCCCCTCTGGTAAAACACCAATACCTCCCCCCTTCTACCCACCCCACCCCTACCAGGAAACTGGTGGCTCTGAGGTGGAGAGGGAGGATCTCATGAAGGGAAATTCAAGGCTAGATTGTCTATTTGTAAAAAATTGTGTTTGCAGGGTCCGGATTTCTCTTGCTCATCATTCTTTGCTGTTTCGAAAGATGCAAGTCTTGTAAGAAGTAATTAAATCGACCACCTTTTTTTCACCATGAAAATTACACAGTTAAAAACCTTTCGATAGCGAAGCATGCACCGCGTGCCATCCCCAAACCACTGGATTGCACAGAACACCAACGCACACACTGCCAGCAGTCGGGGTGCACAGTGGCGACGCTGCACTCAGCTGCCAAGCCGTGCCTACGTACCCGTTTGGGCCCTGCAAGCTGCATGCGGTGCCATCCCTGTCATACTTGACACCTGAGAAATACCTCTCGAAACACTTGCTTACCTAGGCACTGTTGCTGGTGCGATGACACATAGCTTTTGTACCTCCATTCCAGCGAGATGTTCACATAGCGGCTCACCCTCAGCGAGATGTTTGCATAGCGGCTCTCATTCGGAGGTGCAACTAAAAGGTTGTGAGTGTCACACTGAAGTCACATGTCAATGTACAGGGTTATTACAAATGATTGAAGCGATTTCACAGCTCTACAATAATTTTATTATTTGAGATATTTTCACAATGCTTTGCAGACATACAAAAACTCAAAAAGTTTTTTTTTAGGGATTCACAAATGTTCGATATGTGCCCCTTTAGTGATTCGGCAGACATCAAGCCGATAATCAAGTTCCTCCCACACTCGGCGCAGCATGTACCCATCAATTAGTTCGAAAGCATCGTTGATGCGAGCTCGCAGTTCTGGCACGTTTCTTGGTAGAGGAGGTTTAAACACTGAATCTTTCACATAACCCCACCGAAAGAAATCGCATGGGGTTAAGTCGGGAGAGCGTGGAGGCCATGATATGAATTGCTGATCATGATCTCCACCTCCACCGATTCATCGGTTTTCCAATCTCCTGTTTAAGAAATGCCTAACATCATGATGGAAGTGCGGTGGAGCACCATCCTATGGTACGTTTAGCTCCCTGCTTGCTTTATTTGTCGACTTCCGCGGGCTACGCGTGAAACTTGCCCGCACGCGTTCAACCGTTTCTTCGCTCACTGCAGGCCCACCCGTTGATTTCCCCTTACAGAGGCATCCAGAAGCTTTAAACTGCGCATACCATCGCCGAATGGAGTTAGCAGTTGGTGGATCTTTGTTGAACTTCGTCCTGAAGTGTCGTTGCACTGTTATGACTGACTGATGTGAGTGCATTTTAAGCACGACATACGCTTTCTCGGCTCCTGTCGCCATTTTGTCTCACTGCACTCTCGAGCGCTCTGGCGGCAGAAACCTGAAGTGCGGCTTCAGCCGAACAAAACTTTATGAGTTTTTCTACGTATCTGTAGCGTGTCGTGACCATATGTCAATGAATGGAGCTACTGTGAATTTATGAAATCGCTTCAATCATTTGTAATAGCCCTGTAAATAACAGCCAAATCTCCCTCTGGACACGCTATAGAAATCTTTTTCAATGCTCCCCAGGAAACCACAGGATGCATTCTTCCTAGCGAACCTAATGGGACAGTCTGTCCCAGGGGTCTTCAAACTTTTTAGTCCGCGGGCCACATTGACTCCTCCACGAAGTCATAAGGGCCAAGATCTACCTAGTGGGATTAAAGCACCCTAGCACTCCATGATCACCGTAATGTAAGGCTAAAGGAAAGATGAAAGCGCAAAAATGTAAGGTTGTGGGAATAGCTAACATTGAAACGAACTACGATTTTTATTTAATTACATAATTTTGATTGGTGGACGCACCTGACCGAAATTCTGGCGTATTTTATTTCGGCGAATTTCACCGACTGCACATTCTTCACGAAAGCGTCCTGCAAAGTTAACGAAATCTCAAAATAATTGTCAGCAACACTATCACTGCAAGACGTAACAGAGGAATAGTATGTCAACGAATTGTTATTTCAAGCGGCGCAACAGTAAGTTTAGTTATGTAGTCTTGTAGCGAGTAGCAGAGCCAGGGCATGTATTTGACAGTTCTGTTGCGTGATTGTGTCTATGTTGCGAGTGTCTCACGTTTTTTTAAGTGTTATATGCACTGTACTAGCAGGTGAGACGACGAAGTGTGGGACAATTCAAAGTTTGAATTCGAAGAGACAAGGAAAATCTGAAAATCGAAATACGTTTAGCACGACTTGAGTATTTTTTCACTGTATTTTTTAGTGGACCTTCAGTGTAATTGTGAGTATTTAATTTAGTAATTAAAAGTACCTTCAAAATAAATTCATTGCATTTTGTTTAGGCAGATTACTCCCCAGTTTTATTAGTGTTAAAGAGTACAATTATACACTCCTGGAAATTGAAATAAGAACACCGTGAATTCATTGTCCCAGGAAGGGGAAACTTTATTGACACATTCCTGGGGTCAGATACATCACATGATCACACTGACAGAACCACAGGCACATAGACACAGGCAACAGAGCATGCACAATGTCGGCACTAGTACAGTGTATATCCACCTTTCGCAGCAATGCAGGCTGCTATTCTCCCATGGAGACAATCGTAGAGATGCTGGATGTAGTCCTGTGGAACGGCTTGCCATGCCATTTCCACCTGGCGCCTCAGTTGGACCAGCGTTCGTGCTGGACGTGCAGACCGCGTGAGACGCCGCTTCATCCAGTCCCAAACATGCTCAATGGGGGACAGATCCGGAGATCTTGCTGGCCAGGGTAGTTGACTTACACCTTCTAGAGCACGTTGGGTGGCACGGGATACATGCGGACGTGCATTGTCCTGTTGGAACAGCAAGTTCCCTTGCCGGTCTAGGAATGGTAGAACGATGGGTTCGATGACGGTTTGGATGTACCGTGCACTATTCAGTGTCCCCTCGACGATCACCAGTGGTGTACGGCCAGTGTAGGAGATCGCTCACCACACCATGATGCCGGGTGCTGGCCCTGTGTGCCTCGGTCGTATGCAGTCCTGATTGTGGCGCTCACCTGCACGGCGCCAAACACGCATACGACCATCATTGGCACCAAGGCAGAAGCGACTCTCATCGCTGAAGACGACACGTCTCCATTCGTCCCTCCATTCACGCCTGTCGCGACACCACTGGAGGCGGGCTGCACGATGTTGGGGCGTGAGCGGAAGACGGGCTAACGGTGTGCGGGACCGTAGCCCAGCTTCATGGAGACGGTTGCGAATGGTCCTCGCCGATACCCCAGGAGCAACAGTGTCCCTAATTTGCTGCGAAGTGGCGGTGCGGTCCCCTACGGCACTGCGTAGGATCCTACGGTCTTGGCGTGCATCCGTGCGTCGCTGCGGTCCGGTCCCAGGTCGACGGGCACGTGCACCTTCCGCCGACCACTGGCGACAACATCGATGTACTGTGGAGACCTCACGCCCCACGTGTTGAGCAATTCGGCGGTACGTCCACCCGGCCTCCCGCATGCCCACTATACGCCCTCGCTCAAAGTCCGTCAACTGCACATACGGTTCACGTCCACGCTGTCGCGGCATGCTACCAGTGTTAAAGACTGCGATGGAGCTCCGTATGCCACGGCAAACTGGCTGACACTGACGGCGGCGGTGCACAAATGCTGCGCAGCTAGCGCCATTCGACGGCCAACACCGCGGTTCCTGGTGTGTCCGCTGTGCCGTGCGTGTGATCATTGCTTGTACAGCCCTCTCGCAGTGTCCGGAGCAAGTATGGTGGGTCTGACACACCGGTGTCAATGTGTTCTTTTTTCCATTTCCAGGAGTGTATTTTCAGGTTACAATCTTTTGTGAAGTTCTGTACAAATATGGAAAAAAAACGAAAGGTTGACAATGAATGTAGATTTTTTAAAGGGCAGTGGGGATGTCAATATTACGTGGTGGAGTCAAGCAACAAACCAATGTGTATTTACAATGAAGCAATATCAGTCTTCAAAGAATACAATATAAAACGTCATTATGAGCCTGCTAACGCGAGCCGGTTTGACGCCCCTCGCGGGCCGGTTTCGGCCCGCGGGCCGTAGTTTGAAGACCCCTGGTCTATCCAATACATATCAGTCCCATCCTGAAAATCTTGTGTGTCACAAAAATAGTTAACAGTTACTTTCACTATTGTAGGAGCTTTTGTGATGTCTCCGTTTGTCTGCTAACACGACCTGTTTACGAAAATAGTCCAGAATAACACCGAATGCATTCTTCCTTATGGTCCGTAATGGGACAGCCCGTCCGTCAAGTCACGTACTGAATTTAACTGTGAAACTGCTGCTGCTGCCAGTATAGGAACACTGTCCGCCATTATTTTCTATAGTCGCTACTTTCAGTGGCCAAACTATGTGGTGCAGATCGCCGTATTGTACTGACAGTTGGTGGGCTACATATAGTTAAATACATTACAAGCACGCACCGTGCCCAAGTGCAGCGCCGACGGAGGAAACAGCCGCCGTAAACGCGGAACATGACTGCAGCTGCAGACGTGCGTGTGAGCCACAGAGGGGCCAGTCAGCTGTGTGTGACCACCCAACCCAGGAGGATCTGAGTGTTAGGGGTTCGAATGCTACTCCCACCCCAAACATTCGTCATATCGAATCTTCTCAAATTTCCGCAGATTATACACGGGACACAAGAGGTCCCGAACGCAACTCAATGCTAACTGGGTATTAGTTCACTATTCACCCACCCAGGGGGAGCTGCGAGCCAAATCGTCATTAACTGGAAGTTTTCTCGGCCTCTCTGAACTGTTGTACAAAGGATGGCCAAGCCCCAGCTCGAAACAGAGGCGTCTGCTGTTTCCGGTTCCGACCTTCTTGCTGGCTGCTGTGCTTTCTACAGCCATCTCCAGACTCACACGGTCACACGAATATTGGGAACCAGGTACATGTTTATCAGTGTAACTACAGTTAAACAGAACTGTTGCTACAGTCTGACATCGAGCAATGTCACCCCTGGTCCTGGAACGAATCTCAATATCTATAGTGTACGTAAATTTCCACGTTAAAAAAAATACAAGAAGAAATTCTTTTATTCCCCTTACGTCTATAGATGTGCTGAATCTCTACCTCCGTCACGATAGGACACAAAATCATTTTCTTCACTTGCAGGAAATTATTTGACGTTTAAGTTTTCCAGTCAGCGCTTCCAGAGGGTACTGCATTGTGCCAAAACTCTCTCAAACAAGTGTTATAAAGCACAAGTGTTCAGCACTATGTGATAATTAACAACCCTTCCCAAGGACGAAAGGGTCAAAGACATTGCCAGTAGGGGTTGTTGTGCTGCAATCTACGTCGAAGTCGATAGTGCAACTAGGAAGACACGAGAATATGGTTTGGCTTGCCGATGAGGGTCGTTTTGTTACAGCTGCATCGCCCGTCCTTTATGCACACTATAGCAGATTCGGTTGAGCCGTTGCATTACTATACTGTGCAACTGTTTACGAAATGAATCTATCACCCCTTACGTTGGAATATACTCGTCTATGCGTTGAAATCACAATTCAACACTCTCCCCAGCTGGTGTCGTCTTCACACTGCAAAAGAGCCTGCCGCCATCACATACTTGTCGATGGGTAAAGGATGTAATTACAGTTTAAAAAAGCCACTAGCGTCTATTCCGTTTATCGATTTCACCACTTCCACGACACCTTCTCGTATTTTCGATACTTGTAAATCAAGCCAACATACAGTGGTATCTTTTATATATTTAGACCGCCAAGTCGGAGTTTGCGTCTGGACGTTTCATGAATAGCAACCACCACCCAGGCCACACAAATTTCCCCTGACTAAGAAATCATTGTGAATGCAATATGTACTAGAGAATGTGCATTTGGAGGTAATTTTTATGGGCCAAGCAGATGGATGGAGAAACCGTAAAACTGCTGTAGTCTAAGCACATTTTGAAGTTCCCGTTGCTAAGCGCTGTGCCCGTTTAACACTTTGGAGCAGGATGAGGATCATCACCTGACGGATCTGTTGTTGCAGCTGGCAGTTTGTTACGAAAAAACAAAAGAGCCTGTAGCGACTTTGTTTGTTACATGTGCGAGAAACGGAAACTTAATGATACAGACCTGTTTAGATCCAATAACATGTGTACGCGGAAGCTGATTTTCAAACAGAAGTACCTCCTATAGGCTTGAATGCAAAGAATGCTTTTTTGCAAGCGCACAATAGAATTCCGTTTGTCCCTTTCAGCGCACCCGCTGTATGTAACTGAATAATCACTATGAATCCATCGTCATTCAGTGTGTGCAGGCTGTCTGCGAATAATAGTGAATCTGAGGAGTGGTAGTGAGTGTACTGTGCAAAGTATGATCATGCTTTAGTTATCACTATTAAAGGGGAATAGTCACTGCACAATTCCGCTTATTCAAAGACATAGCTGTAGCCACACATTATAAAAATATGTTCTAGAGCTCTTACTACCTCAATATGTTACGACAATTAACCTTGAAGGCTATGGATTCTCAGGGAAACAAAATATCACCGTTTACAGCGTGTTTGAGCTTTTATATGAAACTGGTAAAGAGTCCTCACCGCGTGTTCGCTTTTGGTTATTACATGCTCCCTACACAGCTTATACCATTACTGCGTGATGTATATCTTTTTTAGTGACCTGACGTATTTCACAGTATGAGCCCCGATTTAAGCACTATGACTCGAATGCGCGGGACCACTTAGATGTACCGCCATCAGTTACGTTGTATTGTATCGGGTGTATAGCTGTAAAGATCAATAGTAATAACGTCTGTTCTGTAGCCAAGTACGATGCTATTACTTTTTAATGACCTATTTCATAACTTCATGGTTTCTATAATGATGAGGCGGCCGGAGTAGCCGAGCGGTTCTAGGCGCTACAGTCTGGAACCGCGCGACCGCTACGGTCGCAGGTTCGAATCCTGCCTTGGGTATGGATGTGTGTGATGTCCTTATGTTAGTAAGGTTTAAGTAGATCTAAGTTCTAGGGGACTGATGACCACAGCAATTAAGTCCCATAGTGCTCAGAGCCATTTTTTCTAACCAGATCCACACTCAAACTGAGACACTGGTGGAGATTACGATAGTGAATAATGTATCTCCACTTATCCCCCAGCTTTTTCACCAGCTTTGGAGTGGAGCCTGCTTGCGGAACTAGTTTCACTGGACAGAGCGACAACTTGGCGTGTGCATCGTGCAAACTAATAGGGTATGGGAGTTCTGCCTCCGCCACGTTCCCTACGTCAGTACCCCCATGATTTTTCCACCTAATCCATTTCATTCGTCTTCGGGCACCCATCGAAACTCACCAATCGGCAGTGACTGCTGCATGGAGTGCCCGTATGAGTTATTTATGTCTGGGTATATTGTTGTTGTTGTTGTGGTCTTCAGTCCTGAGACTGGTTTGATGCAGCTCTCCATGCTACTCTATCCTGTGCAAGCTTCTTCATCTCCCAGTACCTACTGCAACCTACATCCTTCTGAATCTGCTTAGTATATTCATCTCTTGGTCTCCCTCTACGATTTTTACCCTCTACGCTGCCCTCCAATACTAAATTGGTGATCCCTTGATGCCTCAGAACATGTCCTACCAACCGATCCCTTCTTCTGGTCAAGTTGTACCACAAACTTCTCTTCTCCCCAATCCTGTTCAATACTTCCTCATTAGTTATGTGATGTACCCATCTAATCTTAAGCATTCTTCTGTAGCACCACATTTCAAAAGCTTCTATTCTCTTCTTGTCCAAACTATTTATCGTCCATGTTTCACTTCCATACATGGCTACACTCCATACAAATACTTTCAGAAATGACTTCCTGACACTTAAATCTATACTCGATGTTAACAAATTTTTCTTCTTCAGAAACGATTTCCTTGCCATTGCCAGTCTACATTTTATATCCTCTCTACTTCGACCATCATCAGTTATTTTACTCCCTAAATAGCAAAACTCCTTTACTACTTTAAGTGCCTCATTTCCTAATCTAATTCCCTCAGCATCACTCGATTTAATTTGACTACATTCCATTATCCTCGTTTTGCTTTTGTTGATGTTCATCTTACATCCTCCTTTCAAGACACTGTCCATTCCGTTCAACAGCTCTTCCAAGTCCTTTGCCGTCTCTGACAGAATTACAATGTCATCGGCGAACCTCAAAGTTTTTACTTCTTCTCCATGAATTTTAATACCTACTCCGAATTTTTCTTTTGTTTCCTTTACTGCTTGCTCAATATACAGATTGAATAACATCGGGGAGAGGCTACAAACCTGTCTCACTCCTTTCCGAACCACTGCTTCCCTTTCTTGCCCCTCGACTCTTATAACTGCCATCTGGTTTCTGTACAAATTGTAAATAGCCTTTCGCTCCCTGTATTTTATCCCTGCCACCTTCAGAATTTGAAAGAGAGTATTCCAGTTAACATTGTCAAAAGCTTTCTCTAAGTCTACAAATGCTAGAAACGTAGGTTTGCCTTTTCTTGATCTTTCTTCTAAGGTAAGTCGTAAGGTTAGTATTGCCTCACGTGTTCCAACATTTCAACGGAATCCAAAATGATCTTCCCCGAGGTCCGCTTCTACCAGTTTTTCCATTCGTCTGTAAAGAATTCGCGTTATTTTTTTGCAGCTGTGACTTATTAAACTGATAGTTCGGCAATTTTCACATCTGTCAACACCTGCTTTCTTTGGGATTGGAATTATTATATTCTTGTTGAAGTCTGAGGGTATTCCGCCTATCTCATACATCTTGCTCACCAGATGGTAGAGTTTTGTCATGACTGGCTCTCCCAAGGCCATCAGTAGTTCTAATGGAATGTTGTCTACTCCCGGGGACTTGCTTCGACTCAGGTCTTTCAGTGCTCTGTCAAACTCTTCACGAAGTATCTTATCACCCATTTCATCTTCATCTAAATCTTCTTCCATTTCCATAATATTGTCCTCAACTACATTGCCCTTGTATAAACCCTCTATATACTCCTTCCACCTTTCTGCCTTCCCTTCTCTGCTTAGAACTGGGTTGCCATCTGAGCTCTTGATATGCATACAAGTGGTTCTCTTCTCTCCAAAGGTCTCTTTAATTTTCCTGTAGGCAGTATCTATCTTACCCCTAGTGAGTCAAGCCTCTACATCCTTACATTTGTCCTCTAGCCATCCCTGCTTAGCCATTCTGCACTTCTGCACTTTTTGAGACGTTTGTATCCTTTTTGCCTGCTTCATTTACTGCATTTTTATATTTTCTCCTTTCATCAATTAAATTCAATATTTCTTCTGTTACCCAAGGATTTCTATTAGCCCTCGTCTTTTTACCTACTTGATCGTCTGCTGCCTTCACTACTTCATCCCTCAGAGCTACCCATTCTTCTTCTGCTGTACTTCTTTCCCCCATTCCTGTCAATTGTTCCCTTATGCTCTCCCTGAAACTTCTTCCCCCCAATCCATCTTCGCCTACTATGTTTCCTTCTCTCCCTTTTCCTACTGACGAATTCCGGTCACCCATGACTATTACATTTTCGTCTCCCTTCACTACCTGAATAATTTCTTTTATCTCGTCTTACATTTCATCTATTTCTTCATCATCTTCAGAGCTAGTTGGCATATAAACTTGTACTACTGTAGTGGGCGTGGGCTTCGTGTCTATCTTGGCCACAATAATGCGTTCACTATGCTGTTTGTAGTAGCTAACCCGGACTCCTATTTTTTTATTCATTATTAAACCTACTCCTGCGTTACCCCTATTTGATTTTGTATTTATAACACTGTATTCACCTGACCAAAAGTCTTGTTCCTTCTGCCACCGAACTTCACTAATTCCCACTATATCTAACATTAACCTATCCATTTCCCTTTTTAAATTTTCTAACCTACCTGCCCGATTAAGGGATCTGACATTCCACGCTCCGATCCGTACAACGCCAGTTTTCTTTCTCCTGATAACTCTGGAGCTGGTTAGAATTACCCTGGCTATCTCCTTCAAGTAGTCCCCCTGGTTGAAGGAATATATTGATTTGAACACAAGACAGAGCTTCTCTGACATGTGACTTTGAGAAAGATTTTTATAAATTAATGGGTAATGCAAGTTTCGGTAAAACAATGGAGTATCTGAGGGAACTACGTGAAATTTTGATTAGAACCGAATGGGATGGGCGTTATGGCGTAAGAAGATGCATTTCCATACCAAATTTTAAGTGGGTCACAATATTCAAGAAGAACTGCTGCTGTGGAGGTGACGAAGGCTGCAGTAGAGTTTAAGGAACCTATATGAGCATACTAGACCTATCCAGACTCCACATGTACCGCTTTCATTATGATTTGCGAAAACTCATTTCGCAGACCCTAAATTACTTTAAACGATACAGACAGCTTCATCTATTGGGTGAAGAACGGCGATCCATGTGAAGGTATCACGGTAATGAACTCGACACGACCTCATGCACGGCCTATAATCATTATGGTATGAGGGTTGGAACTTAAATAGTGGCAACTATTTATTCACAACCAATACAAAAGAGTTACATGTTTGTATCTATTACTGTCCTTCGACGTAGGCACCAGCGTTGTGTAGAAACCGTTGCCAGCCATGTGGAAGGTGTAGTATACCATTAGCAGAGCCTGTTCTGTTGATAGTGCGAATGGAACGGTCTACTGCCTGTAGAATCTCTGGAACAGTTCTGAAGCGAATGCCACGAAGTGATTCCTTTATCGTCGGAAAAAAATCAAAGTCACAAGGACATAAATCAGGGGGGCATGGTGGATGGTACAGTCCCATCAACCGAATAGTGTAGCGACAGCTTACGTTGTATGCACCAATGCATTGTCGTGCAAAGTGATGGGTGGGGTATGAGTGGTCCATTGATCGTGACCAGGCCAAATATCTCACGAAATAAGAGTCAAACGAAAAAACTACAAAGAATGAAACTTGTCTAGCTTCAAGGGGGAAACCAAATGGCGCTGTGGTTGGCCCGCTAGATGACGCTGCCATAGGTCAAACGGATATTAAGTGTGGTTTTTTTTTCTTTCTTTCTTTTTAATGGGATCCCCCATTTCTTATTATATATTCGTGTAGAACGTAAAGAAATGTGCATGTTTCAGTTGGACCACTTTTTTCGCTTTGTGATAGATGGCACTGTAATAGTCACAAACATATGGCTCACGATTTTAGACGAACAGTTAGTTCAAAAACATGGCTCTGAGCACTATGGGACTTAACTTCCGTGGTCATCAGTCCCCTAGAACTTAGAACTACTTAAACCTAACTAACCTAAAGACATCACACTCATCCATGCCCGAGGCAGGATTCGAACCTGCGACCGTAGCAGTCCCGCGGTTCCGGACTGCGCGCCTAGAGAACAGTTGATAACTGGTAGGTTTTTTAAATTAAAATACAGAACGTAGCTACGTTTGAACATTTTATTTCTGTTGTTCCAATATGATACATGCAACTTGTGAACTTATGATTTCTGAGAATCCATGCTGTTACAGTGTGATTACCTGTAAATACCACATTAATGCAATAAATGCTCAAAATGATGTCCGTCAACCTCAATGCATTTGGCAATACGTGTAACGACATTCCTCTCAACAGCGAGCAGTTCGTCTTCCGTAATGCTCGCACGTGCATTGACAACGCGCTGACGCATGTTGTCAGGCGTTGTCGATGGATCACGATAGCAAATATCCAACATTCCCCACAGAAAGAAATCCGGGACGTCAGATCCGGAGAACGTGCGGGCCATGGTATGGTGCTTCGACGACCAATCCGCCTGTCATGAAATATGCTATTCAATACCGCTTCAACCGCACGCGAGCTATGTGCCGGATATCCATCATGTTGGAAGTACATCGCATTCTGTCATGCAGCGAAACATCTTGTAGTAACATCGGTAGAACATAACGTAGGAAATCAGCATACATTGCACCATTTAGATTGCCATCGATAAAATGGGGGCCAATAAACCTTCCTCCCATAATACTGCACCATACATTAACACGCCAAAGTCGCTGATGACTTGTCGCAGCGCATCTAGTTGATTTTCCGTTGTCCAATAGTGCTAATTATGCCGGTTTACCTTAGCGCTGTTGGTGAATGACGCTTCGTCGCTAAATAGAACACGTGCAAAAAATCTGTCATCGTCCCGTAATTTCTCTTGTGTCCAGTGGCAGAACTTGGCGTTCAGAGTCGTCGCCATGCAACTCCTGGTATATAGAAATATGTTACGTGTGAAATCGATGTTGATGCAGCAAACTCAACACCGACGTTCTTAAGATTCCCGAATCTCGCGCAATTTGTCTGCTACTGATGTGTGGATTAGCCGCGACAGCAGCTGAAACAACTACTTGGACATCATCATTTGTTGCAGGTCGTGTGTGACGTTTCACATGTGGCTGAACACTTCCTGTTTCCTTAAATAACGTAACTATACGGCGAACGGTCCGGGCACTTGGATGATGTCGTCCAGAATACCGAGCAGCATACATAGCACACGCCCGTTGGGCATTTTCATCACAATAGCCATACATCAACACGTTATCGATTTTTTCCGCAATTGGTAAACGGTCCATTTTAACACGGGTAATGTTACGTGATACCACGTTCTTTACGTTTGTGACCATTACAGCACCATCTATCACAAAGCGAAAAAAGTGGTCTAACTAAAACATTCATATTTCTTTACGTACTATACGAATATGTAATAAAAACGGGGGTTCCTATTTAAAACAACGCAGTTGATATCCGTTTGACCTATGGCAGCTCCATCTAGCGGTCCAACCATAGCAAATACCGTCCGCACTGGTGGAATGTTACGTGATACCACGTTCTTTACGTTTGTGACTATTACAGCACCATCTATCACAAAGCGAAAAAAGTGGTCCAACTAAAACATTCGTATTTCTTTACGTACTATACGAATATGTAATAAAAACGGGGGTTCCTATTTAAAACAACGCAGTTGATATCCGTTTGACCTATGGCAGCTCCATCTAGCGGTCCAACCATAGCCCCTTCAAGCTAGACGAGTTTCGTTCTTTGTAGTTTTTTCGTTTGATCCTTATTACTTGAGATATTTGGCCCAGTCACTATCAATGGACCACCCTGAATACCCACGATGTGCGTCTTGTAAATTGAATAGTTTTTAAAATTGCTGGATGTACTGTGCGCCAGTTATGCAAAACGCCGGTTTTACGAGTTCCCAAACATGTTCCAGCACCTCTGTGCCATCATCAGTTGGTTTCTCTTTTATTTAATCTTTACACTCGGTTTTCATGGTTTTCAGGACCAGTTGAGTATTATTTATCACAGGCAGCCTGTCATGTATTTGTGTGGCAAACTCTTTTATCTTGGAATCCTTATGAGATGAGAAGCACGTGTAAATATAATACATATTTTGACAAATATGGTCATAAAAGCACTTAACACTTCACCAAAACACACTGTAATTGTGTGTTATTGAGGGTAAAGACTAAATAAAACAGAAACCCACTGATGATGGTACAGAGGTGCTAAAACATGTTTGGGAAGTCGGAGAAACGGTGTTTTGCATAACTGGCGGACCCTACAAAAGTGGTTCAAGTGGCTCTGAGCACTATGGGACTTAGCTGCTGAGGTCATCAGTCCCCTAGAACTATTTAAACCTAATTAACCTAAGGACATCACACACATCCATGCCCGAGGCAGGATTCGATCCCGCGACCGTAGCGGTCGCGCGGTTCCAGACTGTATCGCCTAGAATAGCTCGTCCACTCTGGCTGGCGCGGACCCTACATCCAACAATTTTAACTGCATACACAGTAAACACAAGGAGCTGCAAATCCAAATGTTGTTGTTGTGGTCTTCAGTCCTGAGACTGGTTTGATGCAGCTCTCCATGCTACTCTATCCCTTGCAAGTTTCTTCATCTCCCAGTACCTACTGCAACCTACATCCTTCTGCATCCGTTTAGTGTATTCATCTCTTGGTCTCCCTCTACGATTTTTACCCTCCACGCTGCCCTCCAATACTAAATTGGTGATCTCTTGAAGCCTCAGAATACGCCCTACCAACCGATCCCTTCTTCTAGTCAAGTTGTGCCACAAATTTCTCTTCTCTCCAATTCTATTCAATACCTCCTCATTAGTTATGTGATCTACCCATCTACAGCAGTCTTCTGTAGCACCACATTTCGAAAGCTTCTGTTCTTGTCTAAACTATTTATCGTCCACGTTTCACCTCCATACATCGCTACACTCCAATCAAATACTTTCAGAAACGACTTCCTGACACTTAATCTATACTGGATGTTAACAAATCTCTCT
Organism: Schistocerca piceifrons; assembly: GCF_021461385.2. Lineage (NCBI taxonomy): Eukaryota > Metazoa > Arthropoda > Insecta > Orthoptera > Acrididae > Schistocerca > Schistocerca piceifrons. Next base: position 36,681,328 of record NC_060140.1, read on the forward strand.
TCTTCAGAAACGCTTTCCTTGCCATTGCCAGTCTACATTTTATAGTCTCTCTACTTCGACCATCAACAGTTATTTTGCTCCCCAAATAGAAGAACTCATTTACTACTTAAGCGTCTCATTTCCTAATCTAATTCCCGCAGCATCACCCGATTTAATTTGACTAGATTCCATCATCCTCGTTTTGCTTTTGTTGATGTTCATATTATATCCTCCCTTCAAGACACTGTCCATTCCGTTCAGCTGCTCTTCGAGGTCCTTTGCAGTCTCTGACACAATGACAATGTCATCGGCAAACCTCAAAGTTTTTATTTCTTCTCCATGGATTTCAGTAGCTCTAATGGAATGTTGTCTACTCCCTGGACCTTGTTTCGACTTAGGTCTTTCAGTGCTCCGTCAAACTCTTCACGCAGTATCATATCTCTTATTTCAATCCAAATGGTTCAAATGGCTCTGAGCACTATGGGACTCGACTACTGAGGTCATCAGTCCCCTAGAACTTAGAACTAGTTAAACTTCACTTACCTAACGCCATCAGACACATCCATGCCCGAGGCAGGATTCGAACCTGCGACCGTAGCGGTCTCGCGGTTCCAGACTGCAGCGTCTAGAACCGCACGGCCACTTCGGTCGGCAATCCAAATGTTGAATAGTTTCTAAATTTTTCACCTGCCGCTAACCAATCAAGTCATTATAGTTTTTAAGTGTGTATATATAGCTCTAGATCCATCAGAATTGTTATTGTAAAAGTCGTTCCTGTTGGGGCTGTTGAAATTAGATCCTAAGTGTGAACAGTCCATCAAAATTATTGTGAAAGCTATGCTTCTGGGACTGTACAATTTAGTTGTAGTAAAGAACGTATCTCCGCATTAGTTTTTATCGTGGATTTATAAAAAAGTTTCCGACCATTGTTAGTGTTGTAGCGTGGAAGTTAAAAGTATCTCTGCTTTGAAACAGTAGAGTCAGTTTGTACCTCAAGAATACTATGTTGCATCTGAAAAACTGCATTGTACCACAAGAATTATATTGTACCTCAAGAACTATATTTGTGCGAACTGAGTAAACGAAGAAAAAAATCGTCACCATACGTCTCTGTGGTTATTATTGACAAAAAATTAGAAAAAAACATATCCCCTATTGCATTTCAGGCCACAAATGACGTTAGTTTTGCTGAAGATGAGTGCTATTAAGGAGGTGAAGTTTAAGATGGAAGATAACAAAACATATAGAATAATTGCATGGAATTACGCCTATCGTGCAGCACGAATTGGGTTACGGGAGTAGGAGGACCGCGACAGAGTCCACTTTCAAAAATATACACCAAACGTGTCTAAAATTACATCTTCAGTGCTTGAAGAAAACCAAAAACAAAGTATCGGGAATGAGGGAACAGGGTTCAAAAAAAGAACACTGAGGTTACGAGGTGAAAGATCATATATTTCCCAAAGTAATTTTACATTTTCGTAAGCAAACACAGAAACTCTATTTTCACACATCTCCTTCTTCTTCTTCTTCTTCTTCTTCTTCTTCTTTTTGATTCGATGGAGAGCAGAACACCCGTAGATTTACAGGCCATGAGAAGCCGCAAACTTTAAGATTCGACGCATCCATAATATCTTCTGTTTCCCCGCGAATCAGTAGTCCTCTAGGTTAATTGTAGTAACATATTGAGGAAGTAAGAGCTCTAGAATATTTTTTCTAATGTGTGGCTACAGTTCTGTCCACAGTTGTGCAGACACTATCCCCCTTTAATAGCGACAACCAAAGCATGACCATATTTGCACAACACACTTACTACCACCCTTCAGATTCACTATCAGAATTACGGCATTAACTTATACGTCGACAGCCTGCACACACTGAATGACGATAGATTCATAGTGATTATTCCGTTATATACATCTGGTGCGCTCAAAGGGACAAACAGAATTATACTGTGCACTTGCAATAAAGCATTCTTTGCATTCAAGCCTACAGGAGGTTTCTAAATAACATGGTACTTCTTTCTGAAAATTCACCTTCCGCACACACATGTTATAGGATCTAAACAGGCCTGTATCATCAAGACGCTGTTTTTCGCACATGTAACAAACAATGTCGCTCTAACAGGCTCTTTTGCTTTTTCGTAACAAACTGCCAGCTGCAAGAACAGATCCGTCAGGCGGTGATCCTCTTCCTGGCACAGTGCTTAGCAACAGGAACTTAAAGCTGTACTTAAACTACAAAAGATTTACGGTTTCAGCACCCATCTGCTCGGCCCCTAAAAATTACCTCCGAATTCATTATATTGCATTCACAATGATTTCTTAGTCAGGGGAAATTTGTATGACCTGGGTGGTGGTCGCTATGCATGGAACGTACAGACACAAACCACGACTTGGCGGTCTGGATATATAAAAGATACCACTGTGTGTTGACTGGATTTACAAGTATGGAAAATACGACAAGGCGTCGTGGAAGTGGTGAAATCGATAAACCGAAAAGACGCCAGCGGCTTTTTTAAATTGTAATTACATCCTTTATCCATTGACGAATATGTGATGGAGGCAGGCTCTTTTTCAGTGTAAAGACGACACCCAGCTGGTGCGAGTGTGGAGGTGTCTTAACTTTTTAACACATTGAGGAGTATATTCCAACGTAAGGAGTGACAGCAATGCAAGGGCTCAACAGGGCCTGTTGTAGTGTACAAACAGGACGGGCGATACAGCCGTAACAAAACGTCCCCTCATCCGCAGCCCAAAGCATATCCGCACGTGTTCCTTGTTGCACTATCCGACGTAGATTACTGAACACCAACCCCTAACTGCGATGTCTTTGAACTCTTTCGTCCTTGGGAAGCGTTGTTAATTATCACATAGTGCTGAACACTTGTGCTTTATAACACTTGTTTGAGAGAGTTTTGGCACAATGCAGTACCCTATGGAAACACTGACTGGAAAACTTAAACGTCGAATAATTTCCTGAAAGTGAAGAAAATGATTTTGTGTCCTATCGTGACGGAGGTAGAGATTCAGCACATCTGTAGCCGTAAGGGGAATAAAATAATTTCTTCTTGTATTTTTTTTAACGTGGAAATTTACGTACACTATAGATATTGAGATTCGTTCCAGGACCAGGGGTGACATTGCTCGATGTCAGACTGTAGCAACAGTTTTGTTTAATTGTAGTTACACTGATAAACATGTGCCTGGTTCCCAATATTCGTGTGACCGTGTGAGTCTGGAGATGGCTGTAGAAAGCACAGCAGCCAGCAAGAAGGTCGGAACCGGAAACAGCAAACGCCTCTGTTTCGAGCTGGGGCTTGCCCATCCTTCGTACAACAGTTCAGAGAGGCCGAGAAAACTTCCAGTTAATGACGATTTGGCTCGCAGCTCCCCCTGGGCAGGTGAATAGTGAACTAATACCCAGTTAGCATTGAGTTGCGTTCGGGACCTCTTGTGTCCCGTGTATAATCTGCGGAAATTTGAGATGATTCGATATGACGAATGTTTGGGGTGGGAGTAGCATTCGAACCCCTAACACTCAGATCCTCCTGGGTTGGGGGGTCACACACAGCTGACTGGCCCCTCTGTGGCTCACACGCACGTCTGCAGCTGCAGTCATGTTCCGCGTTTACGGCGGCTGTTTCCTCCGTCGGCGCTGCACTTGGGCACGGTGCGTGCTTGTAATGTATTTAACTATATGTAGCCCACCAACTGTCAGTACAATATGGCGATCTGCACCACATAGTTTGGCCACTGAAAGTAGCGACTATAGAAAATAATGGCGGACAGTGTTCCTACACTGGCAGCAGCAGCAGTTTCACAGTTAAATTCAGTACGTGACTTGACAGACGGGCTGTCCCGTTAGGACCATAAGGAAGAATGCATTCGGTGTTATTCTGGACTATTTTCGTAAACAGGTCGTGTTAGCAGACAAACGGAGACATCACAAAAGCTCCTACAATAGTGAAAGTAACTGTTAACTATTTTTGTGACACACAAGATTTCCATCATTTCCTTGGGACTGATATGTATTGGATAGACTGTCCCATTAGGTTCGCTAGGAAGAATGCATCCTGTGTTTTCCTGGAGAGCATTGAAAAAGATTTCTATAGCGTGTCCAGAGGGAGATTTGGCTGTTATTAACATTGACATGTGACATCAGTGTAACACTCACAACCTTTTGGTTGCACCTGCGAATGTGAGCCACTATGCAAACATCTCGCTGAGGGTGAGCCGCTGTGTGAACATCTCGCTGGCGTGCAGGGACAAAAACTATGTGTCATCGCACCAGCAACAGTGCCTAGGTAAGCAAGTGTTTCGAGAGGTATTTCTCAGGTGTCAAGTATGAAAGGGTTGCTATGCGCTGGTGGGCTGATGCTTGCAGGACCCACATGGACACCCGCACGTGGCTTGGCAGCTGACTGCCACAGTCGTCACTTGGCAGGGGCTGTCGCTGCACCCAGGCTCCTGGCAGCGTGCGCGGTGGCGGGCAGTGCAGGGCAGTGGACAGTGGTCTGCGCGCAGTGCGTGCCTTGCAATAGAAAGAGTTTTAGTTGTGTACTTACATGTCATAGGTGTTTCGTGGTGTTATTCCTTGTGCGATCAGAATGAAAAAAAAAGTGATCGAATTATTTACATCTTACAGGACCCGTATCTTTCGAAACAGGAGAGAATGATGAGAAAGAGAAATCAAGCTCTCACAAATTGATATTTTTGTAAATAAAGGATCTACCCCTGAATTTCACTTTGGGAGATCCTTACAATCCACCACAGAGCCACTAAATTTCAGGTAGGGGAGGGGTGGGGAGAGGGGGGAGGTATTGGTGTTTTACCAGAGGGGGAGGTGTTAGTTAATTGATCAATTTAATTAAGTAAGATGGGGGGGGGGGAATCGAGATTGATTTCCTGAAAAAGTTTTTAAATAAATAAATAAACTCTATTCTACTTACTGCCTTGAAACCTATAAATTGTGTAAAGAAACAATATTCCACACATTGTATAAACAGTTTAAACAATATTCCATATGCTGTGATCGATTTGCTGACAAATTCTTTAACTAAATAAATAAACTATATTCCATACACTTTCATAAGTATATAAACAATGTTTCATACATTGTCTAAATTGTCTTAACAATATTTCATACATTGCAAGCGAATTCCCTCCAGATGTTCGAACAACTGAGTCTTTTTGCCACCAATTTCTGGGAGGAGGGAGGGGATGGAGGGTGGGTTACCAGACTGGGAGGCGTTAAGTAATCAATCGAATTGGTATCAAATGTGTGCTTGTTTTGTCGAGGGGGACGGAAGGAGGCTCGGGGTTTCCTTAGGGGTTTGTGGAGGACGCAGATGGAGAGGTGGAGGGGTGCTGCAACAATAGGTTAAGGACCTGTCAGTCAAACGGAAGAATCTTAGCAGAACAACAGGTTAATGACCTGTCAAAGGAGAACTATTGGTTTGTTCCTGAGTGCTTACCTGCCCCTGATGTAGGCAACTCGATCTAACAAAATGCAATGATGTTCTTGTTGCCCAACTGCTTGCCAGCTGTGGTGACTGTTCTGGTAGAGACTTGCAGCCTCTTTAAGTCGATGCTGGTATCGACACTCACCGTAGGTGGCGATTTTAAATAAATATTCTTTTAGTGTGGATGACTCACGTGTCACCTCGCTATTTTCACTTTTCATTTTGACAATTAAGGTGAAAACATGTTTAAATTCGAATTAGCTATCAGAGTCGAGGTTTGTGATCGGAGGCTTTCCCGGCGCATGTGTGTTGTTTCCAGGGCTCTCGGGTGTCCAGCCGGATGCAATAGCTGAAGTCCCACGATATTTCGGCGAACAACCTTTCCGCCATCTCAGGTGGTTCTGATGGAATATGTCAGCTCATTGTCAGTGTTATTTACGTCCGTCAGTCGGGCTTCGATTCCCTACGCCGACGGTCCGATTGCGGCCGTCGAACTTCCGGTTGCGGCCGCCGACATTCCGTTTGCGAGCGCCGACCCAGATCCGCGCTCACCCCGGCGTCGCGCCGGGTGGCGGAAGATGCAGAATCCCTCGGAGTGTCCTCTGCGGCCGTCGTAGAAGGCTCTCGAGGCTAACCTCTCGCTCGTGATTCTGTAGCGATCGGTTGCGCGGGATCACGCATTTGGCCTCTCGCCTTGCGTGTTCTCGCTAACCAGCGTTTCTCTCTTTCTTTCAGAGTCGACATCAGCCCGCAAGGGCCTTTAGGGCTCGTGTGGCAAAATCCACGTGGCGTGACCCCACTATCTGAGAAAGCAAAAAACTGTCGTGTCTTTCTAAAGAGGCAAAGTTGTCGTGTTGGGGAGTTACGACGTGGAGGAGGAGCCGGAACGAGACGATGGCTCCGGCGAGACGCAGGGTGTGGCAGATAGCGGTCTGAGGGAAGTTCCCCGGACGACGGCAGCGTCTGGCCCCCCACCACCGACGAGGACGACGAGTGAGAGTGTTGCTCGCGGCCGCCGGGCGGACGCGGAAATTTCCGCGAACGGACGGCGCCGCGCCCGCACTCTCTCTGTGCCGAGACGACGCATCGAACCGCCGATCCCCCTGACAAAGGAGGAATTTGGCGCCGCCATCGCCAGGCTTACTCCCGAGAAGAGTTGCATCTGCACGCAACGCTTGGCCACGGCACCGATGCGGACAGGGTGGAGGTACTGACGAGATTCCGGTCCCCGGTACCTGTGGGTCGCGACAAGCATTTGCCTGTCGCAGTTGCCACGACAGCTGCCGCGCCAGCAGTCGCACCAGCCGTGGTGGCTGCAGAAGCCGCCACGCCCTCACCGACTTCTAGGCTGGCAACACCGAACGAGCCTGCTGAGCTCGAGAAAACCTCGCGGAAGCGCCCAGCCGCGGCCGTAGAGGACACTCCCTCCCCCCAGGCAAGTTCCGGTCGCGCCAGGCGGAAGAAGAGGAGGGTACGTCGCAGGACGACGACCGTATCGCCGAGGAAGCCGGACGAAGGAGGCTTCGTCGCGCCCTCCCGGCGCCACACGGCTAGGGCCAGGTCGTTCGGACCGGTGACAGCGGAACAGGTCGAGGCTGCAAACCGGTTTGCAGATCTGCCGGAAGTAGCCGAGACCGACGGAGACGGGACCACGCCGACTACGGCGACGAAACCGCCCCGCCGCCCGCCGCCGATTACCGTCCAGTGGAGTGAGGGCTATAGCGAGCTCAGAGAGAAGCTGTACTCCGTCGCAAAACCGCGGAAGATGATCGCGGGGACAGACACTTACGAGGTCAGAGCGGACTGCATAGAGGACCACGCGCAACTCGTGCAGCTCTGTGAGACCGAGAAGTGGAACTGCTTCACGCAGAGCACTGAGCAACTGAAGCAACTGAAGGTCGTTTTTCGCCACCTGCCGCCGAAGATGGAACCGGCGTTCCTACAGCGGCAGCTGGAGGAACTCGGCTTCCAGACCCGCCACGTCGGCCCGATCAGGGCGCCCAGGACCCACACGGACGTGCCCTCGTTCCTTGTGGTTTTAGTCGACAATGTCGACAACCGGAAAATTTTTCGGGTAGAAAACATTGCCGACTTCCATGTGAAAGTCGAGAGACTCCGCGCAAAAGGCAGACGAGCCCAGTGCTTCAACTGCCAGCGCACGGACCACGTGGCAAAGTTTTGCTGGATGCCTGTGCGCTGCTGCAGTTGCGCCGAGGAGCACCCGTGGCGGGACTATCCCGAGAAGAAGGAAGACCGACCGACGTGCTGCAACTGTAACGGGGACCACGTCGCCTGTTACCGGGGATGCGCCGCATTCTAGAGCGGGAAGCGCGCCAGCCGCGTAAACCCGAGCCGCGGCTTCGCGGATGTCGCTAAGGGGAAGCCGGCCGCACCCTTCGACAGGCCGCCGCCGCTCGCAGGGGAGGCCGCGCCGGCACCGCAGCCGCCGCAGCTGCCCTCCCCTCGCCCGCGGCGCCGCCTGCAGTCGGGGAGGCCGGCTCGCCGGCGCCCGCGGCTGTAAGGAGGGTTGCCGCCCACTCAGGGCGTTCCCGGCACGCCGCTCCGCTGCCGACTGCGGGAAACGTCGCGAAGGAGTCAAACCTTCCCGAAACGGCGAAGGAAGACACCACCGAGCTGGCCGCGCTTCTGCGGTCGCTCGACCAGCTGATGACCCAACTACCGGTGCTCGTGGGAGCAGTGCCGGCGGCCCTCCAGGCCGCTGCCGGGAGAAGCCAGCCTTGCAATGGACGACGACAGTATTTATGTGTTAACCATTTGCACGTTCAACGCTCGCGGGTCACTACCACCAGCAGGGCGAGTTCCGCCAATTCCTACGGGACGAGGCGGTCGACTCTGCCTCGTGCAGGAGACCTTCCTCAAACCCGGGGTCGACGTGCGAGCAGCAAATTCTTGCTGCTACCGAGATGACAGAGCCACCCACGGGGGCGGCACTGCCATCTACGTGAAGAAGTCACTGCGCCACCACCGAGTGCGACTGCCGGCGCTCGACGCGCTGGAGGACACAGGAGTGGCCGTCAACACCACCGCCGGGAAGATTCTTCTCGTGTCGGTGTACCGGCAGCCTGGCAGACCGCTAGACGAAGCCGACTTCGACGTCCTGGAGGGGCGAGCTTTCATTGCCGGGGATTTCGATGCGAAACACACGGAATGGAACTCGCGAACTGTCAGCCGCAGCGGGCGCCGCCTCTCCCGCGTTGTTCACGGCGACGGCGCGATCACCGTGGGGCCGTTTGACCCCGCGATCTTCCCTGCACGGGGACAACCGGACGTGCTCGATATTGCTCTTCTGAAGCGCATCGGGCATTTCGCGACCATCGAGACGTGCAACGTCCTTTCTTCCGACCACGTGCCGGCGATTTTTGGCCACGACGTGGTCGGAGCTTCTCTTCCAGAGAGCCGTCCGAGCTATCGCAAGCTCGACCCTAGCGCTTTCAGACGAAAGCCTTCGAACTACTCGAGGACGCGCCAACCCCGCTGACGTAGGGGCAGACGCCGCCCTAGCATTCTTCACCCGAAGAATACTCCGAGCAGCGGAAGAAGCCACGCCGAGACATCGCCAAGGGCCACGAGACTTCTCGCGACAGCTACCGCGCACTATCCCGGACGCGATCACCGAGAAGAACCGACTGTTTCGTGAATGGCAGCTCACTCGCCAACCAGCCACGAAGCGCCGCTTAAACCGCATGAGACGGGAAATTAAGGCAGCAGTGGAGCAACACCGGAACCAGGAATTGGAAGACCTTGTGTCTACCCTCAGTCCTGAGGATGACAGTGCACGGAGGGTGGTGAAGTCCTTCCTACGCCGGCGACAGCGAATACCGCCTTTACAAGTCGACTTCGCCAGCGACCCCGACGCGAAAGCCGGCGTCCTGCCTGACGCATTTGCAGCGAACTTCACACCGGTGGCCGACGTCATCGACGACTACCACATACGGCGGGTCCACGAGCAACTACCAACCTTCCGCGCCGCAAGGGAGGAAGGCGACGTTATCGAGCCGATAACGGAGGAAGAAGTTGCTGTGCAGCTTCGCTCGCTGAACCCCAAGAAGGCCGGAGGCAGCGATGGCGTCACAAACCTCCTGCTGAAGAACATTCCGCCGGGATTACACCGGCAACTTGCCGATGTTTTCAAAGAGATTCTCCGATCAGGTGTCTACCCCTCTGCGTGGAAACACGCGGAGGTCGTGGCCATTCTGAAATCCGGCAAGGACCCACGCCAGGCATCGAGCTACCGACCCATCAGCCTGCTCCCGTCCATCTCGAAAGCTTTCGAGAGGCTGTAAGCGAGAAGACTTATGCGACACGTCACCCAGGAGGGTATCATCCCGGACGAGCAATTCGGGTTTCGAGAAGAACATCCACATCCCACCAGCTCTTGCGGGTGGTAGAACCGGCGATGAGGGCACTGGAAACAAGGGAATACTTTGGGGCAGTGTTCCTCGACGTCTCCCGAGCGTTTGACTCAGTGTGGCACGACGGTCTCGAGTTCAAACTTTTTGAACAAGGGATACCGACGTCCCACATGACGCTGCTGCGGTCGTACCTGTCTGGACGAACCTTCCACATGAGGGCTGACGACGGCACCTCCACAGACCGGCAGATACGTGCAGGGGTGCCGCCGGGGTCGGTTCTCGACCCCTTGCTGTACTGCCTGTACACTGCCGACGCGCCGAAAGTGGTAGGAGTCGAACTGGCGCTGTACGCTGATGATACAGCCCTGTTCACTCGCAGCATGAACGTCCGCGTGCTGAGAAACCGCCTCCAACGCGGGTACGACGCCTCGGGCTCATGGCCAACAAAGTGGCGGCTGAAATTCAACGCCACAAAGAGCCAGGCAGTCGTCTTCACCCGAAGACATCTGCCGCCAGGGCTTACGCCAGTCGAAATCCTGGGAGAACCCATCCCATGGAGTGGGACGGCGAAATAGCTAGGGGTTACCCTAGACCGCAGGTTCACCTGGAAACATCACATCCGTGATGTGAAAGGGAGAGCAATAGGACGCCTTCGCGCCCTGTATCCGCTGCTAAACCCGCAGTCGTCATTGCCACCGCAACACGGTATCACGCTTTTCGCCCACTGTTAGAATATGCGGCCGTGGTCTGGGGGAAAGCCGCAGATGCTCACATTGTGACTCTGCAGCGGATACAGAACCGCGCCCTGAAGACTGCTATGCATCTTCCGAAGCGCTTCTGGACGCGCCAACTCCACGAGGACACCGGGATCGTGCGAGACAGGTTTCGCGCCATCGCCAGGAAGTTCTACGAGAAGACGGGACGCTCCCGCAACCGGCTCATCCGTAGACTGGGCCAACAACCTCACCACAGGCCAACCAAACGTTGGCCTGACCTGCTGAGGGATTAAGTTTTACTAATCCCTCACCAGAGTGTGTCTTTCTCTTTTTCAGGTCACGCCAGCTAGGACCAATCTACGAGAGTGGTAATACATCTTTCTCTCTTTTACAGGAAGCGCAGGAATGACAAATTTTGTCTAAACTGCACCACCCCGAGCCAAGGATAGGCTCGTCTTTTCAGCGTCAGCGTAGTGTGACGTGACTCCTTGTAATGTTTACCATGCATTGCTTAGTTAAAAACCTGTGTCTCGGTTTATGAGATTGTCCGTTACGTGAATTTCAATGGCCTCCTTGAAGATGCTGTCCCAGTAGGAACTGGTAGGGCTCAGAATCTTGGTCTCTTCGTATTTCGTGTTGTGTCCAGTTTCCAAGCAGTGTTCTGCCAGTGCCAATTTGGTGAGCTGGCCTAGGCGCGTGTGGCGTTGGTGTTCTTTGCAGCGGTCTTCGACTGTTCGTATTGTTTGACCGATGTAGGATTTGCCGCAACCACATGGAATATTATATACGCCCGCTTTCTTGAGGCCAAATCCGTCTTTCACTGTCCCCAGTAGGGCCCGTGTCTCGGATGGTGGTCGGAAGACAGTGTCAATTTTGTGTTGTTTAGGCAGTCTCCCAAATTTTGATGTCGCGTTGCCTGCATACGGCAGAAAGGCAAGGCTTGTTTCCTTTTCTTTAGACTGTTCTTCATCTGGGTTTCTGCAGTATTTCCGTCGTCTGAGGGCTGTCTGAATCTGTCGTTTGCTGTATCCGTTCTTGTGAAACACATTTTCTAGGTGTTTGAGTTCTTTGTGCAGACTTTGTTAGTCCGATATCGAGTATGCCCTATGAACCAGTGTGTTGAGCATCCCGTTGAGTTGTGCAGGATGGTGGCAACTCGAGGCATGTAGATATAGGTCCGTATGTGCAGGCTTGCGGTACACGCTATGAACCAGTGTGACATTTGATCTCTGCTCTACGAGTACATCAAGAAAGAGTAATTTCCCTTCTTTCTCGATCTCCATGCTGAACCGGAACTTCAACGATCGCATCCGGCTGGACACCCGAGAGCCCTGGAAACAGAATCGAAGTTTTCTGGACTCCGCCGATTATATGTCTTAATTGTTTTAAAAGGGTTTTGGAAGAAATCAAACATGACCACTGTACTCATGATTAGCTGACGGCAGCTATTCCCCATTAGGTGTTGGGAGCTGTCATTCATAAAGCCTACTGTATGTCACTGCGATTTAGAGGTGGTTCTCACTTCCACTACCTGTTAGTAAAAGTCAGGATAATTTCTACAAGAGAATCGATTTACGAAACCTTAAAACATGCGAAGAAAGTTGATAGGGTAAATACAAGTAAAAAATCGACGTCGAAAGCATGGATAAATTAAAACAATTTTATGTAGAGGCCGAAAGTGCAGGTCATTGTTTACGATGGTGTTTTTATCTAAGGCAATCGATTTGGAATAGAGTGAGTGGTGACAGTCCATCTCTGACTTACGAAAAGAGTGTAGAGTTCAGCGAAATGATATTGCAGCATCATATGCATATCATGGCATGTATAGTTACCACATGGTATATTTTTTTTGTGACAAGGTTATTGTAGAAGAGCAGAAATAAATAAATAAATAAACGGTCCAAACAAAACTTTAGATAGAAGTTCTAATCCACTATCGGAAATCAGCCTTCATAGTCTTCCATACGGTGCAACATACAGTTTCATAATTTTTCTGACCTTAGTGGCGGCGGTGATATGTTTTAGTGGTAACAGCTTCACATATTTAGACAGTAACTCCAGCACAGCAATTACATATTCGTACCTGTTGCTGTAAGGAAGAGGTCCAACAGATTTACTGCTGCTAAAGTCCATGCATGTCATTGCCAAATGTTGTAAATGAAAGCGATATTTTGCGCGTTTTGCACACTGCGGTGCACTGACAATTAGGAAAGGTGTACGAGATTTCTATGTCAGATAACTTTCTTATCAGTTTTGTCGGGAACACACAGACACACCCTAACTTTCAGCAACTTGGACTGATTTGTGGAACATAATTTCGTCTTTTGTAATATAACATACTATGGGGCAAAGGAAGCGATCCACCGCGAAGGAACTATCCGAATGGAACGGAAATTCGTAGATGTGATTTACATGTACGGACAAACAAATTATTACAGTTTCAGAAATATCGGACGATTTATTCGAGACAAACAGCTTCACAAATTGAGCAAGTGAGTAACGCGTTTGTCCACCTCTGACCCTTATGCAAGCAGTTATTCGACACGGCGTTGACTGAAAGATTTGTCGGACGTCTTCCCGAAGGATACCGTGCCAAATTCTGTCCAATTGGTACGATACATCATCAAAATCCAGAGACAGCTGAAAGGCTCTGTCCGTAATGCTCCAAACGTTCTCAATTGAGGAGAGATCCGGCGAACTTCCTCGGCAAAATAGCAGTACCTACTCTCGCCATCTGACAGCGGGCGCTATTTTGCTGAAATGAAAGCCCGGAATGGCCTGCAGTGAAGGGCAACACGACGCGGCGTAGAACATCGTCGACGCACTGCTGTACTCGGAGGGTGCCGCGGATGACAACCAGAGAGGCCCTGCTAGGAAAACAAGTGGCACGCCGCTGTGGGAGTGTCTCCAGACACGCCTTCGGCCTGAAATAGAATTTCCTTGGGTGATGAGTCTCGCTTCGAACTGAGCCCCGATCATACGCGCAGACGGGTCTGGAGACGGTCTGGACCGCGATGGATGCCAACCCGACTGTCGGCCACCGTACGACCAGTCTGTGGTGGCATTTCTTTTCGCAGCAGGACCCTCTGGCTGTCATCCGCGGCACCCTCGGAGTACAGCAGTACGTCGGCGATGTTGTACGCCGCGTCTTGTTGCCCGCCACCTTGGGCCTACGTTTCAGCGAGACAATGCCTTCCCGCACTGGCTGAAACATTATACTACTTATCTTCGTGCTTGTCAAACACTATTTTGACCAGCAACGTCACCTCAGTTGAAAACGTTTGGCTCAGTATGGGCAGGGACATCCAACCGTCACAGGATTTTGACGATCTAACGTGCCAGTTTTGGCACCGTATCAGTCACGAGGACATCCAACAATTTTGTCAACCAATGCCAAGTTTAAATACTACTTGCATAATGCCCAGAGGAGGACCAAAACGTTGTCACTTGCTGAATTTGTGAAATTCTTCCTCTTACATAAATCTTCGAATTTTTCTGAAACTGCTATCATTTGTTTGTCTGTACACGAACGTCACATCTGCCTGTTTCCGTCCCTTCCGGATAATTCTTTCTCGGTTCGTCGCTTTTTGTCTTAGAGTGCATATTGTCTGACAACACATTGTCCTTGTTATCCCACTTCTGTTTCAGTTTCTTTAATACTCTATCTTTTTGTTGCTCCTCCTTTACGTTGCTAAACAGATCTCTGAAGAACTTCTTGTTTCGTACAGGGCAACCTCACTTCTTTATCACCTACTTGCAGCTTTATCATCTCTTCTCCATCCACACGTAATCACAATAATGTACCTGCCGCATCATTCTGTTTTTCGTGATGTTCTCTTGGAAGAACAACCCGCATCTCATTAGCTGTCCTCTCCTAATAGAAATTCGAGTGCTTTGTGATTGGTCCACATGATCACGTGCTCTCAGACTAGGAAGCAGCAGAATCTCTGAAAGGCCCGTATAACAGCCACAGTTTACGACTCCATAACCGCGTAATTAATCTGCCATTTCTTCGTTATCAATTTCACAAAGACTATTATATATTTTATGCTTTCGTTCTCAGTTTCTACCACTTCAAACAGATGCACACCCATGACGCATGGGGCCTACCAGTTACTAGATGAAATGGTACAGTGAGGTCAGAATGTACCAGTATTTGAACATTGCAGAGATTTCTCTTTTTTCTGCCAGCTTTCTCCTAGAAATGTTTATCCCATTATCAAGGCAGATAGGGTGGATGAGTGCTAACAAGTGGTGTTCAATGAGAGCTTGACTGCAAATTTTCTATAAAATTTTACCAGCCCGTGAAACGGTCTCTCGCCTGATGTAGTCGGATATGGTCTAATCTCTTCGTAACTAATCCTCTCGTCATTCCCAAACATAGCGTTCTTAGTTTTAACATCATGCCCTTCTTTGAAAGGCCGTAAGACACTCTCTGACGTTTGATTATGTTCAGTCCGACTTTTTGCGTCCTTAGTAAGTCATCAACATATGCAGTGACTCGTCTCATCAAGCACTTTTACAAATGAAAATCCAACAACCAGTCGCATACTGGTACTTCAGACGTCCACGTAAGAATACAATGAACTTACAACACTGTGGGGCCAATTTGATCTACCAACATACCGGTGGCATTGCTGCGACGACACGAAACTTTCTGTAACAATCCGCCCATCAGCTCTGGCCGATCTTGTTCTTCTACCGCACTTGTGATCAGTCTTCTACCAAGTGATGCTTGTAAATGGAACCATCTTTACTCGTGACTGCCACAATCGGGCTACAACAGAGGTTTTTAGCCAGCTCATTTACTCCATGCTCCAACACAGTATTTATCTCCGTGTTCACAGCTGTTCTTTTACTCAGGGGAATCTGGTGAGATTTGGAATATAAAGGGTTATAAGGCTGGACCTGAAACTCTTATAACGCGTGTCGAAATACATCTCTGTACAACTTCAATATATTTGCCAATTTAACAACTTTTGGATGTTATCTATCAGTCTGTTCATTTTATTTCCTGTGTCGATTTTGATATTCAGTTTCCGTTGACTCTAAAGTAATTCTGCTGTAGTACAAAGACTGCTTCTAGTATGAGCTTAGTACATCTACGGCCTTCTTTCTGCAGTAGATTGTACATATCTCTCTCTAACTCCGCCCCAGTGCTAAGGAGGCAGTCTCATCTATTTCACCATGGCGAGCTGAGTCCGCTCTCTTACCAGCTTGCTTCTCCCTGCAACTTCATTTTTGTCTCTGGAGCCCTGCAGTGGTGACTGTTTCATCGTCCCACTTTCTCAATACTGTCTATTTCGCCTCGTTACAAGGTTGAAAGTTCACGCCCATATCTGCTCAAAATTCTTGAAGCTGTATATTTATGATAACTAACAGTTGGCAGCTTATACAGGGTCGTCACAATACAATTGGCCCGGGGAATATTTACAACAAGACTGTCAGGTGGTTGGTGCTTACATCACAGAAGATACTGGATACGAACGGCTGCCACTGACGTCGACGAAGCTGCGGCGCCGTGCTCGATCTTTCGAATCGTGAAGCACAGCGCGCGTAGCAGCTCTTCCTGAGGCCAGGCGATCGAGACGACCAGCAGACTGCACTGCTTCTGCTAATTGTTGTCTCGTCACGGAACACCACATTCACTTGTGACGACATTGTCAAGCCGGCGTGCTCTGCTGCTCCACTTTCCTGAAAATATCCTTATTTCAATTACCTTTTGTGAAATGGTCCACATGTGGATTAAATTGTTTCTGACCATACAATCATTAGAGCATTAAGGGCACAAGGGTTTTCTTCGGCTCAATACTGTGTGAAAATCAGCACTTATTTCTTTCATGTAATATTTCCATTGTGTATGTTTTGCAGTTTTGCGGTTTTTCACTGTTGCTGCACAATACTTTCTAAATTATTTGCAAGTATTTTGAACAATTAAGGACGTATTGATTCAAAAATTGTGCACGCGATTTTGTATAATGTCTTTTCTGATTTAGTTACCATTTAATAATGTAATACACATGTGAACGAAATCAAAGTTTTGCCAGATGTGTATGACAAATTGTCTGAGATACAAGTATAATAACTAGCATTAAATAATTGTATCTTACATTTTAATTAAGATACAATTATTTTGTATCTTACAGTTTAATTCCCCCCCACCCCCACCCCCACCCCCTGAACAATGGACCTTGCCGTTGGTGGGGAGGCTTGCGTGCCTCAGCGATACAGATAGCCGTACCGTAGGTGCAACCACAACGGAGGGGTATCTGTTGAGAGGCCAGACAAACGTGTGGTTCCTGAAGAGGGGCAGCAGCCTTTTCAGTAGTTGCAGGGGCAACAGCCTGGATGATTGGCTGATCTGGCCTTGTAACACTAACCAAAACGGCCTTGCTGTTGTGGTACTGCGAACGACTAAAAGCAAGGGGAAACTACGGCCGTAATTTTTCCCGAGAGCATGCAGCTTTACTGTATGATTAAATGATGATGGCATCCTCTTGGGTAAAATATTCCGGAGGTAAAATAGTCCCCCATTCGGATCTCTGGGCGGGGACTACTTAAGAGGACGTCATTACCAAGAGAAAGAAAACTGGCGTTCTACAGATCGGAGCGTGGAATGTCAGATCCCATAATAGGGCAGGTAGGTTAGAAAATTTAAAGAGGGAAATGGATAGGTTAAAGTGGGAATTAGTGAAGTTCGGTGGCAGGAAGAATAAGACTTTTGGTCAGGTGAATACAGGATTATAAATACAAAATCAAATAGGGGTAACGCAGGATAGGTTTAATAATGAATAAAAAAATATGAGTGCAGGTAAGCTACTACAAACAGCATAGTGAACGCATTATTGTGGCCAAGATAGACACGAAGCCCATGCCTACTACACTAGTACAAGTTAATATGCCAATTAGCTCTGCAGATTATTCAGGTAGTGCAGGGAGACGAAAATTTAATAGTCATGGGTGACTGGAATTCGATAGTAGGAAAAGGAATAGAAGGAAACGTAGTAGGTGAATATGGATTGGGGCTAAGAAATGAAAGAGGAAGCCGCCTGATAGAATTTTGCACAGAGCACAACTTAATCATAGCTAACACTTGGTTTAAGAATCATGAAAGAAGGTTGTATACATGGCAGAACCCTGGAGATACTAAAAGGTACCAGATAGATTATATAATGGTAAGACAGATATTTAGGAACCAGGTTTTAAATTGTAAGACATTTCCAGGGCCAGATGTGGACTCTGACCACAATCTATTGGTTATGAACTGTAGATTAAAACTGAAGAAACTGCAAAAAGGTGGGAATTTAAGGAGATGGGACCTGGATAACCTGAAAGAACCAGAGGTAGTACAGAGTTTCAGGGACAGCATAAGGGAACAATTGACAGGAATGGGGGAAAGAAATACAGTAGAAGAAGAATGGGTAGCTTTTAGGTATGAAATAGTGAAGGCATCAGACGATCAAGTACGTAAAAAGACGAGGGCTAGTAGAATCCTTGGGTAACAGAAAAGATACTGAATTTAATTGATGAAAGGAGAAAATACAAAAATTCAGTAAATGAAGCAGGCAAAAAGAAACACAAACGTCTAAAAATGAAATCGACAGGAAGTGCAAAATGGCTAAGCAGGGATGGCTAGAGGACAAATGTAAGGATGTATAGGCTTATCTCACGAGGGGTAAGATAGATACTGCCTACAGGAAAATTAAAGAGACCTTTGGAGAAAAGAGAACCACTTGTATGAATATCAAGAGCTCAGATGGGAACGCAGTTCTAACCAAAGAAGGGAAAGCAAAAAGGTGGAAGGAGTATATGGAGGGTATATACAGGGGCGATGTTCTTGAGGACAATATTATGGAAATGGAAGAGGATGTAGATGAAGATGAAATGGGATGTATGATATTGCCTGAAGAGTTTGATAGAGCACTGAAAGACCTGAGTCGAAACAAGGCCCCAGGAGTAGAC
This sequence comes from Schistocerca piceifrons, assembly GCF_021461385.2. NCBI lineage: Eukaryota > Metazoa > Arthropoda > Insecta > Orthoptera > Acrididae > Schistocerca > Schistocerca piceifrons. The sequence continues at coordinate 36,699,822 of NC_060140.1, forward strand.
AACATTCCATTAGAACTACTGTCAGCCTTGGGAGAGCCAGTCCTGACAAAACTCTACCATCTGGTGAGCAAAATGTGTGACAGGCGAAATACCCTCAGACTTCAACAAGAATATAATAATTCCAATTCCAAAGAAAGCAGGTGTTGATAGATGTGAAAATTACCGAACTATCAGTTTAATAAGTCACAGCTGCAAAATACTAATTCGAATTCTTTACAGACGAATGGAAAAACTGGTACAAGCCGACCTCGGGGAAGATCAGTTTGGATTCCGTAGAAATGTTGGAACACGTGAGGTGATACTGATCCTACGACTTATCTTAGAAGCTAGATTAAGGAAAGGCAAACCGACGTTCCTAGCATTTGTATACTTAGAGAAAGCTTTTGACAATGTTGACTGGAATACTCTCTTTCAAATTCTGAAGGTGGCAGGGTTAAAGTACAGGGAGCGAAAGGCTATTTACAATTTGTACAGAAACCAGATGGCAATTATAAGAGTCGAGGGACATGAAAGGGAAGCAGTGGTTGGGAAGGGAGTGAGACAGGGCTGTAGCCTCTACCCGATGTTATTCAATCTGTATATTGAGCAAGTAGTAAAGGAAACAAAAGAAAAATTAGGAGTAGGCATTAAAATCCATGGAGAAGAAATAAAAACTTTGAGGTTCGTCGATGACATTGTAATTCTGTCAGAGACGGCAAAGGACTTGGAAGAGCAGATGAACGGAATGAACAGTGTCTTGAAAGGAGGATATGAGATGGAAATCAACAAAAGCAAAACGACGATAATGGAATGTGTCGAATTAAGTCGGGTGATGCTGAGGGAATTAGATTAGGAAATGAGACACTTAGAGAATAGAAGCTTTCGAAATGTGGTGCTGCAGAAGAATGCTGAAGATTAGATGGGTAGATCATATAACTAATAAGGAGATATTGAATAGAATTGGGGAGAAGAGGAGTTTGTGGCACAACTTGACTAGAAGAAGGGATCGGTTGGTAGGGCATGTTCTGAGGCATCAAGGGATCACCAATTTAGTACTGGAGGGCAGCGTGGAGGGTAAAAATCGTAGAGGGAGACCAAGAGATAAATACACTAAGCAGATTCAGAAGGATGTAGGGTGCAGTAGGTACTGGAAAATGAAGGAGCTTGCACAGGATAGAGTAGCATGGAGAGTTGCATCAAACCAGTCTCAGGACTGAAGACCGCAACAACACATTTTAGTTTTTAGAATATTTCTCCTAATTAAGCTTCTGTTTCTTTATAATTCAGCTAAACCTGCACTAAAGTTTAGTATGGACTGTAAAGTGGTTATCCCTGAATTTTCTTTTATCCAGTTTCTTGTTTGTATCATTGTTAATATTTATTGCACACTAATCAATATTACACTTAGGCGACAAACTTTCAGTGGGACGTGAACAAAACATTTCCCAAAGCACTATAAACAGTAGGAAAGATGATCATTTACGGATACTGGTAACCATCTATGTTACCACCACATACAATATATCTCAAACATAATAGCTAGGAGCAAAAAATTTCCAGTTAATTTGGAATATACTTGTAGTTTTCTGTTATTTGAATAATGAGGGCATGGCCACATTCGTCACTGTAGCTCTAGAATTCAGTATGTAGCGGTTATTTTACCATATATGTCCAATAAAATATATATCAATGAAATGAGGATACACCATATAATTTAATAACGCTACAAAAATTAAGTATCCATTGTTTATAAGTACGCTGCGTCCTTAACAGTTTGGTGAACGAATCATCTTACGATGTGGAAACTAGACATTCCCCATCAAACATTGATCTTTAGATCATGTAACGGCTGTTCAAAGTATTGTTGAAAATCTTTTGATGCACAATGGCTCATTTCTATGAGTTCACATGCCCCGACAGACTGAAGCAGGTTTTATCTGAAGAACTGAAAAAGTTTGCGTACAAAATTCATTATTTCACTTCACTCTAAATTATTGTCAGAGCTCAAAACGTGGAACCGGGTGAGGTGGCTAAAGCAGTGATTAGCAGACTGCACTTGCATTCGGGGCACAACAGTTCAAATCCACCTTCGGTCATCCTGACTTAGGTTTCCCATGATTTCTCTAAATCGTTCCAGGCAAATGGCGGGATGGTTCTTTTGGAAGGGCATGACTTATTTCCTAGCCACCCCAAAACAAAAAACAACCCGACCTCGTGCTACGTCTGTAATGGGACGTCTGCCCTCCTTCCTCTTTTTCAGTGCGGTAAATTTCACCTGGGAACTTTAAATTATCACAACAGTAAGTTTGTAAGAATGTAGTTGTTGTAGTAGTTTTATTCATGTGTAGATATCTTTCACAAAGATACTGGTCATGTCCTGGTATTAGAAAAACAAAGTAACTCATATATACAGACATTTATGGACATACGGTTCTAGCGTGACGAGGATGGGTCAGGTATTCAGCTGTGGCCTTACAGTGGGAACCATCTCGGAATTTGCCTAAAGTAAGTTAAGCAAACCACGGAAAAGCTAAATCACGATAGCTGGATGTAGACTGGAGCCTCCACCTTCCCGAATGCACAGCCCGCTTCTTTTCTTTTTTTTTTTTTTTTTTTTTTTTTTTTTTTTTTTTTTTTTTTTTTTTTTTTTTTTTTTTTTTGTCATCAGTCTACTGACTGGTTTGATGCGGCCCGCCACGAATTCCTTTCCTGTGCTAACCTCTTCATCTCAGAGTAGCACTTGCAACCTACGTCCTCAATTATTTGCTTGACGTACTCCAATCTCTGTCTTCCTCTACAGTTTTTTGCCCTCTACAGCTCGCTCTAGTGCCATGGAAGTCATTCCCTCGTGTCTTAACGGATGTCCTATCATCCTGTCCCTTCTCCTTATCAGTGTTTTCCACATATTCCTTTCCTCTCCGATTCTGCGTAGAACCTCCTCATTCCTTACCTTATCAGTCCACCTAATTTTCAACATTCGTCTATAGCACCACATCTCAAATGCTTCGATTCTCTTCTGTTCCGGTTTTCCCACAGTCCATGTTGCACTACCATACAATGCTGTACTCCAGACATACATCCTCAGAAATTTCTTCCTCAAATTAAGTCCGATATTTGATATTAGTAGACTTCTCTTGGCCAGAAATGCCTTTTTTGCCGTAGCGGGTCTGCTTTTGATGTCCTCCTTGCTCCGTCCGTCATTGGTTATTTTACTGCCTAGGTAGCAGAATTCCTTAACTTCATTGACTTCGTGACCATCAATCCTGATGTTAAGTTTCTCGCTGTTCTCATTTCTGCTACTTCCCATTACCTTCGTCTTTCCCCGATTTACTCTCAAACCATACTGTGTACTCATTAGACTGTTCATTCCGTTCAGCAGATCATTTAATTCTTCTTACTTTCACTCAGGATAGCAATGTCGTCAGCGAATCGTATCATTGATATCCTTTCACCTTGTATTTTAATTCCACTCCTGAACCTTTCTTTTATTTCCATCACTGCTGCCTCGATGTACAGATTGAAGAGTAGGAGCGAAAGGCTACAGTCTTGTCTTACACCCTTCTTAATACGAGCACTTCGTTCTTGATCGTCCACTCTTATTATTCCCTCTTGGTTGTTGTACATATTGTATATGACCCGTCTCTCCCTATAGCTAACCCCTACTTTTTTCAGAATCTCGAACAGCTTGCACCATTTTATATTGTCGAACGCTTTTTCCAGGTCGACAAATCCTATGAAAGTGTCCTGATTTTTCTTTAGCCTTGCTTCCATTATTAGCCGTAACGTCAGAATTGCCTCTCTCGTCCCCTTTACTTTTCCTAGCGCATTATCAATTTTCTTTTCGATTCTTCTGTATATTATTCTTGTAAGCAGCTTCGATGCATGAGCTGTTAAGCTGATTGTGCGATAATTCTCACACTTGTCAGCTCGTGCCGTCTTCGGAATTGTGTGGATGATGCTTTTCCGAAAGTCAGATGGTATGTCGCCAGACTCATATATTCTATACACCAACGTGAATAGTCGTTTTGTTGCCACTTCCCCCAATGATTTTAGAAATTCTGATGGAATGTTATCTATCCCTTTTGCCTTATTTGACAGTAAGTCCTCCAAAGCTCTTTTAAATTCCGATTCTAATACTGGATCCCCTATCTCTTCTAAATCGACTCTTGTTTCTCATTCCATCACATCAGACAAATCTTCACCCTCATAGAGGCTTTCAATGTATTCTTTCCACCTATCTGCTCTTTCCTCTGCATTTAACAGTGGAATTTCCGTTGCACTCTTAATGTTACCACCGTTGCTTTTAATGTCACCAAAGGTTGTTTTGACTTTCCTGTATGCTGAGTCTGTCCTTCCGACAATCATATCTTTTTCGATGTCTTCACATTTTTCCTGCAGCCATTTCGTCTTAGCTTCCCTGCACTTCCTATTTATTTCATTCCTCCTGATTTTCCCGGAACATGTTTGTACCTCCTCCTTTCATCAATCAACTGAAGTATTTCTTCTGTTACCCATGGTTTCTTCGCAGCTACCTTCTTTGTACCTATGTTTTCCTTCCCAACTTCTGTGATGGCCCTTTTTAGAGATGTCCATTCCTCTTCAACTGTACTGCCTACTGCGCTATTCCATATTGCTGTATCTATAGCGCTAGAGAACTTCAAACGTATCTCGTCATTCCTTAGTACTTCCGTATCCCACGGCTTTGCGTATTGATTCTTCCTGACTAATGTCTTGAACTTCAGCCTACTCTTCATCACTACTATATTGTGATTTGAGTCTATATCTGCTCCTGGGTACGCCTTACAATCCAGTATCTGATTTCGGAATCTCTGTCTGACCATGATGTAATCTAATTGAAATCTTCCCGTATCTCCCGGCCTTTTCGAAGTATACCTCCTCCTCTTGTGATTCTTGAACAGGGTATTCGCTATTACTAGCTGAAACTTGTTACAGAACTAATTAGTCTTTCTCCTCTTTCATTCCTTGTCCCAAGCCTATATTCTCCAGTAACCTTTTCTTCTACTCCTTCCCCTACAACTGCATTCCAGTCGCCCATGACTATTAGATTTTCGTCCCCATTTACATACTGCATTACCCTTTCAATATCCTCATACACTTTCTCTATCTGTTCATCTTCAGCTTGCGAAGTCGGCATGTATACCTGAACTATCGTTGTCGGTGTTGGTCTGCTGTCGATTCTGATTAGAACAACCCGGTCACTGAACTGTTCACAGTAACACACCCTCTGCCCTACTTTCCTATTCATAACGAATCCTACACCTGTTATACCATTTTCTGCTGCTGTTGATATTACCCGATACTCATCTGACCAGAAATCCTTGTCTTCCTTCCACTTCACTTCACTGACCCTTGCTATATCTAGGTTGAGCCTTTGCATTTCCCTTTTCAGATTTTCTAGTTTCCCTACCACGTTCAAGCTTCTGACATTCCACGCCCCGACTCGTAGAACGTTATCCTTTCGTTGATTATTCAATCTTTTTCTCATGGTAACCCCCACTTGGCAGTCCCCTCCCGGAGATCCGAATGGGGGACTATTCCGGAATATTTTGCCAATGGAGATATCATCATGACACTGCCCGCTACCCGTCTGTTTAAAATGGTACTGCCTCATTTGGTTTATCCCCAGTGTACAATACTGCTTCACAAATAAGTTATTTAACAATGCAAACGAATAATGCTACACAGTTCATACATTTATCACTTCCAGTCAGTGTGTAGGCTCCATACACTAGAAACACATTGTCTCATAACACTACACATATTATCAGCCGATATCAGGAACATTTTGTGCACAGCCAGCATCCTTTTCTATCGACTGAAATATTGAGCTCAGAGAAAGGATAATGTGTTAGTATTACACGCTGCATAACTTTCGGACAATTTTTTTCAAGAAAAGGAAAAAAGAAGGAAAAAATAGTGAGAAAGTCTTTATACAGAATGATGTTGTGTTATCGTTATTATTATCATTATTTATTTGTGTTACATTTTTTATTGACCTCTATGTTACCTGACTAATCCTTCGCTTAAATGGACTTTTTAACTTCGTTTTTAAATAAGTTCGTTCTAGAAATTTACTACTATGGATGGTCTCTCAGACCGCTACAGTTTTTTGTCTTCTGATGTTTCACGCGTCTGTGAGGTGAAGTAGACTATACTATGTACCTTCCTATCGAATGGCAAGCAACACGCGTCAGAAATCTGCCATTGTCGTTGCAATTTATTTCTTATTTCTGGACCCTGGAATGTCTCACACACGTACAGTGTCTGCATTCATGTTCTTGTTGAAAGTTACCGTATGTCCGTGGTGAGGAAAGCTATACCTTCTGTGCAACGTTTTCTATATGGGTGTTCAAGAATACCTCAGTGAACTTTCAGATGAAAACTTTGACGATAGTGATAATGACCCTGATTTTGAGTATTTAGTGATCACGATACTAATTAGGAGAAGGAAGCTGAAAGTGAAGAAGACGTGACAGATGACGACGATGGAGAAACGTACTCCTTTAGTAAGAGCACGTAGCTGTTTTTGATGGAGAATACAGAAGCCGCTAAGGAACGTAAGAACAAGGCAAGTTAACATTGTCTTGCAGGTACCTGAACTGCAACAGAATCCGAAAGGTCTCAGAAAAATCTTGCTGTTTTGGAGGTACGAGCCTCAAATACAGAAATAACTTTTTGAAAATCGAAAAAATCAGCCTTTTGTTGTCCTCGTTTGAAGTGAAAAACAAGACATCCACGTCAACAGTATGGTGTTCGATTTGGCTGGAGAACTGTAGAACGGTCTCCGTGAAATGCATGCAGGTTGAAAGCAGTTAAAACTTGAGTCAGGGCCTCAGGAGAATAAATAAGGTAATCATTTTCTTCTTGATTTTTAAAATAAAAATTTGGCAAAATTTCTCCCTTGATAGACTTATGGGGAGGAATAAAACAAACGTCTAAGGATAAATTGATGAGTAGTAATCTCAACGCTCATTCCAAATATAATTTGTCATAACTGAAATGTGTTTTTCCATACAGTTATTTTGCGAATCTGTAATACTATCTCCCTGATAATGATCTGTGAGTGAATAGAAAGGCAACTATGGGCTGTTATTTTAGTAATACATAAAATAAAAATGAACTGCAAGTTTTTCTGTGTTTTAATTTTCAAAGTGTTTTAAATTCTGCAATGTTTAAAAAATTGATATTCCCATAAAGTCTGCTTCCAAAAAGTGTAACAAAAAATAAAAAAAGGCGCTCTGAGAGACCCCTCCATAGTTATTGGGTTCATGTAAACATCCATAGCCCATAAAGTCCGTTTCCAAAAAGTGTAACAAAAAATAAAAAAGGCGCTCTGAGAGACCCCTCGATAGTAATTAGGTTCATGTAAACATCTATAGTAGATGGGGATTAATCTCGTTCGCTAATTTATTGTAGAACTTTTCCCCTCATAGAAAATGCTGTTATAAGTTTTATGTTTATTCTTTCTTGGCAGATGACAGTTCAGTCTAAATCTTGTTCCATGGTCATGTACAGAGTTGTTTATGCACTAATTATCAATGTTATTTTTGATGTGTATAACTAATTGTTAAATATATGCACACAGTGCAGTTAAAGTCCCATTGTGTTGGATAGATCTTTACAATGAGCTCCTCTCAATCTTTGGTTATTATTCTTACACTCTTTTCTATAGCCTGAAGATTCATATTTCGTGTATTCATATTTTGGCATTTCTTCCCTAGAAAAGAATGCCATAGCTAAGTACTGGGTATATATATGAATAGTGTGTTAATAAAGACGCTGACTATTATACCAGATTACAGGCCTACAAGAGCATAAACTGCTGATGACATTGTGTTTGGAAGTACCTTTGTGTGGTCACACCACTTCAGCAGACAACCGACATTAATTCCTAGACATTTTCCATTTGTTACACAGTCTACAGAGGTGTCACCTATAACTAATTTCTCCATGTCATTTTTCCCTCTTTAAACTGAAATTCATGTCATTCGTTTTCTTTATGTCCATTGTCACTTTAATGCTTATTACCAATTCTAACTTTCCTTGACGATTTCATTTACTTCCTCTGCAAATAGTTCTCTTGTCTCAGTGACTATAAACTAATGTCATCACCATGACAAATTTTTCTCCATGTCTACATTACTGGGAAACTCATTGATGTATGTCAGGAACAGCACTGGTCCTGAAATACTGCCCTGAGGAACTTGTATAATAATGTATTGTGGATCTGATAAGTGCTTTACTAAAAGCTTGGACGTACACTACTGGCCATTAAAGATGCTACACCAAGAAGAAAAGCAGATGATCAACGCGTATTCATTGAACAAATATATTATACTAGAACTGACATGTGATTACATTTTCACGCAATTTGGGTGCATAGATCCTGAGAAATCAGTCCCCAGAACAACCACCTCTGGCCGTAATAACGGCCAAACAGAGCTTGGATCGCGTGTACAGGTACAGCTGCCCAACACGATACCACAGTTCATCAAGAGTAGTGACTGGCGTATTGTGATGAGCCAGTTGCTGGGTCACCATTGATCAGACGTTTTCAATTGGTGAGAGATCTGGAGAATGTGCTGGCCAGGGCAGCAGTCGAACATTTTCTGTGTCCAGAAAGGCCCGTGCAGGACCTGCAACATGCGGTCGTGCATTATCCTGCTGTAATGTCGGTTTTCGAAGGGATCGAATAAAGGGGAGAGCCACGGGTCGTAACACATCTGAAATGTAACGTCCACTGTTCAAAGCGCCGGCAATGTGAACAAGAGGTGACCGAGACGTGTAACCAATGGCTCCACATACCATCACGTCGGGTGATACGCCAGTATGGCGATGACGAATACACGCTTCCAATGTGCGTTCACCGCGATGTCGCCAAACACGGATGCGACCATCATTATGCTGTGAACAGAACCTGGATTCATCCGAAAAAATGACGTTTTGTCCTTCGTGTACCCAGGTTCGTCGTTGAGTACACCATCGCAGACGCTCCTGTCTGTGATGCACCGTCAAGGGTAACCGCAGCAATGGTCTCCGAGCTAATAGTCCATGCTGCTGCAAACGTCGTCGAACTGTTCGTGCAGATGGTTGTTGTCTTGCAAACGCCCCCATCTGTTGACTCAGGGATCGAGACGTGGCTGCACGATCCGTTACAGCCATGCCGATAAGATGCCTGTCATCTCGACTGATAGTGATACGACGCCGTTGGAATCCAGCACAGCGTTCCGTATTACCCTCCTGAACCCACCGATTCCATATTCTGCTAACAGTTATTGGATCTCGACCGACGCGAGCAGCAATGTCGCGATACGATAAACCGCAATCGCGATAGGCTACAATCCGACCTTTATCAAAGTCGGAAACGTGATGGTACGCATTTCTCCTCCTTACACGAGGCGTAAAAACAACGTTTCACCAGGCAACGTCGGTCAGTTGCTGTTTGTGTATGAGAAATCGGTTGGAAACTTTCCTCATGTCAGCACGTTGTAGGTGACGCCACCGGCGCCAACCTTGTGTGAACGCTTTGAAAAGCTAATCCGTTGCATATCACAGCATCTTCTTCCTGTCGGTTAAATTTCGCGTCTGTAGTTCGTCATCTTCGTGGTGTAGCAATTTTAATGGCCAGTAGTGTATTTGCGGTATATGTTATCTCTGTTCTTTGTATCCTATCTGCTAGGTATGACTGAAATTTGTCATTAGCTGTCCATATCATTCTTAATGTTCCTAGCTGATTTAGTAGAATCTTATGGGGAGCAGTACCATAGGGCTTAGAAAGATCTATAAATATGCCTAAGACAGATCTTTGTCAACAGCATCAAGTACAACTTTTGTGATTTCTACTGATGCTGATTCCATACTTCTACCACTTCGAATACCAAACTGTGATTCACTTTTTAAGTGATTCATTAGTCTGGCTTCCATAACTGATTCTATTATTTTTTAGAATGGTGACCTCAGGGAAATGAATGGGTAATTTTCTATGTCTTCCGCATTACCTTTCTTTAGCGAAGATACTGCTTTTATGTGTTTCAGATAATCTGGAAATTTCTGATGTGAAGGATACATTTATTATGTTTGTTAAGGGAGGCTGTGTACTCTTTGTGCATTGTATCACTACTTCATCTAAGCCTACTGACTTTTTTGTTTTTTATTTTATGTGCAGGTTTACTGATTTCATGCTCTGTGGCTGGTAATAACACAACTGTATTGAGTGCATAATTATTTACAGGTATTACAAAATTTTTACTGCAACTTCTGTGCGATAGTTGAAAAATGCTCAGTTTCCATAGTTTGCTAGGTGGTGTGGATGACTTACTGCTTCATCCGACTCCCTTATCAGTGCATTATTATGCCTTTGTTTGTCTCTCCCTGTTTCCGTTTTAAGTCATCCAGGCCGCTTTCCTTCATCAAATAATTTTATTGTACGTATGATGAAATTTGAGAACTCTGACTAGCTATGACTCTTTTTTTTTATCGAACTGATGCACTTAAGGGTCTGAAAGGACTTCTTAATACCTGCCGTTATCCATTTGCTTTCGCAAGATACTGATATTGATGTGGGTAGTTTTGGAAATATCTTTTCCTTTAAATAATTTTGAGAATTTAAAGAATTTAACATTTACACTGGTTTCTCTGTGCACTTTACCCCAGAATCTTGTTTTTTTTTTTATTTCTGATAAATGTCTTTTGTAGGACTGCAGTATAGGAAATTTTTTCATGACCGATTTTACTGTTATTATTTGGCATAAACGGCCTGGTAGGGCAAGATCCTTTAGAAGTACGTGACAATTTTCCCTGTCCATATTCGTGACCACATGGACAATTACTGCTGCAGTCATTGTAGTAACCTTTCTTGCACTATTGCAACAGTGATATGCAAAAACTCTGAAGGAGATTTATGAGGGTGCTACTAGTTTCATTTATGATATTTATGTTTCCGGGCAAAATTATGCTGAGTTTTATACTTGGGACTTTGAACTTGTGTTAATTTACTGAAAAAGGGTCAGTACTACCATTGGGAGATCGCGAGATACATGCAAAATCGTTAATTTATAGGTATTGTCAGTTCCTACAATTCAAAGTGTTTGGCTTCAATCACTGTTTTAAACCCATGCCTTGAATTGAGCTGTGTTCCTATTCTGATAAAAATGCAAGATCCTCCGCGCTTTTAAGTATTCGTACAATAAGAGTCTGTTTTTTAATAAAATAGTAATACTTCATGTTGTGTTTCTGTATCTCTACAGGAATGCTTAGTGACGCAAACTAATGTGCAACTGAAGGATTGGATACAGATGCAGATCTTTTTTGATAATGTTTCTACACGACGATCTCTTGATATCCATTTGCACAGATAAACGACGTCGGTATTTCAGCGGACTTTCGTCCAGGTTTGCCTTCACTCGAGTAATATTTCCGGTGTTGGATTCTTTTCGTATAGTTACGATTTTCAATCTCTACAGAGCCAGTTTCGCGCTATTTCGCCACTGAGTTTTGCACTGTAGACTTTGCTGTAGGTTTCTCCAAACACTTCCAGCGTTAAGCTCTGATGCAAACAGTTTGGAGCAGGTGTCTCGCTTGACACTGGACAACGAACACGCGCTGTTTTACAGCGACCGTCATTTTGTGTCGCATTCACTAGTGACGTCTGCTGCTCCCACGCACTCAAACGTAACGACACAGCGAAGTAGCTCTAATGTGGACGGGGCATGCGGCAGTGGCACGCGGTTGCTGCAACGAAATCGTGGCTGTCAGCATTTCCAGCGCAGGGCCGTTTTCCTGTTGACCAATGAGACTCAGTTCCACGCGTCGCTCTTTTAAACGTTTTCCGGGCCTGCTTTATTTCATCCGCCCCGCATTTTCTCCTGGCAGAGCTTCTCGCGCCTCAGATCCGTACTTCATCACTCTTAACCGTCACTGCCCGTTACTCCATCCAGTATCTCACACGACAGCTTCGAAAGCGGTCTATTTTCCGTTCTCTCCCTCTCGCCACCTAGCACTCACTCTATCCTGTTTCCTGGTCTCTTCCGCCGTTTTTAAGAACACGATTCCTGTGCAAGAGGAACGAATCTCGAATCGTGAATATACGCTCCTAACCATAAAAATTCCTACCCCAGGAATGACAGTAAATAACGAATTTTACGTGTTGGCTGTTTACAGTTTAGTTGAAAAACATGTGGAACAATTTTTAAGTTCAAATGGTTCAAATGGCTCTGAGCACTATGGGACTTAACATCTTAGGTCATCAGTCCCCTAGAACTTAGAACTACTTAAACCTAACTAACCTAAGGACATCACGCACATCCATGCCCGAGGCAAGATTCGAACCTGCGACCGTAGCGGTCTCGCGGTTCCAGACTGCAGCGCCTAGAACCGCAAAGCCACCGCGGCCGGCAATTTTTAAGTGATTTTGGGGTGTTATGTTGGCGAAATTCAGTAAACAAGGCTGTTTGACACCTCTAACCAGCTAGAAATCGAGTCGAACTGAGCTTGGATGACGTCATTTCATGCTGTTTCAGTTCCATGTCAGAAAACATCACTCACAGTGGCAGGCGAACTGCGGCACGTCGGTCTCCCGCCGACCGATGACCAGGTGTTTCCACTCAGCAAAAGACGTGGAGGACGAGCTGCTCAGGGCAGCAGTCGAACACCCTCTCTGTATCGGGGCAGCACTGGACAGCATGTGCTATATATGGTCTTGCTTCACCTTGTTGAAAGGTAACGTCGCAAAGGTACTGAAGATAGAAGCAACCATCAGCCTTAGCACATCTGAAGAGTAACGCACTCTGTTCAAAATAATTGGTTATGAGAACCAAGGGTCATCGTGTTTTACACCCTAAAACACTCACGCTAGATTTTGGGTCCTATAACGATGACGAATGCAATATGGCAACTTTCGTCCAGCTCGGGATCAGCATGCGTAGAAACATCCCCCGTGACGCTGTACAGCGAACCGGGACTCATCTGATCCAGTGTTTCGACTGGGTGCACCACTGTTGACTCGGTACCCTCTGCTGCCACATCAAGGGAAATCGAACAATGGACACTGTGCTCACAGTCCTTGCTGCTCCAGACGTCGTCAAGGTATTCGTGAGGATTCTTGCCTTGCTGAAGTAAGGTGCCTCTTTTCTCAGGCGCCAGTGGCGTGGGATCACTGGGATCGTACACGGCGCTTAAAGTGTCCCTCCTGAACCCAATTTACGTGGAGGACCCTGCACAGCCAAGTGCCTCTCCTCTCGGGAGATAGTCGCGTGGGATAATTTGGTTGCATATAGTAGTAAGGCCCTCCCCAACTCCATGGATTCCGTATTCGCATAGCGGTCGTGCAATCCCAACCGTCACGGACAGCAACATCTCCGCTCCACAAGTAGCAGCCAGCCCGACGGGTCGCGATCCTGCCGCTGTCGAATTCCGACACCTGGTGCTACAGGTTTCCCCTTCTTACACGAGGTGTAACACAATCTTCTCAAAAACAAATAACATTCAAATGCGATTTCTCAGTGAGAATGTCCCCATCTAATCTTTTATTATATGTACAATTTTGATGGTGTTAATCCAATTACTTTTTTCGGTACCACTGAAATGCTAATCATTTGCTGATCAAAGCGTGTAATACATGATGCTAATTTGACGTTCGTTGCAAGCCCTCTCCATTGTGTTACAATTTATTTACTACTATCATTGTCCCATTTTCTCGCACATGTCAGCTTCGTTGCAACTAGCTCCTAAAGCGTCTAGAATCTGTTTTGCCTCCTATTCCTTCAGTATTTTTCCTTTTGTTTAGTAACGCCTGAGTTTAACATATTTACCGCAGGTAGGTATTCTAAAGCAGATAGCAATCCATCCGTATCCGCAACTGTAATCGCCAACCTGACTGCCGACCTCCGTACAGTGGTTTGTCCTGGTATGCCGTTTCTTTCCACAGCACTGCCCCTTTGGTTGTCAACTGCGGTACCCTTACAGCACAGCAGTGTTGTTGTGGTCTTCAGTCCTGAGACTGGTTTGATGCAGCTCTCCATGCTACTCTATCCTCTGCAAGCTTCTTCATCTCCCAGTACCTACTGCAGCCTACATCCTTCTGAATCTGCTTAGTGTATTCATCTCTTGGTCTCCCTCTACGACTTTTACCCTCCACACTGCCCTCCAATGCTAAATTTGTGATACCTTGATGCCTCAGAACATGTCCTACCAACCGGTCCCATCTTCTCGTCAAGTTGTGCCACAAACTCCTCTTCTCCCCAATTCTATTCAATACCTCTTCATTAGTTATGTGATCTACCCACCTAATCTTCAGCATTCTTCTGTGGCACCACATTTCGAAAGCTTCTATTCTCTTCCTGTCCAAACTATTTATCGTCCATGTTTCACTTCCATACATCGCTACACTCCGTAAAAATACTTTCAGAAACGACTTCCTGACACTTAAATCTATACTCGATGTTAACAAATTTCTCTTCTTCAGAAACGCTTTCCTTGCCATTGCCAGTCTACATTTTATATCTTCTCTACTTCGACCATCATCAGTTATTTTACTTCCAAAATAGCAAAACTCCTTTACTACTTTAAGTGTCTCATTTCCTAATCTAATTCCTCAGCATCACCCGACTTAATTCAACCACATTCCATTATCGTCGTTTTGCTTTTGTTGATTTTCATCTTATATCCTCCTTTCAAGCCACTGTCCATTCCGTTCAACTGCTCTTCCAAGTCCTTTGCTGTCTCTGATAGAATTACAGTGTCATCGGCGAACCTCAAAGTTTTTATTTAGTCTCCATGGATTTTAATACCTACTCCGAATTTTTCTTCTGTTTCCTTTACTGCTTGCTCAATATACAGATTGAATAAGGGGAGAGGCTACAACCCTGTCTCACTCCCTTCCAAACCACTGCTTCCCTTTCATGTCCCTCGACTCTTATAACAGCCATCTGGTTTCTGTACAAATTGTAAATAGCCTTTCGCTCCCTGTATTTTACCCCTGCCACCTTTAAAATTTGAAAGAGAGTATTCCAGTCCACATTGTCAAAAGCTTTCTCCAAGTCTACAAATGCTAGAAACGTAGGTTTGCCTTTCCTTAATCTTTCTTCTAAGAGACGTCGTAGGGTCGGTATTGCCTCACGTGTTCCAACATTTCTACGGAATCCAAACTGATCTTCCGCGAGGTCGTCATCTACCAGTTTTTCCACTCTTCTGTAAAGAATTAGCGTTAGTATTTTGCAGCTGTGACTTATTAAACTGATAGTTCGGTAATTTTCACATCTGTCAACACCTGCTTTCTTTGGGATTGCAATTATTATATTATTCTTGAAGTCTGAGGGTATTTCGCCTGTCTCATACATCTTGCTCACCAGATGATAGAGTTTTGTCAGGACTGGCTCTCCAAAGGCCGTCAGTAGTTCTAATGGAATGTTGTCTACTCCCGGGGAC
The DNA here is from genome assembly GCF_021461385.2 of Schistocerca piceifrons. Classification (NCBI taxonomy): domain Eukaryota; kingdom Metazoa; phylum Arthropoda; class Insecta; order Orthoptera; family Acrididae; genus Schistocerca; species Schistocerca piceifrons. The sequence continues at coordinate 36,715,245 of NC_060140.1, forward strand.
TTGTTTCGACTCAGGTCTTTCAGTGCTCTGTCAACCTCTTCACGAAGTATCTTATCTCCCATTTCATCTTCATCTACATCCTCTTCCATTTCCATAATATTGTCCTCAACTACATTGCCCTTGTATAAACCCTCTATATACTCCTTCCACCTTTCTGCTTTCCCTTCTTTGCTTAGAACTGGGTTTCCATCTGAGCTCTTGATATTCATACAAGTCGTTCTCTTTTCTCCAAAGGTCTCTTTAATTTTCCTGTAGGCAGTATCCATCTTACCCCTAGTGAGATAACCCTCTAAAACCTTACATTTGTCCTCTAGCCATCCCTGCTTAGCCATTTTGCACTTCCTGTCGATCTCATTTTTGAAACGTCTGTATTCCTTTTTGCCTGCTTCATTTACTGCATTTTTATATTTTCTCCTTTCATCAATTAAGTTCAATATTTCTTCTGTTACCCAAGGATTTCTACTAGCCCTCGTCTTTTTACCCTGCTACCATCACTGCTTCATCCCTCAGAGCTACCCATTCTTCTTCTGCTGTACTTCTTTCCCCCATTCCTGTGAATTGTTCCCTTATGCTCTCCCTGAAACTCTGTACAACCTCTGGTTCTTTCGGTTTATCCAGGTCCCATCTCCTTAAATTCCCACAGCACAGCAGTAAGTCAACGATATTCTACAACCGTTTTGTTACAATTCATGACAAGCCATTCTGAATTACATTTCAGCAAAATAATGTCCACCCGCACACGGCAACAGTTTCTAGTGCTTGTCTTCGTGCTTACCAAACCCTATCTTGGCCAGCAGCATCGGCGAATCTCTCCCCAACTGACAACGTTTGAATCATTATGGGCAGGGTCCTCCAACCAGTATGGGATTTTGACGTTCTAACGCTCCAGCTGAACAGAATTTGGCATGATATTCGTCAGAAGGACATCCAGAAACTCTGTGAATCAACGCCAAGCCGAATAACTGCTTGGATAAGGACCAGAGGTGGACCAACATGTTATTGACTTGCTCGATTTGTGAAGCTCTTTCTCCTGGGTATATCATCCTATTTTTATGAAACTGTTGACATTTGTTTGTCTTTAGCATCGCATCTACCGATTTCCGTCCCATTCGGATAATTCCTTCGTTGTGTGTCATTTTTTTTCTTTTTTTCTTTTCTTGCATTGGAGTGTATTTAAATAGTAACTTAGGGCGTTCGAATAGGCGTACCACCGTACTGCGAGTGCACATAAGAGCAAGCAAGCGCTCGCAGCTGGTAGCGTCCTCACTAAATGGGAGCTCTCGTGCTGCTGCACAACTGTTGACACTTGGTTCGTCATCATCACTGACCACATGCCTCGAAACGGTAGCAGTCTGACAGTGACACTGCAGTAAGCATCCTTTACAGTTCTAAGTCATTGGTGTTAATTTCTCTACCATCTAGTTAAGCCTGTAGACAATTTTATATTTCGTGTTGGTCATTTCGTTCCTCGAATCGGAATTTACAGCCGCTTCTTCTTGGTTTGGACCACATAAAAGTTGGAGCACTTCTCATCATCAACGAAAACGGTTAAATCTGAAGTTTTTCAAAAAGTATCACTTACAATATATTAAACATAATACTATAGCTTTCCATTGTGCTAGTCTTGTACTTAGTAAATATAGTAATACAACAAAATATTAAGTTTGTAGAAAATATAAAAAGATAATATCAAAAATGGTTTCATATAGAATACGAGATGTGTTCAACTGATATGGTGGAGATAAAATAAGAAACACAAGTCTTGAAATCAGTCAGTGATTATTATATTTCATAATAACAAAAATTGCAGTTAAAGGTTTGGAGATGAAAAGGGGAAAAATAGGTAGGTACACAAACTTCACAGACGTCGATATTTGACCTCCTCGGGTCCTCGAACTCTGTAATTTCTAGTTCGGAATCCGTCACCCCATCACTCGGATCCTCAAAGTCTGTAATTTTCGTCAGCATCTCATTCGTCGATTTCATGTGGTTGTAGGGATAGCGCGCAGGAGTTTACCTTGCAGTTGGCACACAGCCTTCTGACATCCACAGCCATCTGCACACTCCTTGTTGCAGAAAATTGTGGAGAGAAGAGACTATGGAGCTGGCTCCTTGGAGGTGAGGAAGGGGTGAAGACCAAACTTTGAAGCCCGCCATCCCCAGGGGAGCTGGTCGATTTGGTGTCCTAATCATATTTACACTTGTAGGTAAGTTCTCAGGCAATGCTGGCGGGCTGCTTCGGATGTTGGTCATAGGGATGAATTTGAATTTTACGAGGGCTTTGGAAAACTCATCGAATACGCAATTTAGCTAAAGTATCTCCTGCCCTACCTCTATTGGTGGGTGTTAAAAATCGTAGGCTTCAGGTTCAATGCCACTCTCGAAGAAAGGTTTCATTTCTTATAGAAAACATTTACTTTCGACCAGGGCTTGACCACCTTCTACTTGCCCTGGTAGAAGAGCACTGAAGTTGTGTCACACCACTTATGGCGCGGAGAAATATGAATGGCCTTCTGATGTTGTCAGCCAGTTTGAAGCTGTAAGGCCAAATACTTTTGATAGGGTAGTTCCTCATCCGTGCTTCGAGAAATATGTATTTGCTGATCGTGTGGCTAGGGCACTGACCTTCATGAGAATGTCTGTATCTTCACTAGCTGCCACAGCCTTCTCGTGCTCCAGTGAAACCTCAAAGGCTGTGGCAACAATCATGTAGTTGCGTTTTCATTAGCTGGTTTTACGACGAGACTTCACAATGAAGCCTCTCAGTAAGCAAGCTAATGAGACGTGCTTTAATTCTGTCTTTGGAAAGGAATTGCTCCTGAGCCGTGGACATCGCTGTAAACTCGATAAAGATGACCCTAGAGATCTTTCGCTTCGGCGGAGGTGCTCAGCATATTTGTTGCTCTTAGTGGGCAGATTTTCTGGATAGCCATCAAACACGACACTTGTCCCGCTTCGGTTGCAGTGTCTTTTTTAGACAGTCAAAGTATACGTTAACCATTAATTGGAATGTCCCATCATTCTTCCACACAAGCAGCTGGAAAATAAATCCATAATCACTGACAAAAGCTGCTCCTTCCAGGTTTACCTCATTCAGTGGCGTGGACAAGCCAAATAACACTGACTGGGACTCTTCCTCATTCCAGCTGCATCCAACAGAGTGAGAGGTTAGACTGACAGCTCACAAAGGAAGAATTCTCGAAGTTGTTCATCAGATTACTTGGGGAGTGCTATCCGATGTTGTACACTCATTATTTTAAAACCTTTGATCAATTGGAATTGCCAATTTCAAAGGCTCTGTGGCATTTGATTGAGTCGTCTCCGACGATTCCTGTGCTGATGGACAGAACAAAATTAGTAACAGGTAAAGGACCATGAGATTGAAACCACGAATAAACTTCTGACGGTTGGCCCTCTCAGGCTGCCCTGTAGCATCCGTCGCATCAACATGTTACTCCGAGGTATCGAGTGGTACTCTACAAAATACTTCAACCTGCTGGGTCACTGCCATGGTCTGAATTTATATGTTCAAAGTACTCTCTGAAGTGCTGTGACCGAGGCTGTGAGCCCTGCGGTGCTTTTCAACAAGCGCATTAGAGTCTACTCAATCGTCGTGACAAACCACAACCCACTTCAGAACTTATGAGGCCTTCTGATTGTAAGCCACCCATTGAGGGGATATTTTCTTTTCAAGGTCCAGTACGTCTTGTAAATAGAGCTGCGCAGATTTAACATGCACAAAATGCATCGAACTCCACAGATTTAGCACAGAAAATGCCCAATGGCGTGAAAAAAGGATAGCGTTTTCTTAACAGCAGTGCAGTGCAGTGCAATTCGCAATCACCACTCTACTGATAACATATTACTGTATTTACTAGGTACAATACAATTACTATGGTGTGCTATAGTGCTATGTTTTACGCTTTAGCTAACTTCAGTACGAAACAGGCTGCAACAAATCCCTGCTCTACCCCACAACCTACACAATCAATGTGAGTTGGTTCAACTTTAAGGTGGAGCTGTGTGGAAACGAGTCGTCGAAACAATTCACTTTTGGTCTCATCGAAAGCAGAGTTTACTCCTCTATAAGTTTGTGTGGACATTTTATTGATAGTTGGGTTAATTTAGATGCTGTTATCAAAAAGCAGAAGTTTAACGAAAATTGTTCGTGAATATGCATAATTTATCCAACTTTTTTGAGCACTAGTAAGGGAATAGGTAGATGGTCTAATATCATCGAGGCAAAACGTAATGCCCTACAACCCATAATAGGATCATGTTTTCGAAATTGAGTCCTTTACGAGATATAACGGCAAAAACCGTAAAAATACAAAATAAAAGACACAATCAGATTAAATTTCATTTTCATTTCCAGTGGCAGATGTGGACTCTGACCACAATCTATTGGTTCTGAGAGCATAAGGGAACAATTGACAGGAGTGGGGGAAAGAAGTACAGCAATAGAAGAATGGGTAGCTCTGAGGGATGAAGTAGTGAAGGCAGCAGAGGATCAAGTAGGTAAAAAGACGAGGCCTAGTAGAAACCCTTGGGTAACAGAAGAAATATTGAATTTATTTGATGAAAGGATAAAATATAAAAATGCAGTAAATGAAGCAGGCAAAAAGGAATACAGACGTCTCAAAAATGAGATCGACAGGAAGTGCAAAATGGCTAAGCAGAGATGGCTAGAGGACAAATGTAAGGTTTTAGAGGGTTATCTCACTAGGGGTAAGATGGATACTGTCTACAGGAAAATTAAAGAGACCTTTGGAATGAAAAGAACCACTTGTGTGAATATCAAGAGCTCAGATGGAAACCCCGTTCTAACCAAAGAAGGGAAAGCAGAAAGGTGGAAGGAGTATAGAGAGGATCTATACAAGGGCGATGTTCTTGAGGACAATGTTATTTAAATGGAAGAGGATGTAGATCAAGATGAAATGGGAGATACGATACTGCGTGAAGTGTTTGACAGAGCACTGAAAGACCTAAGTCGAAACAAGGCCCCGGGAGTAGACAACATTCCATTAGAACTACTGACGGCCTTGGGAGAGCCAGTCCTGACAAAACTCTACCATCTGGTGAGCAAGATGTATGAGACAAGCGAATTACCTTCAGACTTCAAGAAGAATATAATAATTCCAATCCCAAAGAAAGCAGGTGTTGACAGATGTGAAAATTACCGAACTATCAGTTTAATAAGTCACAGCTGCAAAATACTAACTCGAATTCTTTATAGACGAATGGAAAAATTGGTGTAAGCCGACCTCGGGGAAGATCAGTTTGGATTTCGTAGAAATATTGGACCGCGTGAGGCAATACTGACCTTACGACTTATCTTAGAAGAAACATTAAGGAAAGGCAAACCTACATTTCTGCATTTGTAGACTTAGAGAAAGCTTTTGACAATGTTGACTGGAATACTCTCTTTCGAATTCTAAAGGTGGCAGGGGTAAAATACAGGGAGCGAAAGGCTATTTACAATTTGTACAGAAGCCAGATGGCAGTTATAGGAATCGAGGGGCACGAAAGGGAAGCAGTGGTTGGGAAGGGAGTAAGACAGGGTTGTAGCCTCTCCCCGATGTTATTCAATCTCTATATTGAGCAAGCAGTAAAGGAAACAAAAGAAAAATTCGGAGTAGGAATTAAAATCCATGGAGATGAAATAAAAACCTTGAGGTTTGCCGATGACTTTGTAATTCTGTCAGAGACAGCAAAGGACTTGGAAGAGCAGTTGAACTGAATGGACAGTGTCTTGAAAGGAGGATATAAGATGAACATAAACGAAAGCAAAACGACGATAATGGAATGTGGTCGAATTAAGTCGGGTGATGCTGAGGAATTAGATTAGGAAATGAGACACTTAAAGTAGTAATGGAGTTTTGCTATTTGGGGAGCAAAATAACTGATGATGGTCGGAGTAGAGAGAATATAAAATGTAGACTGGCAATGGCAAGGAAAGCGTTTCTGAAGAAGAGAAATTTGTTAACATCGAGTATAGATTTAAGTGTCAGGAAGTCGTTTCTGAAAGTATTTGTATGTAGTGTAGCCATGTATGGAAGTGAAACATGGACGAGAAATAGTTTAGACAAGAAGAGAATAGAAGCTTTCGAAATGTGGTGCTGCAGAAGAATGCTGAAGATTAGATGGGTAGATCACATAACTAATGAGGAGGTATTGAATAGAATTGGGGAGAAGAGGAGTTTGTGGCACAACTTGACAAGAAGGGACCGGTTGGTAGGACATGTTCTGTGGCATCAAGGTATCACAAATTTAGCATTGGAGGGCAGCGTGGAGGGTAAAAATCGTAGAGGGAGACCAAGAGATGAATACACTAAGCAGATTCAGAAGGATGTAGGTTGCAGTAAGTACTGGGAGATGAAGAAGCTTGCACAGGATAGGGTAGCATGGAGAGCTGCATCAAACCAGTCTCAGGACTGAAGACCACAACAAACAACAGTTACATTGAGAATTTACCGCTAGTGTTGCCTTGAAAAACCTTTGGATTTAATCTCGATGAACTTTCTGTAAAGAAACCGTCACTTCTCACCCTTCACTGAATAACGCCGTATCTGTCCTCGATTCTTCTGTGCAAGATCATCAGTTTCCTGTCCGCGAGGGGAATCCTTGCAGTGCGTAATCGCGTATCAACTTCCGTGGCATGTGTGGGTAAAATTCTCTGGGTTGGCCCTCGTGCGCAGCGGATAACGCGCAACGATAGGAAGCTGGCTAAAAATACAACATACACAGATGGGAAAAAATCGCTACAGCAAGAAGGACTTGTGCGGTGTAAACGAAAGTGTGGCGTGTTTCTAGATGTGAAAGATGATGTCTACTCCGATTTCGCGCCAGTCACACAAGAGTAGCGTTAATAGCGCCGCTATGACGATTAAGATCAGATTTGCTTTAAATAAATGCTGTAACAGTCGGAAGCGTTATTTACCTTTGAGACTGTACATGGTGGCTTCACGTTTGTCAAGACTACCTAAGGTGACAAAGACGTCATCATCATCATCTCAATGAGTTTAAACGAGGTCGTGTACTAGGCTACCAGAAGCAGGAAGATCCTTCTGCGATATTTGAGAAAGGCTTGTCAGTAATGTACACACTGTACATAACTGCTGGAAGCGGTGGTCACGAGAATGTACGCTCACAAGACCGGACTCCGGACGGCCACGTGCCACTACCGCGAGGGAGGACTACTGTGTTCCGTGTATGGCTCTGGCGCAGCAACAATTTGAGCAGCAGTTGGCACCACTGTGACGCAAAGCACTGTTACAAAACGGTTGCTTCAAGAAGAGCTCCGAGACAGATGCCCTGTAGCGCGCGTTCCTCCTACCCAAACCACCGCCATTTGCGACTTGGGCGGTCTGTTGTGTTTTCTGATGAAAGCTGCCAGTGATGGTCGTGTTTTGTTAGAAGGACGCCAGTGGAGAGCCTGAAACCAACCCGTCTGCGTGCTGGACACACTGGACATACACCTGGAGCTGTGATATCGGATGCGATTTCGTATGACAGCAGGAGCACTCTCTTGTTTGTTCCATGCACAATGACTGCAAATCCGTGCGTCAGTACGGCAATTCGATCTGCTGCCTTGCCATTCATGAACAGCATTCAGGGGATGTTTTCCAACAGGATAACTCACACCCACACACCGCTGTTGTAACATAACATGCTCTGCAGAGTATCGACATGTTGTTTTGGCCTGCTCGATCACCAGATATGTCTTCAGTCGAGCACATATAAGACATCGTTGGACGACAACTTCAGCGTGATCCACACCCAGAGTCCCTGTATTGACTGTCCAGGCGCAGAAAGCACGGAACTCCAGCCCACAAACTGACACTAGGCTTCTGTACAACGCAATGCCTCCACGTTTGTATGCTTCGATTCAACATTCTGGCAGTTAGACGAGTTATTAGTGCATCAGTATTTCACATTTGCAATGGCTTATCTCACGCTTACATTATCTGTGATCTTGCAATGTTAATCACTTAAAAATGTGACCTACACAAATGTTTTTCCAGTATTTTATTACTCTACATTAATTACTTTTTGGCGTTGCCACTTTTTTCCCGTCAGTGTATGTTACGACAAGGAGGACAGGGGCGTGAAGATAGCAATTAGCCATGTAATCACAGACATTTGAGTTTATTAAATAAACGTTTGGAGTGCTTATAGGAGAGACTTACAAACGTCAGCATGTTTAACTAATAAGAATGTAATTACACATAAACCATTCTTTTTTTGTCGTGGAAAAAATATCAGTAATGCATAATATTGGTTTGAATATCAAAGTTCATTTCACTCTGTGAGAAAATAAAATCAGTGCACACACAAAGTGGAAACATCGATGACTGAGGTCCTTTTAGCGCATCTCAGGATTTCCTCCAGCAGACACGGCTTTTTCTCTCGATACATGCGTTCAACAGTTGTTGCATTGGCAACAAGTAATTACAAATTTCTGCTACAGTAAGTTTTTGCCTGTTCTGGAATTTGTTACGAGCACTGCTAATTGGTGTATCGTATACGACCTTTCATACTTGCTAAGTTCTCTTTTGATTATGCTGAAATTCCTGTCACAAGGGAGAAAGGAATGTATCCTGACAGGGAAATAGTGTTCAGTTCTCTAAAACTGATTGCAATCAGTCAGTGCCAATGACACTCGTGATACCACACGATTTTTGTTCTGTCTTCCACAGTTCAGGGACCGATGGAGGAGTGGACTGCAGACACTTACAGAAGAAAGTTCATATTTAGTTGGGCCCCTGTTTTCCGTTGCCTTCATGATATGTATATCTGCATCATTTTTTTACTGTCATAAATACAAAATATATCAGCAATCAACTTCGCAGATAAAATATTTCATGGACAGGAATGTGTAGAATTGGGGCTTTTGGATGTACCCAAGACAGCGAGTACACGGGGCTCGTCTACTCTTCTAAATGCTTACTGTAACATTTTTGGACCTTTCTTGTGAACCATTAACTCTCCTGCGGTACATCGCTTTGCAACATCGTTTGGGTGACAGGTTCTCATTTTCAACTTCAGCTTTCACATGTGCAGTAGCAGTTTGTTTGACGGCGTCCGTAATGCCAAATGAACTTTTCCTTGAAAAATGTTGTTTGATGTGACCTTTGTATGGGGATCTTTCTCCTTTAAACCACTTAATAAATCACTAGAATGATTAGTCAGGCAGCGGAATATTTTATATCCTTAAAAGCATAATGAATTTCTTTTAGCGGAAAACATTCCATATGTTGCTAGATATCTCTTCTTGTTTCTGCTGGAAGGGCTCCCTTGACATGCTAAAAGAGCTTCAGTCACTCACTGAAGTCCTTACAGCACATGACATGGTTTGTGTAGCATCTTTCCTACCCTAATCAAGCATCTGATAGACTGCTTCCTTTAGCTGTGACTATCCTTCATCATTGTGTGAATCTGCTTAGCTCCATTTTGGACATTTTCTTATGTGTTTTCAGCTTTGCAGGTAGAAACGCATCCAACGCCGCTAACAGTTACCAAGGTGGCATGCCACTTCACCAATTCACCTTATCAGCAGTCCTTGAAGTGAAAGACTTGGCAGTAATGTACCCACTGTACATAATTGCTGGAAGCGGTGGTCACGAGAATGTACGCTCACAAGACCGGAAAAAAGTGAGAGGATATCGTGGGCACGTAGCACGCTCCACTACGTAATCGCTTCTTAAGAAGCTCCACCCAGTAGCAGGTCGGCCATCTCTCCCTCCCTGCGTGATCCGTGTTTTGCTATCACTTTTCAGTAGTTGCTTGTACGGGGTTATTCAGAAGACGACTGCATAAAAACTACCAGACATACAAAAAATAGATACATGCTAGTGGACAGAGCATCTCATAGCACAGGTGCTCAATATGCCAACATTTGTGATACGTTAGGCTTCAGCCTCATATTTAAACTTTTGTCATATACGTCCCGTACATGCAGGCTAACGGTCGCAGAAGTTCTCACGCCAGACGCCAAGGCGTACTCCCGCCGAAATACACAGAAACGTATTTAGTTGGCTGAATTGTAGACGGAGGAGGGGTCACAATTCGTCGTACAAGTTTCTACAAAACTGAGTACGAGATGAAGGCAGTTGGCTGACTGGTTAATAACGCGTAGTGTGTGAGGTATTCCGTTTGTAGCGGGCGCGGTGACTGGCCGCTGAAGCGGCGAGGACTGCTCTACACTGGCCACCGAGCGGCGAGGGGTGCCTCCGGCCAGTGTCGGTAGGACACGTACCGCTGGAAAGCGTTTTCAGAGGCGTCAGTGAACAGTCTCGCCAGCAGATTCGAAAGTGCTGATTTCGCCACTAGGAATGGCGTCAATAGTTTCTCTGTCAGCAGAGATACGAACCCGCGCTTCTTTGTGGAGATTGAAGCAATACGAGTGCTTTCTTATGACCTCACATTTGCGTCATGGCTCTGCTCCTGGTTTATTCGTAATTCTTGATTCGTGGTCAGGCTTTGGCTCTAGGAGTTTCCAGACGCTACTTCACGTCCCCTGTGTAGTCGGAGTTTTCAACCGTGTAACGCACACCGTCTACACGACCGCCGACAGCAGTTGGCCGAGCGCTGCTGCAGAATTGCTCTTTGCAGCACTGAATTCGGTGATCTACGAACCACGGTTCGGTAGATAGGGAATCAATAACAGTAAATGTGTTAAGTTCCGTTTCTTTGATCGCAGAGCCCTTTACTGGCAGCTCCAGTCGGGGCAGAGATTTTCTGAACTTCGATGCTAATCAATATCAATGACTTGGTGTTTCCGTCGCATAAATGGGGGCGCGATTTCGAGTCACATGATGTTTTTCCATTCTCAAATATAGATTAAAGAGTAGGAGTTCTGTGTCTATACTTGTTCATTTTGCATTTGTTTCTTTGAGATTTGTTTTCATAATTAACGTGTTATCGATACCCATCTGTTCTACTCTACCTAGGATTGGACTCCAGTCACTGATACCGGTCAAGTTAGAGTGAGGTATTGTCCCAGCTTGGTGAATTAACCCACACATTAGCCCGTTTGCAAGTTGTCAGTAGCACGGCTAGTTTAATTCATTTTTAGGGGTGACCACACCGTTGCGAACATAACATTGACATCCATCACACATACAGACATCCAATTAGAGGGGGTAGAGCCGTAAATGAAGTCTGCACTAACTTCCTGTAATTGTAGCATAAGGCATTGTTGTGTCCATGTACACAAATACTGTCACAATTTGTATGCAAAGTCGTCCACTTCACGTTAATCCCGAATGTGTTTCACAATCTCGAGTGGATATCCTCTCCGTGGAACTTTGCTTCGTCACAGAAAACCAACAACTGTGAAATACCATTTTCTTCCAGTAGCCATTGCAAGTCGTTGCAAAAGAGAGAGCAACGCCGATTGCGTCGAATAGTCAGTGAGTACAGATACAACCGTTACAGTTTCACCCGCGGGCTTTAGCGTGGAATCAGGATCTGGAGTTCTCTGCTCGCACGTATCGTCGGCTTTTTCAGACCCTTGACGAATGACTGCCACATACAGTATGTGATCAAACGTATCCGGACACCCGGCTCAAAATGACTTAAAAGTTCGTAGCGCCCTCCATTGATAATGCTGGAATTCAATATGGCGTTGGCCCACCTTTAGCTTGATGGGAGATTCCACTCTCGCAGGCATACGTTCAATCGGTTGCTGGAAGGTTTCTTGGGGAATGGCAGTCCTTTGTTCACGGAGTGCTGCACTGAGGAGAGGTATCGATGTCGGTCGGTGAGGCTTGGCACGAAGTCGGCTTTCCAAAACATCCCAACGGTGTTCTATAGCATTCAGCTCAGGACTATGTGCAGGCCAATCCATTACAGGGATGTTACTGTCGTGTAACCACTGTGCCATAGGCCGTGAATTATGAACAGGTGTTGAAAGATGCGATCGCCATCTCCGAATTGCTCTTGAACAGTGGGAAGCAAGAAGGTCCTTAAAACATTAATGTAGGCCTGTGCAGTGATAGTGCCATGCAAAACAACATGGGGTGCAAGCCCCTCCGTGAAAAACACGACCACACCATAACACCACCACCTCCGAATTTTACCGTTGGCAATAACACTCTGGCAGACGACGTTCACCAGGAATTTCCCCTACCCACACCCTGACATCGGATCGCCACATTGTGTACCGTGATTAGTCACTCCACACAACTTTTTTCCACTGTTCAATCGTCCAATGTTTATGTTCCTTACACCAAGAGAGGCGTCGTTTGGCATTTGCTGGCGCAATGTGTGGCTTATGAGCAGCTACTCGACCATGAAATCTCAGTTTTCTCACATCCCGTCTAACTGTCATAGTAACTGCAGTGGATCCTGATGTCGTTTGGAATTCCTGTGTGATGATCTGGATAGATGTCTGCCTATTTCAAAAAATGGTTGAAATGGCTCTGAGCACTATGGGACTTAACATCTGAGGTCATCAGCCCCCTAGAACGTAACTGACCTAAGGACATCGCACACATCCACGCCCGAGGCACTCCGGCTGCTCCGGCCGGCGCCCATTGCACATTACGACCCTCTTCAACTGTCGGCGGCCTCTGTCAGTCAACAGACGACGTCGGCCTGTACGCTTTTGTGCCGTACGTGTCCCTTCACGTTTCCGCTTCACTATCACATCGGAAATAGTGGACCTAGGGATGTGTAGGAGTGTGGAAATCTCGCGTTACGACGTATGACACAAGTGACACCCAATCACCTGACCACGTTCGAAGTCTATGAGTTCCGCGGAGTGCCCCATTCTGCTCTCTCACGATGTCTAATGGCTCCTGAGGTCGCTGATATGGATTACCTGGCAGTAGGTGGCAGCAAAATGTACCTAATTTGAAAAACGTCCGGATACCTTTGATCACATAGTGTAGCTCCACTACCTCTTATAACGGCGTCGGCCGCACCACGTAAGCAGCCAGTTCCACGGAATGGGTTGAACCAGCCATGAGGAATTTGTGTTTTATGGACATTAGGCCGTACTACAAGACAGAATTTTCTGCCTACCATTTCGTCGTTCAATGCTAGAGACATCATAAGAGGCTTCAACGACTCAGAAAGCAGTAATAGTTTCAAACAAGTTCAGCAAGTCCAAGTACTTACATTTATCCTCCAAATGGCCGGCAGGTGACATCGTCAGAACCCTACCAGAGATTGCGGAGTCGCGTATGTTACAGAGCTTGTTGCGGGGAGGACTTGCCGCTGTTTCTTTCATTTGGGACTAAGACACACAACTCGAGTAATTTCAGTTCGCCTTCTTTTCTATTAAAGTTGTTTTTGCGCTTGTGAATTTCTATGGCCTCTGTCATCCTGACATCGTGGTGATTAGATCGTGATAAAGTCATAGTCAGAGAAACAAATCTGGTACTTCCCCGGTACCAGTGCATCATCTGCTTGTTTACTTACGTTGCCAAAAGATAACTGTCCTTCTGTTCCCTAAGGCGGGTGTTTATGTTTCTTTTTATAGTTCCTATGTACACTTGACTGCAACTGCAAGGGATTTTATATACTCTTGCTGCGACAAGAAGCGGTGTATGTCCGTTGCAGTGTTTAAATATTCGCAGACCATTCTTGTTGGTTTAAACACTGTATCAATACCGTGTTTTCAGAGTAATCTGCAGCTGCAATCTGTGACACTTTTTTGCAGATGAAATAAATACTTTCCCTTCAGTTGGCTATTTTTCATTAGAAGCTGCAGACCTTTTAGGATGCTGTGCACTATTCACCTCTCAGAGTCTTCAGTGACCGAACTCGTCCTCCAAGTACTGTGGTTCACATACTCGTTTATCTTGGCCTACCAGTCTTTTAATAACTCCTCTTTTGTGCTTGACATGGTGACTGAAATTTCTGTGAAGGTGGACTTTCTGCAGACTTTACGCACTACAGTTCCGTCAGATTCCCTAAGTACCTGTACATTCAAAAATGAAATTTGACGTTTTTGCTCCTTTTCCATAGTGAACTATGCAACAGAATTAAAATCGTGCACAAAAAGCCATATAACGCATTTATCATCAGTGTACCGAAATCAGCATGTTAATTTCTTCTTCACAGTCTAAAGGTGTGGTCTCTCAATATCACTGCAACTGTCCTCAGTTGGTCGCCATCAGTCTGCTCACAGAAATTCTCGTCCCACTGAAAGTAAACTCATGTTAGAGATCTGCTACATCTTTTGTGAAAATACTTTCCAACTGTGGCATCACGTCATTTAGAGGAAATATAGTAGGCAGTAAGTCAACATCAAAACTGACTACAGTATCAATTGGAATCAACCTGAAGGATATTCATTCGATAAAATGAGCAGACCTCAGTTTTTTCTACAAATGGTTGTGTGAGAGTGACTAAGCGTTTGGCAATTCCATGGCTGAACAACCAATAGCACTAAAATAGGTCGTTATGGAATGCAAGGTTTTTGAATTTTTGGTAAAGTATACTATCTCTATGGCAACGCCTCTAATTTTATTGTACCCTCCTTGGCAATGGGACAAATGAAGACATCTTCATTAGCTTATTCCTGATCTTAAGAACTGCAGCTGTGCAATCACCTTAAGGTCACTGTATCTTCCTCGTTCTACAACGTCTCAAATTTTACAGCGGTAGTCTTCTTCCGTCGTTTCCACTGTAGAATTGCTCTGCTGGAAGAATTAGAATGTCTTTTACGACTTAAATCTTTGAGAGCTGCTATCTCACCTTTCGTTAAGTTACTGCTAAATGGCTTGCTCCTACGCAATATCCTGGCTGATTCCAAATTTATTTCATCTGCCACTGGTTTAGGTAAAAAATGGATTCCCGGTTTGATATTAGCAGCAATCTCTCTCGTCTGTTGCTATTCTAGAAGGTGCAACTGCATAGTTTCCTCCTTCGGCGTTATCCAAGTGTCTCTGCATCGTAGCAAATATATGAAAGAACTAAGTAAACGGGATTTCTTCTTCCCTGTCCCTTCCTAAAGCGTAACTTTTCTTGATAAGTCCTCCGCATAGAGAAGAAGCACTTCAGATGGCGAAGAAAAAACCCTCATACGGTTTCAGTGTATTGTTGATACTTTCGTCATAAGGCCTAGTGGAAAAAAAGGACTCAGAATTTTTAAATATTCTGCGTGATATTAATGATGTTATAAAGCTCACTATGGAAGAGGAGCAAGAAGATCAAATTTTATTTTCATTTTCATACCTCCACAGAAATTCCAGTCATCATCCTAAGCACAAAAGAGAAGTTATCAAAGTATTGGTGGGCAATTTTAAAAGAATATGTAAGTCACAGTACTTGGAGAACGAACTCGAACACTTAGGAACCGCATTCAGAAAAAACGACTGCTCTGGCAAAGAGGTAAAAACGGCAAACCTAAATCGTCTACAACTTCTAAAGAAATTGAACCAATTGAAGGAGAAAGCTTGCCTTCCATTCGCAAAGACTTTCACAGGTCCCAGCAGCAGAGTGTCCAGAAAACACGGTATTGATACAGAGATAAAGCAACAAGAAAGGCGTGCGAATATTTCAACACGACAGCAGACGTACGCTCGCTGCTTGCCACAATGGTTCAAATGGCTCTGAGCACTATAGGACTTAACTTCTGAGGTCATCCGTCCCCTAGAACTTAGAACTACTTAAACCTAACTAAGGACATCACACACATCCATACCCGAGGCAGGATTCGAACCTGCGACCGTGGCGGTCTCGCGGTTCCAGAGTGTAGCCCCTAGAACCGCTCGGCCACTCCGGCCGCCGCTGCTTGCCACAGCAGGAGCATGTCTAATCCCTTACAGTCGCCGTCAAGTGGATGCAGGACCTCCAAAAACAAACATTAATAGCCGCCTTGAGGAAGACAAGAGCAACTGTCGTTCGGGCAACAAAATTGATCGTTACTGTGCTATGATGTACAGAGATGACATAGAAATTCAAAACCACAAAAACAACAGTAACAGAAAAGAAGTACTGAAATTACACGAGTTGTGTGCCTTGGTGGTACATAATAGCAACAGAGACAACTCTTCCTCACAGCAAGCTCCGTAATACATGCGACTCCGCGATCTCTGCAACGACTTGAAAAGGCCATTGGAATATACACAAACAGTTGGCCTTGCTGTCTTAGTCTGAGATTGTAGCTGCTTTCTGAGCCGTTATATTCTCTGATGATGTCTGCGTCGTTAGACAGAGACTTGCACCTCAAGACACAGCACAGTGACCGTAAAACGAAAATCACCAGTAATGTAAATACTGTGTCACCTGTTACAGCTTTTACCTGATATTTGGTAGTCGCTGAACCATCACAACATACCGAATTTTACGAACTCTAAGACACTACAGACTATAAGGTCGACCTTAATTTTTAAGCAAGTTTTTTTAAAAAATAACATTTTTACAATTTTTATTATTAGATTGCAAGGCCAGACTATAAAAGATTCTTAGTTTATAAAATCAAACTGACCTTTAAAATCCCTGAAAACCGTCATGCTAACTTTATTCTTCTCCTTCTTCTTCATCTTCTTCTTCTTCTTCTTCATCATTATCCAATTCATATATATGATGGTCTTCACTGCGATCGAGAGCGTTACTTATGCTGCATTTCTTGAAAGATTTAACAACAATGTCTTCTCTTATTCTGGATCACAACTGTTATATCCACTGACACACTTATTCGATTGTAGGTTGTCTTAAGGCTCCCATCGGCATGAATTCATGTTGGGTTACATCCATCATCAATTTTTTCCATTCCTCTCTCATATAAACTTTAAGTGGTTTATTTATCGAGGCAACAAGAGGTTGCAATTGTGAAGCAAGTCCTCCCAGAATAACAGCAAGCTCTGCATTTCCCTGGCTCAGTTTCTCTTTCACAGAATTTTTCAGATAACTAGTAATCTCATCTAGCACAACACTAATGGAAAACAGTGTAGTGCATTTTTTCATGTCCACTTGTTTTTATAATTACAATGTATTAAAACGATAGTTGCTACTCACTATATAGCAAAGATGCTGAGTCGCAGATAGGCACAACAAAAAGACTGTCAGAAAGTGAGCTTTCGGCCAACAAGCCCTTCTTCGAAATTAAACAACATACACACTCACCCTCATGCAAACACAGCTCACACACACAAGCCGACAGCCTCTGGAAGCTGAAACAAGACCTCGAAGAAAGGCAACTGGGTGCTGGGGGTAAGGAGGAGGCTGGGGCAGATGCAGGTAGGGGACGGAAAGTGCTGTTTTAGGGAGCATACAGGGACGAGGTGGAGAGAGGGTGCGGCAGCTGGCTACGGCCAGGAGGTTAGACGGAGGGCAGGGACGAGGGGAGGTTGCGGAAAAGAAGAGAAGTAAAAAGATTGTGGGTGCAGTGGTCGAATGGAGGGCCGTGTAGTGCTGGATTGGGAACAGGGAAGGGGCTAGATGGGTAAGGATAATGACTAACTAAGGTTGAGCCCAGGAGGTTTATTGGAATATAGGATATATTGCAGGGAGTGTTCTCACCTGCGCAATTCAGAAGGATCCAGATGGCACAGGCTGTGAAGCAGTCATTGAAATGAAAAATTTCGTGTTGGGCGATGTGCCCAGCAATGGGGTGGTCCAGCTGTTTCTTGGCAACTTTTTGTCAGTGGCCATTCATGCAGAGCATGTCATGCCCACATGGAATACAATACAGTGATAGCAGCTTGCTTGTAGGTCACATAACTGGTTTCACATGTAGCCCTTCCTTCTATGAGAAAGGTGGTGTTTGTGAGTGGTCTGGAGTACGTGGTGGTGGCAGGATGTACGGGAGAGGTCTACTACAGGGATATGAGCCATGAGGCAAGGAATTGGGAGCAGAGTTTATGTATTGGCGAGGATATTGTATAGGTTCGGTGGGTGGCGGAATACCATTGAGGGAGGGGTGGGAAGGGTAGTGGGTAGGGCATTTCTCATTTTAGGGTACTGCAAGAGGTAGTCGAAACCCTGGCAGAGAATGTAATTCAGTTTCTCCAGACCTGGAAGGGGGAGGGGGGGCGGGTTACTGGACCACTGTGTCCAGACAGTGAGACTTTAGGGGGTGATGGGTGACTGGGAAGATAAGGTATGAGAGATCTGTTTTTGTAGAAGATTAGGAGGGTAATTACATTCTGTGAAGGCCTCAATCAGACCTTAGGTATATTTTGATAGGGACTGTTCACCACTACAGATGCGACAGCCATAGGTAGCTAGGCTTTATGGAAGAGACTTCTTGGTACGGAATGAGTGTCAACTGTCGAAGTGGAGGTATTGCTGATAGGTTTGATATGGACACAGGTATTGATGTAGCCATCTTTGAGGTGTAGGTCAACATCGAGGAAGGTAGCTTGTTAGGTTGAGTAAGATCAGGTGAAGCAAATGGGGGAAAAGGTGTTGAGGTTCTGGAGAAATGTGAATAGGGTGTCCTCACCTTCAATCCAGGTAGCAAAGATGTCACCAATGAATCTGAACCAGGTCAGGGGGTTTGGGATCCTGGGTGTTTAGCAATTATTCCCCTAGATGGGTCATTAATAGGTTGGGGTAGAATGGTGCCATGAAGGTACCCATAGCTGTATCCTGTATCTGTAGGTAATGCCCTCAAAGGAGAAGTAATTGTGGGTGAGGACGCAGTAGATGATGGCGACTAGGAAGGAGGTTGTTGGTCTGGAATCTGTTGGCTGTTGGGAAAAGCAACGTTCTGTAACAGTAAGGCCATTCTGATTAGGGATGTCAGTGTAAAGGGAGGTGGTATCAATAGTGATGAGCAGGACACCCTGTGGTAAAGGAACAGGAGCTGTGGAGAGTTCATGGGGGAAATGGTTTGTACCATTAATATAGGAGGATAGGTTGTGGGTAGTAGGCTGAAGGTGTTGGTCTATGACAGCAGAGATTCTCTCAGTGGGAGCACACTAAGTGGCCACAGTGGGGCCTTCTGGACTGTGTGCTGCATTCTACATGGGTATGACAACCAACTAGCTGTATGCACAAATCGTCACCAATGAACCGTGGCCAAGAAACAGTTGGACCATCCCATTGCTGACCATGCTGCCCAACATAACTCTTCATTTCCATGATTGCTTCACAGTCTCTGCCTATCTGGATCCTTCCCAGCAACACCAGCTTTTCTGAATTGCACAGGTTGGAACACTCCTTGAATATATATCCTATTTTCCTGTAACCCTCCTTTCCTTAACCTTCAGTAGTCATTGTCTTTACCCATCTTATCCCTTCCCTCTTCCCGTTCCTGCACTACACAGCCCCCCATTCGACCAATGCACCATCATTCTTTTTACTTCTCTCCTTCCTTGCAACGCCCCTTCCTCCCACCCTCCGTCTAACCTTCTGGCTGCACCTAGCTGCCACGCCCTCTCTCCACCTCGTTCCTGTATGCTCCCACAAGCAGCACTTTCCGCCCCCTACCCCTCCCCACGCCAGGCTCCTCCTTATCCCCAGCACCCAGCTGCCTTTCCTATGACGTGCTTCTGTCCGCAGTCTGGCTTCAGCTGCCAGAGGCTGCGGTCGTGTGTGTGTGTGTGTGTGTGTGTGTGTGTGTGTGTGTGTGAGCTGTGTTTGTATGAATGTAGGTGAGTGTGTATGTTGTCTAATTTGAAGAATTGTTGGCTACAAGTTCACTTTCCCACAGTCTTTTTCTAGTGCTGTCTGTGACTCAACATGTCTGCTACATGGTGAGTAGCAAGTATCCTTTTCATAATGCTGTTACATTCCATCCTGGATTTGCCATAGCTACGGCAAAAGTCCAGTTACTCGGCAAACCAAATGTCAGAGGAGTTTCGTCCATATTCGCTATTTAGTTTAGTTTCACACTGATTTTCTTTCGTTGTTGATTAATAAGGCGATGGAGAGATAACAATTTTCTTGATACTCTTGTGGCATTTTCTGAGATATTTTGGTGTGTGTTCACATATTAAGTCCACGATGCTTCATAAACCTGTAGCACCAACCAGCTCCACCCTTAAGTTCTGTTATGTCCAACTGTAGCGCTTAACTTACGAATGTGTACTTGATCATTATTGTGTTAATTCGAATGCCGCTTTGGTGGTGTCCTAGAATCCAATTCAGTAGTCATCTCCCAGCTTTGGCCACTTATTCACCAGTCCTCCATTCGCACATTTTGTCTTCCTCAACTTTTTTTTGTTCTTCTTTAGTAGCCTGCCAATCACGAATTGTTTTCTTCTGTTGGTGGTGGGCCGAAACGCCGCTCAGCTGCTCTGTTCGTACGTTCTTCTGCACATGCTGTTACTTTCAGTTGATAGTCCGCTTCATATGAGTACCTTTAATTTTTGTCAATTACAAAACAAGATATTGTACTGTTACCGATAACATAAATCACTTTCAATTCAAGTTCATTAGCACTGCAGACTGCAAAGACGCATCATTGATTAGACTGTGTTCAGGGTTCGTCTTGGCGGCCTTGGGGGGAGACACTGTTAGCAAGCTTGTGAATTCCCGCAACTCACATTTGTTGCATCGGTGCACTGCTCCTGCCAGCTGAATCCAATGTTGCCACATAGAGATAGGTTTCCTGCGGCATCGAATACGTGGCCGTTTTTAAGACTGGCGGAATTTTAAATCAAACATGGGACATTTTTATATTAATTTCGAGTGTAAGATGCACCTGAATTTTGGAAGCCATTTTTCGAAGAAAAACGTGCGTCTTATAGTCCATAAAACACAGTATTCACATTTAGCGAATTCCAGTACACAAAACGCCTTCTTTGCTCCACTGTACGCCATTTTCTGACATCTGATCCCTTGTCAAACAGTCTGCGGCTACGCTACGGGAGGGATCCTCTATCTACGCATACACCGAGGTGACAAAAGTTGCACATACAGTATAATGACGGCGGTGGTGTCGCGTATGCAGGGTATAAAAGAGCAGTGTATTGGCGGAGCTGTCATCTGTACACAGGCGATTCACGGGAAAAGGTTTCCCATTTGAATATGGCCGCACCACGCGAATTAACAGGCTTTGAACACGAAATTGTAGTTGGGGCCAGACGCACGGGACATTCCATTTTGGAAATCATTAGGCAAGAGTGTCAGAGTGTACAGAGAATACTACATTTCGGGCATTACCTCTCAGCACGGACAACGCAGTGGCCGACAGACTTCATTTAACGACCGAGAGCAGCAGCGTTTGCGTAGAATTGTCAGTGCCAATATACAAGCAACACTGCGTGAAATAACCACAGAAATTAATGTCGGACGTACGACAAACGTATCCGTTAGAACAGTGCAGCGAAATTTGGCGCTAATGGGCTACGGTAGCAGACGCCTGTCACAAGTGCATTTGCTAACAGCACGCCATCGCCTCAGTTTCTCTCCTGAGCTCATGACTATAGACGACTGCTGACCATGGCTGGTCAGACAAGTCCCGATTTCAGTTGGTAAGAGGTGACGGTAAGGTTCCAATGAGGCCCAGTCCCCACAATGCCATAGGCCCAATTGTCAACAAGGCACTGTGCAAGCTGATGGTGGCGTCATTATGGTGTGCGCTGTGTTTACATGGAATGGACTGGGTCCTCTGGTCAAACTAAACCGATCATTGAGTGGAAATGATTATGTTCAGCTACTTGGAGAACATATTCAGCCAAACAACGATGAAATCTTTATGGATTACAATGTGCCGTGTCACCAAGCCACAACTGTTCGCGACTGGTTTAAAGAACACTGGACAATTCGACCGGATGATTTGGCCACCCAGATCTCCCGACATGAATCTCATGTAGAGGGCATAAATGAGACGTCCAGTCGTGAACAAAATCCTGGAGAGGCAATTCTTTCGCAATTACGGACGGCTATAGATGCAGCATCCCTCAATGTTTCTACAGGGTCTTCCAACGACTTGTGAATCCATGCCTCGTAGAGTTGCTGCACCTGGCCGCACAAAAGGACCTCCGACTCGGTACTGATAGAATGGATACCCCACAACTTTTTCTCACCTCAATGTATGTGTCTTTTTCTGAACGTCATGACGTTCTGTTCCAAGGCCGTACAGTCCAGAATCGGTATGCCAATCAGACAAAATCGCTATGAACATTCAGGCAACGTTTCTACCGACGTACCTTATTGAAAATACCGTTTTGTTAAAACACCGTGTCCCGCTGAGTCAACGAGTCCGTGACTGACTGCTCCACATCCTCGTCCGACAGCAATCGTAGACCCTCGAAGGCCTTTTTTAAGGTACCGAAGACGTGATAATCGCATAGGGAGAGATCAGCACCATAGGGCGGTTATTACAATGTCTCCGACTTCAGTTAACGTAACTTCAGCGTTAAAGCATTTGCGATACGGGGACATGCTTTACCACGAAGTAGCAATAACCCTTGGCGCACAATATTCCACAATGGCGGTTTTCCGCAGACATGCTGCCCGATACACATTCTTCATTCTCTGATTAGCGTCTGCTGGTGTATGTCCTCAGGCAGCCAAGAAAAGAATAACAGCATGTTGGTGATGTTTGGAAGCATTTGGTAATAACGTCGTCATAGTCCACTTTTCCACATTTACTGCACGCATGTCAGGAAGATACGAATGCGTGCTTAAATACCCACATCGGAGTGGCGCTACGTTACATATACGTTGCAGCAACGCCCTCAGACAAAAATTTTAAGGGACCCCTTATAGGTTTTGCACAGTCGACTTCTAAACCTCCTGGCCGTACTTATGAATAACATTATATTAAATTCCTTCTTACTTCTTTCGGACATTTGTCTCGATCTTAAGCTATGTTTACTCTCTTAAAAATGTTAATTCCAACTGTTGTGATTTTAAAAATGATAGTAGCAATGGTTTTATTTATCGGAAAATTATTTGCTTGGAATGTATAATTTAAATGTCCTTTGCAAGCAAATGAAAATGCTTCGTTTAACAGAAAATTAAATTTGACTTTACAGCGTAGAAGTACGAGATCAGTTAATTTGATTAATATTTATCTACTAAGTACACTGTTCAGTCAAATCATTGTGACCACCGACTTGCCATCAATATAAACCAGTCCACGCGATAGCACCGTCACCTGCCGAGGAATGACTGCTAGACAGACACACACACGGTACATGTGGTATCAGCGAGCTCACTGCCCATGTGTAGATGGAGAAGGCGTGCGCTCTATCTAAGTTTGGTCGAGGGCAGATTGTGATGCCCTGGAGCCTCAGCACGAGCATTTCAGTATCTGCACGACTTTCACAAGCTGCGACATTGTCGCGAATAAAACACTGACCCGAATGTAGAATAAATTTCCTTTACTTTACGTCTATGCTCACAAACTTTTTGTCAACCGATTTCGGTCTATAACGACCATCTACAGATCTGTTTTATAAAAACAATTTCCTAATGTACTGCTGCCATAGTGGCATCGTCAAATGTTAAAAGCAAAATCAGTACCAGCATCGTCAAATTTATATATAAATAACAGCATAAGCAAGAGTCATCTTGTGAGCAGCAAACAAAACTCGGAATTTATTGGAATTAGGTGACTCGTGTGTGCAGATGTGGTGCTAACTCCTTCCAGCGACCTATCAAAGCCTCATTACTTCCATGCCACGACGTGTCGCCACTGTTATCTGTCTCAAAGGTGGACATACCGGCTATTAGATAGGTGCTCATAATGTCCTGACTGGTCATATACTCTTTATACTACTTGAATATCACAGTCACCGTAGATTCGTAGAGCTCAAAGCGAAAAACTGTGGAACTCCAAGGTTCTCGTTTGCTCAGAGCCAGCATTGCTGTTAATCTCTCTAGACATCTGTAACGTAAGCTTTTTTTGTTGAAGATTTACAACACGCAAGCTGGAGACCACGGAGGTAGGTACAATGTAGTGCCCTCCAGTGAACACTCAACGCTGGTTTCCGATTAAGAAAAGACTTTAGTAGCTAAATACAGTTCCATTGAAAATGGATCCAGTTCATTGGAACTGTATGCAGGTTCCAACTGGCAATCAGTCTTCATTGGGGCCGACAGTCCAGATGAGCATGTACAGATCCTTACACATTCCAGAAATCTTCAAAAACCGATAATTTTTCTCACCATTTCACGCAAGTTGTTTATTTGAACCTTTTCTTATCATCCAAGAATATTAATCTTCTTTTTTACTACATGGTGGTTATTGGGTTTGATTTGGACATCTTTGAGGTGGAGGTCAACATCTAGAAAGGTGTCTTGTTGGATTGAGTAGGACCAGGTGAAGCAAATGGGGGGAGAAGTTGTTGAGGTTCCGGAGGAATGTGGATGGGGTGTCTTCACCTTCGATCCAGATAGAAAAGATGTCATCAATGAATCTGAACCAGGTGAGGAGTTTAGGATTCTGGGTTTTAAGTAAGGATTCCTCTAGTTAGCCTATGAATAGGTTGGCATAGGATGGTGCCATGCAGGTGCCTAAAGCCATACCTCGAATTTCTTTGTAGGTAATGTTTCAAAGGAGAAGTAATTGTGGGTGAGGATATAGTTGGTCATGGCGACTAGGAAGGAGGTTGTTGCTTTGGAATTCGTTGGGCATTGGGAAAGGTAGTGTTCAATAGCGGCAAGGCCATGGGCATTAGGAATATTAGTGTACAGGGAGGTGGCATCAATAGTGACAATCAGGGCACCATGTGGTAAAGGGACAGGAACTGTGGAAAGTCAGGGGAGGAAATGGTTGGTATCTTTTATATAGGAGGGTATGTTCTGGGTAATAGGTTGAAGATGTTGGTCTGTGAGAGGAAATATTCTCTGTGGGGGCACAGTAACCAGCCACAATGGGGCATCCTGGGTGGTTGGGATTTTGGACTTTAGGAAGCATGTAGAAGGTAGGAGTGCAGGGAGTGATAGGGGTGAGTAGAGAGATGGACTCTATGGAGAGGTTCTGAGATGTACCTGGAGATTCTGGAGATCCTGCTGGATTACTGGAATGGGGTATTTGTGGCAGGGGCTGTAGGAGGAAGTATCTGACAGCTGCTGGAGTCCTTTCGCCAGATAATCCTAGCAGTCCAAAACAATATTGGTTGAGCCTTTGTCCACAGGTAGGATTATAGTGTCAGGATCAGTTTTTAGATGGTGGACTGCAATTCTTTCTGCAGATGTAAGGCATTACCTACAGAAAAATCTGAGGTACAGCTATAGGCACCTGCATATCATCATCCTATGCCAATATGTTCATGGGCCATCTAGAGGAATCCTTCCTAAAAAAAACCAGAATCCAAAACCCCTCACTTGGTTCAGATTCACTGATGACATCTTTGCTATCTGGATCGAAGGTGAGGACACCTTATCTGGATTCCACCAGAACCTCAACTTCTTCCCCAATTGTTTCACCTGGTCCTACTCAACCCAACAAGCCAACTTCCTAGATATTGACCTCCACCTCAAAGATGGCTGCATCAGTATGTCCATCCATATCAAACCCACTAACCGCCAGCAATACCTCCACTTCGACAGCCTCCACCTGTCCCTTCTGTACAGCCTAGCCACCTGTGGTCGTCACATCTAAGTGGCGAGCAGTCCCTCTCGAAATATACCAAAGGTCTCACTGAAGCCTTCACTGGTCGTAATTATCCACCCAACCTTGTACAAAAACAAATCCCCTATGCCATATCTTTCCAGTCTCCCACCACCTCCCAAAGTCCCACTGTCTGGCCACAGAGGAGCATTCCCCTCATTACTCAGTACCACCCAGGACATTCTTCTCTGGGATTTCGATTACCTCTCGTCGTGCCCTGAAATGAGAGATATCCTGCCCACTATCCTTCCCACCCCTCCCACAGTGGTATTCCACATCCACCGAATGTACACAACATACTCGTCCATCCTTACACAATCCCTGCTCCCAATCCCTTACCTCATGGCCCACGCCCCTATAATAGGCCAAGGTGTGAGATCTGTCCCATACATCCTCCAACCACCACCTACTCCAGTCTGGTCACAAATATCACCTATCCCATCGAAGGCAGGGTTACCTGTGAAACCAGTCATTTGGTCTACAAGCTGTAACCACTGTGCTGCATTCTGTGTAGGCATGACAACCAACAAGCTCTCTGTCCACATGAATGGCTACCAACAAACTGTGGCCAGGAAACAAGTGGACCACCATGTTGCTGAACACACTGCCAAACATGATATCTTTTATTTCAATGACTGCTTCACAGCCTGTGCCTTCCCATGAACACCAGCCTTTGTGAATTGCGTAGGTGGGACTTTCCCTGCAATACATCCTACGTTCCCATAACCCTCCTGGCCTCAACCTTTGTTAGTCACTGTCCTCAGCCATCCAGCCCCCTGTTCCCATTCCAGCACTATACAGCCTTCATTTGACACCCACACCCAGTCATTTTATTTCTCCCCTTTTCCGCTACTTCTCACCCTCCCCATCCCTAACTCTTCCCTGCCCTCTGTCTAGCCTGCAGCACTTCACTGTCCGCCACCCCCACCATAACATCGCTCCCTCTCCGTGGCCCAGTCTCTTTTTTATTCCCACCCAGTGGCCACTCCCATCATGCACTGGTGCTGCAGCTCACAGTGTGGTTACAGTAGCCTGAGACAGCAGGCTTGTGTGTAAGTTGCCTTTGTGTAAGTGAGTGTGTGTGCTTATATGTGTCTATTGTTGTCGAACGGTTTAATGGCCGAAAGCTTTAATTGTGAGAGTCTTTTTGTTGTGCCTATCTGCGACTCATCATCTCCGCTGTATGGTGAGTAGCAACTTTCCTTCTCATAATACTGTTATTTTCTAATTAGCTTAGACAGCACGTCCCCTAGGCTAGCCACTCTCCTGGAGCACTGTTAGGCGCCCTCGAGAGCCTGCACGCGATGCTACGAGGAAAATCGATTGTTCTCAACAACAGTGCGGCCACTCGATCGCTTTCTCGTCCAATCGGCTCTTTCAGTTGAACGAGACAGGCGCGTGGCCACGCTACGCACGCCAGCAGCAGCAGCAGCAGGACACTGAAGTAGAGCGTGCGCACTCACTCAAAGGCTAGATCAAAGATAATGGCATCATCGTACCTTTTCAGTGAAACAGAATGCGAATAATAGAACGAAAAACCAGTCCATGCTGCAAATATTTTATTTTTCATTTGATGACTAGTTGCGGGCCCAGACCCATTTTCAAGTCGAAAATGGCAAGTTGCAAATATTTTATATTTCATTCATTGACTACTTTTGGGCTGAGACCCATTTTCAAATCAACATAATAAAGTCGAAAATGGCATTCCCGAAGATGCCAAAAAATGTGTAATGTTCATTTACACATCTGTATGCACTGTAACTACTCATTCGACATTTTTTGATATCATTGGAAATGCCATTTTCGAATTTATTATGTTGATTTGAAAATAGGTCTCGGCCAAAAAGTAGTCACCGAATGAAACATAAAATCTTTGCCACTTGGACTTATTTTTCGTTCTAATGATTAAGAGAAGTTGCTGCTCCAAGTTCCTCAAGAATGCTGAAAGTTGGTAAGGAAAGCAAACAGTGACAAAAATCTGTCAGTATTTCTTTCTTTTTCACTTATCCCTAAAGGAAAGCCCTTGCTCAACTTGCCCTCTGAACATAGCTTTATTAATTACGTGTTAATTGCATCTGGAACAGTTTAATGTACTCCATCTATTTATCAGTTTTAGATATTGAGAGGAAGAATAAATTAGGCTTTCAGTACCGGTACATAATGAAACGAATGTATATATTGCTTGTTTTAACCTTGAGGTATCCATTGAGATGTTCGATAAGAATAGGAGCTGAAGTAATTAATTAGAATTTGTGCCACTGCCAGCACACGAACCCGACTCTCCTATTTAATACGCATATGTGCTGTCCACCACCTTAGCAGCACATCCGACACAGACGCATGTACTGCCATAGTCTGATGGTCTCCCTAACGTAAACTTCAATTCGCCCCTCAGCCCATCTCGATTTTCCCCTTCTCAGATCGTCAGTATTGCTAAGGCTCTTCAATATTGGAATAGCACCCCAGCTTTGTACATAAAGGGGAAATACTGCCTGTATCTCAGATGTAGATGATCTATTGATCTGATGGAATTACGTTTTTCTGGAGACCATTGAGTCTCAAGTAGGGTACTCCAGGCAGTTATGTCAGTCACAAGGCCAGGATGGTGTAGCACATCTGCCTCGTAAGCAGGAGACCCAGTTTAGAGTCCTAGCCTTGGCACAAAATTTTAATTCATTACATCAGCTTTTATTCTTATCGAAGATAAAGATGAGACTCAATATGTCTCCAGGAAAACGTAATTCCATCAGATCCACAGAGATATCTTCGTTGGTACCTGGAGGTCGGGCTACTCTGTGGGGGTATGTGTACCCCAGTTTGTATTGTATTCCACTGCTTTACTTCGCCTACTGAAAGTATTACAGACTGATTTCACTTAGAAGAATAACTGGATAACACAGTCAACTAACTCACTAAACTGTGCTTTCAATTGAATGAACGAATGAAAATGTGCTTCAGCTGAGAAAAAAAACTGAACGGTGATTTCACTTTAAAAGGAAGAATATAAAGGGAAAAGAAAGAAGTACAATACTGTTACGGAAATTGGAAATTTGTGGTAAGTTCGTATGGGAGCAAACTGCTGAGGTCATCGGTCCCTAGGCTTACAAACAACTTTATCTAACTTAAACTAACCTACATCAAGGACAACACACATCCCCATGCCCAAGGGAGGACTCGAACGTCCGTCGAGAGGGGGGGGGGGGGGGGGGGAGCCGTACGAACCGTGGCAATACGCCCCAGACCGCATGACCACTTTTAAGGCTTTCGTGGCTATATGTTAAGACATTACACGTCGGCTTCTGTCTCGGGTTCTTCGACCGATGTTTGTTTCATAATTTTTCTGAAGTTTCGACGGCACAAGTTGCTGGCATTGCAAAAACTTCGACCTCCAGTGCTGGTGGCGGACTGCAGAGGAGCTCGCGGCCGCAGATTATGTGTACCCGGCGCGCTAACGTCCGAGGGCTCTGCCGTGGTCATTTCTTCTGCGGATCTTCCTTTACTACCTACCCAGTATAGCCGTACAAATGCATAAACATGACAACAGCTTCAATAAGAAAGAAGAAAGCCTGAAGTCGAACGGATCCTGGATGCCCGTGCTGCAGCAAACGACCGTTGCAAGTAGCAAGGGGAGAACTGCAACGGAAATGATCACAGAAAGGCCCGTGGACGTCGACGCGCCAGGCACATATAATTTGTGGCCGCAGGCTCGACTCCAGTCCCCACCAACAATAGAGGGTGAAGCTTTCGACAATGCCAGCCATTCGTGCTGATGAAAAATCAAAAAAATTATCAAACAAACGTCGGCCAAGCAACCCGGGAGAAGAAGACTGTAGGGAGTTTGTAAAGAAGAATAACGCGGTCAGTATGCAAAACCCCACCAGACTGTTTTGATTTCGCCACAGCTGTAGCCTCACTGTTTGGCAGGCAGTGGCACTGGCGACGCAGGAGCCGGCCGCGGGCAGCGAGGCGCGCGTGGCTGGCTGGGGGTTGCAGTCTCGCGGGGGCGTCACCTCCTTGAAGCTGCGTGCCGCCACCCTGCACATCTTTGACCGCGAACCGTGCAACGCCAAATACAACGTGGCACTCAGCGAGCTCCTGTTGTGTGCTGGGGCAGAGGGTGTCGACGCCTGCGTCGGTGACGGCGGTGGCCCGCTCGTCGACAC
The DNA here is from genome assembly GCF_021461385.2 of Schistocerca piceifrons. NCBI lineage: Eukaryota > Metazoa > Arthropoda > Insecta > Orthoptera > Acrididae > Schistocerca > Schistocerca piceifrons. Next base: position 36,744,879 of record NC_060140.1, read on the forward strand.
TGAGACTAACCAGCAGGTGGGCGTGGTGCTGTGGGAGCACGACTGTGCCCAGCCCAGGCACTACGAGAAGGACTTCCGCATGCCGTACACCAGCGTGGCTGGCCTCCGCTCCTGGATCAAGAATAAGACCGGCATCTAGCACACACTACAACCGTTCTTAACTTTACCACTCCTGCAGATTAATCATTGAACATCAGTGTTTACATACGCATATTTAAATTAAGTTCAATAACATGATAGCATTAAACTGTAAGAGTAAAGTAGAGTTTGTAAGATCCACTCAGCCATAGTGAGTATGCATCTTCCTAGGGCTCAATGCAGTGTGGTGCAAACTGTAGTAAATAACATGTTCAGAGCAGAAAAATCAACCGCAAGTGCAAGTAGCACTTTCAATTTTGACTCTGTCACTTAACCATTGACTGTATTAGAGACTAAACTCAGTTCTTTTCTGTTATTCATTTCCTTGTCATCATTTCGTTCAACAAATAATTAGTTTCTAAATTCTAATTCCGTGCTGCACATTCCTGTAGCTACATTTGTTTTAAAGGGTTCAATTACCTATTCAGTTGATATATCAGAAATTACCAAGCATAGTAATTGTGAAAATAATTCATCAGTAGGAAGCATTTGGGTCCAAGAATGTGCTTTGGCTGTTCCTCGGATTGGGGCAGCTGAAGGCAATGGCACAGCTGCAGCTATGACGGCAGTGGCAGAACGCTTCATCAGCATTTGCAGAACCCGTCTGCTTCTTCAGTATTCGTAGAACACACGCAGTTCTGTTCATCAGACAGACATATGTATTTTTCCCTCCCCTTCATGTCCTAGTATATTACCACTATAAAAAATGAAACAATAAATCAGTATAAGGTATATTTGGTGACAAGAACCTGTCTTTGGTTCTATCTCTGTACACATTTGGTGCAACACAAAGTGGACCCTTAAAGTAACTACCACAACCTTATTTCATGGCTAAATTTTCTGTATTATGTAGTAAAATACCTAAAGATATTGGTATTGTTGGCATAGCTTGCAGGTTCAGGTTCACCTGGCACCAAAACTACTGTGGTTCGATTTTTGAACCCACTTAGTGGAAGGCACAATGGAATCTCTAAGTGCTGCATTGTTATTTTCATATATAAATTGGGTATATTATTTATCAAAATACATAAAGATATTGGCACTGCTGGTTTAACTTGCAGGCTAAAACACAATTGGAGTTAAAACTTGTATCTACTTAATACAAAGCACAGTGGACCCTCAAATTAAGAGTTACAATGTTATTTTCAGATTTAAATTGTTTTTATTATCATCAAACTGTCCAATGATATTGGTACTACTGGTTTAAGATACAGCTTAAGGTAGACTTGCCACACAGAATACGATTGTGGTTCGATTTTGTACCCATCTGGTGCAAAGTACAATGGACCCTCAAATCAACTGCCATGATGTTATTTACACATCTACATTGTCTGTGCTCTGAAAATACGTAAAGAGTTATTCTACAACAGTACAAAACACATTTGGTTCATTTATTGGCACCACTGGTTGTACTAAGGTATGCTTGGTTCCAGTAACTTTAGGAATACAATAAATGTATGTTGTCACATCCTTTCATATATAGAATTGGTTTCTTGTAAACTTTCTGCCATATCCTCTTACCATTTATCTCCTCTTTGTTGTGCCATTCTTCTACCTGAGATCTTTAAGGAGTTTTAATTTTGCATTATATTTCCTTCATAGTGGTATTGTTAAAACACTACATTCTAGCGGAACTTTGGTACAGAACTTTACTTTTACTACATTAGCAAATGGATAATATTTAACCATAGACATTATGTCAGTTATAAACTCTGAAACGACTTTTCAGTTGTTAGACCATCAAGTTTTTAACAAGATCTAAAGGGAAATGCGTGTTTATAATAATGTTTTTCACGTTTCCTGTAATTTAATATCATCTTAGATCCTTTGTTTTCTGCGATTACATCAACAGACCACCACTTTCCATTGGTATTTATAGTAAATGCTGATCCAGATTTTTCCATAGACTGTATTTAAAGCAACGTATTTGCAAGCTGCAGTCAAGACAGTAACAAAATGCCAAAGGTAATGTTAATCAGAATACTGGGAGGAGATATGGTCTAAATGGCGATTGATACATTCATTCTAAATATCATATGACAAAAGATGGCTAAAGAAATGCCACACAATTTTTTTTATCTGACAAACGCTTTCAAAAATACGCGGTCTATGGTTAACAAAGTGATCAGCTGCGGATCAAGACACCACACTAACCACAACTACTAGCTTTATCTGACTTCATAAATGTGAATCCGTGGTATGGCCTAAAAACTACGCTACTATCAAGCGTCTATACTCTACTATTCCATAAAGAAAAATATGGTTCCAAAGAACAGGGTGCTGAGAAGCATATATTGGAGCCCTACGCCGTAGCGGCGAATATTTTACCCTTCTGCAGGTGAGGGAGGCAAAGGATGACGCGGTCGGCGACTGGAGTCACCAACAGCGACAATCCGATATTAATGGCGCGCGCACGGAAAATATGCAAATACGGGGTCTCGGATTCGGCTGTTGCGGAACACAGGTACTTCCCTATGAGTCTCTGAAACTACAGTGGATTCCAGTGTGCAGGTGCACCTGTTTGCTGCTGTGCCAAACCAATTTGAGTCTGCGATACGACTGTGCATGACTGAATATGTCAAATGTTTAGACAGCTGACTCAAAACAAATAAGTACACCCACACATCACTCATTGTATACGTAACACAAGACGCAGTACCTCTGACAGTTCAGATGGTGACTGGCATGGGCTCTAAGTGGGACACTAGAAAAGGACGCAAGTCTCACCGTTTAGTTAAAGACTTGCTGTTCTTTACTAGCGAAGTGGCAGTACAAGAGTCTTTCTCTTTCTCTATTGTTTTCCTCTCCAGCTTGGTAGCATAGCACATTTACATGCTTAGACTACACCCACTTGCCATGCCACTACCCGAATTTACTGTATTATTATTAGACTTCTGGGAAGCGGCTCTCGCGTGTAGTAGGTTTGAATAGACACCCTACGGTGATGTAACTACTACACGTGCATGGGGGCTTAATTAAATATTAATGAATGCAATGCAAATACTTTTAATTTTTTTAGTAGTTGACTGTCCGATTACGCAGTCTCGTAAACGGTTGGCCCTGACTAGTATTTGTACGCAATCTGACTGCATAGAATAACAACAAAGAATTAAAGAAAATTTCCGTTACACAATTAATTAATTAAGTCCCCAGCAACTATAAAACGTACGAAACAAAAGCACAAGTGTAACTGTTCTGTGTGTGGAAGTGTGATTCAACGTACACATCTGGCACGGTTCTTCTTCAATAAGACAAGAAATTTTAAATACCACTTATACTGAAGTAATTAAAAAAAATAGAAATACTATAATTGCGCAAGAAAACCAGAATTACACTCTAATACAAGAACACGAGCCAGATGCTTTGTTGACTGAACCTGTAATGACGCATTATTTAAGACATTGAAATAATAAAAAGAAAAGGGAATTTTTTTACCTTCATATATATTGACGAAAAGCGCTCTAATCATTACAATATCTCCATTCGAACAACATCTGCTGTCTAGCCCATCAAACAACTGCATAAAACATGGAACAAGCACTCCCTACTACAACATCTCAACAACGACTTGACTCCTACTACATCTCGATAAGCACTGACTACTGCCACATCTCGACAAGCACTGCCCACCACGACTTCTTGACAAGCACTGCCAGCGGAGGCGGCTGAATAATACTCTTTGGCGCACTCTCTGGCGCTGTGGCTCAGTGTAGCCACCTTCCATATGCTCTTCCTCCACGGCCCAGAATTTGATGGTATTTTTGCCAGCATTGGTGGTGAAAATACCACCGAATTCGTCAAAAAAAAATTACAGACAAAAATAAAAGATAATATTAATATGTAAATATCACATAATTAGATAAAATTTTGGCTTTGCACTGACCTTTCAATAACCTAATATATAAAATACAGTAAGCAATACGAATTCTTTCATACATGTGACTTTACATGATAGTTTACACAATACACAAAAAATCAGTTTATACAAATGTTCACATAAAATGCTTTCAATGATTCAAAAAAAAAAAAGTAGTTGATAGTTCCAGCAGTAGCACCCAGCAATGGTCAACAGGTGCAAACAGCAAGAAGTAACATCATTTCAGTAGAAACAGTTCCAACAGTGGCACCCAGTAATGTTGAACAGGTGCAAACACCAACAAGTGACATCATTTCAATAGAAGCAGTTCCATCAGTTGCACCTAGCAATGTTGAACAGGTGCAGACACCAACAAGTGACATCATTCAGCAGAAGCAGTTCCATTAGTGGCACCCAGCAATGTTGAACAAGTGCAGACACCAACAAGTGACATTATTTCAGTAGAAGCAGTTCCATTAGTGGCACCCAGTAATGTTAAGCAGGTGCAGACACCAACAAGTGACATCTTTTCAGTAGAAGCAGTTCCATTAGTGGCACCCAGCAATGTTGAACAAGTGCAGACACCAACAAGTGACATTATTTCAGTAGAAACAGTTCCATCGGTGGCATCCAGCAATGTTGACAGGTGCAGACAGCAACAAGTGACATCTCATCACTGATTGAGCAGTTCCAACAGTGGCACCCAGTAATGTTGAGCAGGTGCAGACAGCAACAAGTGACATCATTTCAGTAGAAGCAGTCCATCAGTGGCACCCAGCAGTGTTGACAGGTGCAGACAGCAACAAGTGACATTATTTCAGTAGAAGCAGTTCCATCAGTGGCACCCAGCAATGTTGAACAGGTGCAGACACCATTAAGTGACATCATTTCAGTAGAAGCAGTCCATCAGTGGCACCCAGTAATGTTGAACAGGTGCAGACAGCAGTCCATAATATTCACTATCACTAATCACACAGTTCATCAGCAGAAATTAAACATTTCTAAGTGTCACACATCAATGTTGAACAGGTGCAGGTGTGAACAACAGTTTGAATGAACACACAATTGCTTTTACAAAATTATTATCAATGCTCTTTCACTAAACATACAAATAATAATAAACACACAAATGATATCAGATAATTGTCATATTAACTATTACAAATACACAAATATCAGTAAACCTATAATATTTATGGGTGTCAGTACAAATCACAACAAACAAGTAAAATAATATTTAGGAGATAGGTCGGTACCAATTATTTGGGATTAGGAAAGGAAAACACACAAAACACACTCACTCATCTTTCATCCACATTAAGTACTACTGTGTAATTGAATAGTGTTAACTGTGTAAATACAATTCTGTCAAAAATTTGATGTTTGACATGTGTATCAAGTAGTAGTGGCACAGCGTATAACAGTCAATAATAGTTAGTCAACGTCATAGTCATCATGTCAGGACCAATGTTTGCCAAGCCAAATCAAATGTACGGTTGCTGAACATCTGTCAGTGAGCCAAGATATGCAAATGCTTCCTCTCTCAAAAAAAAGTATATACTACTTAGTGATTTAACAAAGTGTGTGTGTAGACAATCTTCCTTCTACTTGAGTGTTCTAGTCTGCCATCTTCATCCTCCTTGTTCCATATAAACCAACAAAAAAATATGCTCCTCACTTACTTTACCTCTTATCCACCAAAACTCCAATAATCATTATCATCACATAATCTTAATACTTCAATAATACCTCTTACGTCGATACATATAAACCTTATCATCAATATCATTTCCTTACCTCTTGTTCACCAAAACTCCAATAATCATCAACTTCACATAATCTCAATACCTCAATAATACCTCTTCAATATGTCGATACATATAAATCTTATTACCAATATCATTTCACTTCCGTAACAACTCTTTCCTCTAGTCAGTCTCCTCGAACAAGTACAGATAAAATCCTAGTGCAAACTTCAATTTATCATCCCATACAATCCGAAGACACAATGTCCACACACAACCTCTGTGTAATCGATCTGAGCCAAATCTTCTACTCATTATGAATCATAAAATACATTTTGGTTACCTTGTCCATCATTAAATAAAAGAAATGCATACATGACCTCTAACAGCCTTTAGTTTGAATAACTCTCAGTAAGTAAGTACGATTATGAAGTGTGAATAATCGTGATATTTCAGTGCATACACCACTTCAAGAATCATGGCAAATCAGAAACATACATGTGGAGTATTTCTTGTGTCAAGTGTCACTTCCTATTTCAATTGCTCACGAAGAATGCAGTGTAATAACTGTCAATGGTCTAACCCTAATGTTGGTATGTCATGTCGTTAGCTTCCTTCCTATTAGCACAAATTTATACAGCTTCCATTAACCTCCAGCTCTTGTGATTTCTATGAAGTTTCTTGTACTAATGTCGTTCGTCGAATTATAGCAGTTCATTTTCTTATCTTAAAAAATATAAGGCACTGAGCGTAAGCAAAACATGCAATAGCGAGTAAATAGACCAGTAGAGAACAGAATGTCAACAAGTGGATGCAGCACAATCCCTACAGCGAGGCTCTGTCAAGCGAACAATCTATAATTAATACCATAGTGTGACCTAAACTCTATGTTCATACCCAGTATATCAGCATTTCTATATACCAACTTAAAGAGTAGTTATGACAACAAACAGAAATGTATAAATATGCAATCCATATGCACAGCAGCAAACATATAGCTTACGTAATAAACAGGTCATTAGCATAATATCAGCATTAGCAAACAAATGTTCATATGTAATCTTAATAAGTAAACATGAAGGCGCAAGCAGATACATCACAAAGTATAACCTACATACATAACCATATCAGCACAATTAATCATGTGACAGTTATAATTTAAATAAATAAGCACAGCAGGCACATAATTAAAAAAATATGATGTCAGTGAAAAAGCATAGCAGCCAAGCGATGCATAATATACATAAGTAACAACCCTGTTCATTAATCAATCATTGTCAAAATCAGTTAATGTACGCAAGCACGTCGCTTCACAAGTAAATTCATAGAACATGAAATTAGCACAAAGTATGAATCACGTAATCGCGAGCAGCAAATTACGTCTAAAGTACGTACCTAAGTGGAATTATGTTACCTGAAAAATAAACTCAATTAATAGTTACCCTTTTCAGTTTATTACTTTTTTTCTTCGAAATTACATTCTTCCTGAAATTTTCTCCATAGCAAGTCGTCTTAACGTCGGACACGCACAGAATTTACCTGAAGTTCTTAAATATTTTATAGAACCGTATCCTGAAAAATACTGAACGTTAATAACATAATTCATCAAGTCACTATAGCTTTATACTGAATTTAATCGGAGAAATTAGACTGTGTATTTGTTTACGGCTGTCAGTGCATTTGCACTGAGCGCTCGATCAGCTGTAGGCGCGTGACGTCGGAAGTAATTGTTTGCGGTCAACGACTGCCTTGTGCGGCGCGCAGACTTGACTGTTGCTTTGAGTATGTGCCGCCGCCGGAACGCGGCGCGGTATCTTTATATTCTCTGCATATTTACATGTAGCTGTTAGTTTCTCTAAAGTATGTCATTCCACAAAAATTTTAACGTTCGATGTATGATGTATTCCCTTAGAGCGCCGAGATTTAAGAGTTTCTACTTCAACAGTGTAATCATGAATAATTTTGCGAGCTCTATATGGACCGTAATAAAGCAGAAAAAATTTGCGACACAAGCCTTTTCCTTTGTGAGACAAACGACGAGACTTAATTAACACCTTTTGACCAACTGACAAAGTTTTTTAAACGACCAGGATGTTTAGCTGATTTCTCTCTTCTAGCAGCCGCAGATGCAATATTTTGCAGAGCCATGTTGACAACTTCAGAATGCCGCAGTTTCCGTGAAGGCGGAAAAGGAACGATTTCAGAAATGCGATTTGTCGGTGCTTTGTTTTTTAATATCAGTCTAGGCGGTAAAGAAGTTGAGTCATTAGGAAGTTCATTCAGAATGTTTTGAAAAATACACTCCTGGAAATGGAAAAAAGAACACATTGACACCGGTGTGTCAGACCCACCATACTTGCTCCGGACACTGCGAGAGGGCTGTACAAGCAATGATCACACGCACGGCACAGCGGACACACCAGGAACCGCGGTGTTGGCCGTCGAATGGCGCTAGCTGCGCAGCATTTGTGCACCGCCGCCGTCAGTGTCAGCCAGTTTGCCGTGGCATACGGAGCTTCATCGCAGTCTTTAACACTGGTAGCATGCCGCGACAGCGTGGACGTGAACCGTATGTGCAGTTGACGGACTTTGAGCGAGGGCGTATAGTGGGCATGCGGGAGGCCGGGTGGACGTACCGCCGAATTGCTCAACACGTGGGGCGTGAGGTCTCCACAGTACATCGATGTTGTCGCCAGTGGTCGGCGGAAGGTGCACGTGCCCGTCGACCTGGAACCGGACCGCAGCGACGCACGGATGCACGCCAAGACCGTAGGATCCTACGCAGTGCCGTAGGGGACCGCACCGCCACTTCCCAGCAAATTAGGGACACAGTTGCTCCTGGGGTATTGGCGAGGACCATTCGCAACCGTCTCCATGAAGCTGGGCTACGGTCCCGCACACCGTTAGGCCGTCTTCCGCTCACGCCCCAACATCGTGCAGCCCGCCTCCAGTGGTGTCGCGACAGGCGTGAATGGAGGGACGAATGGAGACGTGTCGTCTTCAGCGATGAGAGTCGCTTCTGCTTGGTGCCAATGATGGTCGTATGCGTGTTTGGCGCCGTGCAGGTGAGCGCCACAATCAGGACTGCATACGACCGAGGCACACAGGGCCAACACCCGGCATCATGGTGTGGGGAGCGATCTCCTACACTGGCCGTACACCACTGGTGATCGTCGAGGGGACACTGAATAGTGCACGGTACATCGAAACCGTCATCGAACCCATCATTCTACCATTCCTAGACCGGAAAGGGAACTTGCTGTTCCAACAGGACAATGCACGTCCGCATGTATCCCGTGCCACCCATTGTGCTCTAGAAGGTGTAAGTCAACTACCATGGCCAGCAAGATCTCCGGATCTGTCCCCCATTGAGCATGTTTGGGACTGGATGAAGCGTCGTCTCACGCGGTCTGCACGTCCAGCACGAACGCTGGTCCAACTGAGGCGCCAGGTGGAAATGGCATGGCAAGCCGTTCCCCAGGACTACATCCAGCATCTCTACGATCGTCTCCATGGGAGAATAGCAGCCTGCATTGCTGCGAAAGGTTGATATACACTGTACTAGTGCCGACATTGTGCATGCTCTGTTGCCAGTGTCTATGTGCCTGTGGTTCTGTCAGTGTGATCATGTGATGTATCTGACCCCAGGAATGTGTCAATAAAGTTTCCCCTTCCTGGGACAATGAATTCACGGTGTTCTTATTTCAATTTCCAGGAGTGTATGAAGATACTGATCCCACGTTCTGTGATTCTGATGACAATAAAGTCGACACAATTTATTGATTTCCTTCATCCATCTCTCTGAAGCGTTAGATTTAGGGTGCAAAAGTGAAATGATAATTGGTTTAATCTTACGACGCCGTAGAGTACGAAGCCAAATTTTAGAACGAAACTGTGATCCATTATCTGATATAACTTTATCAACGTGACCCACTTCTTTAAGAAAATATTTGATGAAAGCGTTAGATACTGAACGAGCTGTTGCTTTACGTAAAGGTGTAAAATACACATATTTTGATGTCAATTCCACTGCTACGAAAATGTACGCAAAACCATTAGTAGATCGAACCACTGGACCGAATAAATCGACTGCAGCCATGTGCTTTAATTTCGCTGGAATGATAGGAAACAACGGTGCTCTGTGAGAAATAGTTGGCGGCTTAGCCTTTTGACATAATTTGCATTTGGCAAGAACAGATCGAATACGTTTTTCCATATTACTGAAGTAGCAATTTTCTCGTAATTTATGAAAGCATTTTCTGGGACCAAAGTGTGCATAACTGAAATGTGTGTACCAAATCAATTTATTGACCCACTCATCAGGAATACAAACTAACCAAACAGAGTTGTCGACCGAGTTTCGTTTAAAAAGAACTTTCCAGATAGTTCGCAAAAATGAGGTGTGGCCAAATTGTCCAATCTAACAAAGCGTCTAAGAAAATTACAGACACCAAGGAAACTACGAACATCACGTTTTGTGGTAGGAACAGCATAATTACGAATAGCGTCTAGTTTCTCTGGATCAGGAAGAATACCTTCTGCAGAAATAATATGACCAAGAAATTTCACCTGAGAACGACCAAATTCAGATTTTTTCAAGTTTACTGTAATGCCAGCTCTTGCAAAAATACGTAATAATCAATCCAAAATTTTGTTGTGCTCACTCCAAGAATGTTTAGCAATAAGAATAGCGTCAACATATGAAGTAATATTGTCACGAAGATAAACAGGTAAAATTTCGTTTAAACTACGAATGAATGCTGCTGAAGGTACAGTAAGTCCAAATGGTAATTTCCGAAATCACTTTTGGGTAAAATAGTCATATCCGGTTATTCTTTACCGATTCTCTAGATAGATTGATAGTCGAAGAGTTTTTTTGACAGATGCAAAGAATAGTAGAAGAGCAGGCAGCGGTGCAGAAAACTAAAAGGGAAATAGCACCACTACAGCTCGGGACCCTATGCACGCTACGGCACATATTCACTTAGTGTAGTGAATCCCCTGAGGACATTAATAGCCGCACATAATTTCCAGTTTGTGACTTAGTGGGCAATTTCGTGGAAGTGCGTACGTAAATTGATCTAACCATGCACATGGATGCATGTCATTCTTAGAATTGCAAAAGATCTTAAATTTCCGAACAGTTAAGAAGTGTTTATAGTCAAAGTTTTCTCCTCGTGGCGACAAAGACCTACCGCGTCTGTCCCAGTCCCAATGTCAATTATCGTCAAGTTCACGCGCCTGGCGCTCTCTTGTTGCATCCTGTAAATGAAATAAATAACTTTCTTCAAACCCTGCTGCTATCGGTGATTCCAAATTTCTTCTGCTGTCTTTTCCAACGATTTCGCTTTCAATATGTTTGACTTGCTTTCGTAATGCCTCAAATTCCCTTTTAACGCGATCATTAAATTTTCCCTGATTTTCAACATGCTTATTTATGTTCTGGTACTCTTCGGTTTCTGCAAATGGCAATGGTGCTGTATCATCTGAATCTCTGTCCCCATTTAAACTAAGACTTGTCAATCTATCTGCAATCTCCTCAACTCTTTCCGATAAGTCACCTATTTTTTCTTTCTGTTTATTTACGTCTTCCGTAAGTGTCTCGACTCGGATTTCAGTATTGACACATTTAGTAGTTAACTGTTCATATTGTTGTGTTAGGTTATTGATTCTGTCATTTCGTATGGATTCCTCGATTCTCTCAAATATTTCTTCCTTATCATGTGCACATTGTAAATTTTTGTACTATCGCGCGATCTCTTTCTTCCTGTTCTCTATCCTGTTCCTTTTGTCTGATTTCTATTGCAATTAATCTATTATTGTGAGAATTCAAAATCGGTTGTGCTTCTTCTCTAATTTCTTTCTTTAATTCATCTTTCATGTTTTTGAAACATGTCCCTATTCGTAAATCTAACCGTGTTTCCATTGTTTCCATCTCAGTTTCTAGCCATGTTGCCACTGTTTTCAATTCAGATCCTAACTGTGATCCCAATGAGTCTAACCGTATTTCCGTTGTCCCCATCTGTGTTTTTAATTCAGATCTAAACTGTGCTTCCATTGTTCCCATATCAGTTTTAATTGTTCCTATTTGTGAGTCTAACCATGATCCCAAATTTAATATTGCACTCATCAACAGCTCCATATTAACTTGTTCGAAATTCTTTTGGCCCCTAACATTTCCCGCAAAATCAACTTCTTCCGTCAAAGCTGTAAAGCTATCTGTGTTCGACACTATTCCAGAATCTTCTGTCGTTAATCTCGTATTATGAAAATTTTTAGATTGAGAAAAATTTTGAACTGGTTCTGGACTACTTTCCCGACTTATTAAATTGTTTTCTACTTCATTATTCATCCTACAGTTCTCCTGGGTTGGCGAGTTCGCCATGTTAACAATTTCGTCATTCTCACTGTACATCATTTTTGCCTTTTTCATCGACCGCGTAATCATTTACAAAACATACAAAACTCGTCACTATACGAAAATTAAACACAATGACACTTTATTACCAACAATATTATTCACACGAAATGCTTCCCTCAAACACGATTAACGAACAACTGAAATCTTCATAATTGCACAAAATTGCCAGACCTGTATACAAGACATCAAAAATTAAATTCTGCAAAAAATACCATTAGAAGAATGACAATTACCAAATCTACACATGCAATATAGACTACAATTACTAAACTACAAATTACTACAACAATACTACTGTCTGCTATTTTTACAATCAGAATAATTCCAAGGGACGATCCGAAGCAGCGGTCGCCACGTGCATGGGGGCTCAATTATTTAGAATGCAAAATGCAAATACTTTTAATTTTTTTTATTTAGTAGCTGTCTGTTCGGTTACGCTGTCTCGTAAACGGTTGGCCCCGACTAGTATTTGTACACAATCTGACTGCATAGAATAACAACAAAGAATGAAAGAAAATTTCCGTTACACAATTAATTAATTAAGTCCCCAGCAACTATAAAACGTACGAAACAAAAGCACAAGTGTAACTGTTCTGTGTGTGGAAGTGTGATTCAACGTACACATCTGGCATGGTTCTTCTTCAATAAGACAAGAAATTTTAAATGCCACTTATACTGAAGCAATTTAAAAAAATAGAAATACTATAATTGCGCAAGAAAACCAGAATTACACTCTAATACAAGAACACGAGCCAGATGCTTTGTTGACTGAACCTGTAATGACGCATTATTTAAGACATTGAAATAGTAAAAAGAAAAGGGAATTTTTTTACCTTCATATATATTGACGAAAAGCACTCTGATCATTACAATATCTCCATTCGAACAACATCTGCTGTCTATCCCATCAAACAACTGCATAAAACATGGAACAAGCACTCCCTACTACAACATCTCAACAACGACTTGACTCCTACTACATCTCGATAAGCACTGACTACTGCCACATCTCGACAAGCACTGCCCACCACGACTTCACGACAAGAACTGCCAGTGGAGGCGGCTGAACACGGCCGCCTGTATTGGAGGCCGGAGGACTGAAATGTGGCAACGTTACGTTAAGGCCTACCGCATGGCTGTGACTATAAGGTAGCGAACGGAAGCAGTTGTTTACATACTTTAAAGGTGTCTGTTTTATCCGAAATTACAGTGTAATTACGCTATACTGGACTTATAGCAAGTAGTCGTGACTACAGTTGAAGATATAACACAATGTAAGTATACAATTCTGTGAAGTTTGTAGTGTTTTTACATGCATATGTGCAAGTGTGCTACGTGAACGACTTTCGTCTACACAAATGCAAGGAAAGTTCTACTATATTCTAGATACAATTTGAAAATAAAGTTTTGAAATCATAAGTTTAGTATCAGAATCTTCTCCTAAGTGATTTTGTGTTAATATTATGAATATTTCTACACATTTGATTCTGTTTGTAGACTTCTGTTTCGTGATATCCAAGCAGTAGAAAAAAACCAGTCCACTCAAATTCTCATTTGCTATTTTTACATAATAGTATTTTGATTTGAGATGTTAGCAATTAATGCATCATTCTATTTGCAGATGCCAGAAAAATGTTGTGTTCCTGGTTGCAACAGCAACTACAAATCCAGCAAGGAAGAGGGTTACATCTCAGTGTTCAGATTCCCTACTGAAGAGGAAAACAGAAAACGGTGGACAAGAAATATCCCCAGATAGGACTGGACTCCATCAAATAGAAGTGTCGTTTGCATTAAACATTTTGAAGAATGTGATGTATCAAGAGTGGAGATTTACAAGGACTCTGATGGGAACTGTCACGAGTTTCCTCGTCAAAGGCCATTGCTTTTATCAGAAGCTGTGCCAAAAATATTCCCTGCATTACCATCGTATTTAAATAAGGTGCAGCCTCCAAGAAGGTGTGACCCAGAAATAAGAAGGAAGAGTGCACACCATGAAGAGGAGGAGAAGAATGAAGCCATGCAAAATGAGGACATTATTGCAAATTTTCAATGTTTGTGTGCTGAGTACCAGGATAGAATAAACAGTGTAGGAAAGTGGAGTGTTAGTGTTAAAGAGAATAAGATATTCTTTTATACTATAGATTTTTCTGAAGACATTCCTCAGGTCAAAGCAAGTATGGAAATTAATGACAAACTCATTTCAAGTGTGTGTGTGAATGGTTTCATTCTGTCACATGAGCAGCTCAGCTGGAATTTACCTTCCTCACTTAGAGTAACCAGATGGTCACAAATTGAAAATATTTTGAGTAGAGTTATCAACTGTGATAGCTACACACCCACCTTTAGTTCTCTTTTAAATGAATTAAAGAATATTGTAAAGGAACTTACTATGCATTCAGAAGCTAATCCAAATTGCTGTGCCACACTCTCGTTTCTGTTGGAACAGATATTTGTTGGCAATGAATAAGCGGACATATTTGGTTGATATGATGATGCATGCATTTATCATCTACAACCATTCTCCAGCATGCTATGCAGCACTCTGGTCAAGTGGATTGCTTACCTTACCACATGTGAAACACATTCAGCAGCTTTCATTTTCACTGAAGATTTGTCCAACCAATAAATCACAAAATGCCCATTTCCTTAAAATTGTTGTGGATAAATTAGATGAGAGAGAAAAATTTGTAATTCTGCAAGTGGATGAAATTTATGTTAAGCCATGTATTCGATTTAAAGGGGGGAAACTCCATGGATATGCAGAAAATAATGCCCCATCTGAGGCAAGAACTGTGCTTGCCTTTCTCACATCATCTTTATATGGCAGTTTCAAAGAAGTTGTTCATTTGGTTCCTGTCAAACAGTTGTCAGGCTCAGATCTCCATAAATTAACACTTAATGTGTTGCAGTTTCTTTCCTCATGTGGTCTGACTGTTGTTATTATATCTGATAACAACAGAATTAATAGGAATATGTTTTCACTATTGGTAAAAAATTCCAGCAGTCCATATTCCTTTCTGTCATGTGGTTCCCCTGTATTTGTAATGTTTGACACAGTTCAGAAAGTATTAGGAACAACTGGTTGAACCAGAGGGACAGTGACAGAACATTTAAATTTCCCCATTTTGACTCAACATCCAATGATCTGCTAATGGCAAAATTTTCAGATATTGAGAACCTATACAAAAAGGAACTCGACCAGCTTTTTAAATTAGCTCCTCGGTTGACTCACAAGTCAGTGTATCCCAGTAGCTTAGAAAGACAAAATGTCAGTCTTGTCTGCAATATTTTTAATGAGACAACACTTGCAGTCTTAAAAGCTGAATATGGTGAAATTTCAGGAACTGTACACTTTGTTGAAATCATTCTCCGTTGGTGGAATATTATTAATGTTAAGAACTGTACAAAGGGAATTCACAAACAAAATGAATTGTGTCTGCCTTTCACTAGTGCTTCTGATGACAGGCTTGAATTTCTTGACAAATTTTTGGCTTGGTCAGAGAGATGGAGGGCTTTGAACACTACCAGTTGTCTGACCACAGACACACATCAGGCACTGTATCAGAGTACTTCTGTTATTTCAGAAGTTGTTGAATATTCTTTCAGTGGTGTAGGTGTGCAGTATCTTCTCACGGGAAAACTACAAACTGATAATTTGGAATCAAGGTTTAGTAGGTATCGTCGATTATCGGGTGGAAACTATAACGTTTCTGTAACCAAGGTATTTGAATCTGAAAAGAAGTTGCGTATAATGAGTGTTTTGGGAATAAAATCTGCAAAATATGGCCCAGTAAAATTTTCTCCAGAAATAATGAATGACATAAGCATCTCAGATGTAATGTCTACAGATGTTGACGTGAATCTGTTTGTTAGTGTTTTGAACTACATAGCAAATGAAACTGTTGATGTACACCAATCTGTGCTTCTGTATGTTTGTGGTTATGCAGCACACAAAACAACACAATTGCTCAGTTGTACAACATGCACTGATTTTGTTTTAGGCACACATACCACAGATAAATATTTTGACAACCTTGTCCGAAGTGGATTGACTGTGCCATCAGATATTGTTGCGGAACTTGGCACTTTTGTATATACAGTTATGCAGCTTTTAATATCTGAAGAGTATGAAACAAAATTCCTCACTTGTCAAAATCAAAAGCAGTTACTACTCAATCTGGTTGGCCAAGGAGTTAAATCACATGTTTCTCTGCAAATATTTGTAACTGATTCATGTCTCTGTGGAAGGCCACTTACTGATATCTACAAACAGCTGGTTTCCATTATGTGTAACATATTGTTAAATAATTATACCAAACTCCAAAATGATCATTTAATATGTTCCAAGAAGGAGGGAGTTAATAGAAAATTAAAAACATTACATAACTTTTGACACAAAATTATAAAATTTCTTTCTTACCCATAACCTCAGTCCTTAAACGCTCCGATTAGTACTGGCAAGGAGGAGGTGGCCACTATGAAATAAACTTTAATGCACTGATAAATTTCAGTCATGCTTCTGTTGCAAATCCTACAGCAAGGTCCCCAGTTCATTCTGACTCAGAAAGATGTGTGAAAGTATTTAAATAGATTGTGTATCGCCTGTGATTTTATAAGAAATCTAACATACCAATGAACAATACACAAAAAACATTCGTTAAAAATTATTATTATTATGCCACCCTCATATATAAAGGTGTGAAAGATATGTTGCAGCTGTCAGAAACTTTTACACTCCTGGAAATGGAAAAAAGAACACTTTGACACCGGTGTGTCAGACCCACCATACTTGCTCCGGGCACTGCGAGAGGGCTGTACAAGCAATGATCACACGCACGGCACAGCGGACACACCAGGAACCGCGGTGTTGGCCGTCAAATGGCGCTAGCTGCGCAGCATTTGTGCACCGCCGCCATCAGTGTCAGCCAGTTTGCCGTGGCATACGGAGCTCCATCGCAGTCTTTAACACTGGTAGCATGCTGCGACAGCGTGGACGTGAACCGTATGTGCAGTTGACGGACTTTGAGCGAGGGCGTATAGTGGGCATGCGGGAGGCCGGGTGGACGTACCGCCGAATTGCTCAACACGTGGGGCGTGAGGTCTCCACAGTACATCGATGTTGTCGCCAGTGGTCGGCGGAAGGTGCACGTGCCCGTCGACCTGGGACCGGACCGCAGCGACGCACGGATGCACGCCAAGACCATAGGATCCTACGCAGTGCCATAGGGGACCGCACCGCCACTTCCCAGCAAATTAGGGACACTGTTGCTCCTGGGGTATCGGCGAGGACCATTCGCAACCGTCTCCATGAAGCTGGGCTACGGTCCCGCACACCGTTAGGCCGTCTTCCGCTCACGTCCCAACATCGTGCAGCCCACCTCCAGTGGTGTCGCGACAGGCGTGAATGGAGGGACGAATGGAGACATGTCGTCTTCAGCGATGAGAGTCGCTTCTGCCTTGGTGCCAATGATGGTCGTATGCGTGTTTGGGGCCGTGCAGGTGAGCGCCACAATCAGGACTGCATACGACCGAGGCACACAGGGCCAACACCTGGCATCATGGTGTGGGGAGCGATCTCCTACACTGGCCGTACACCACTGGTGATCGTCGAGGGGACACTGAATGGTGCACGGTACATCCAAACCGTCATCGAACCCATCGTTCTACCATTCCTAGACCGGCAAGGGAACTTGCTGTTCCAACAGGACAATGCACGTCCGCATGTATCCCGTGCCACCCAACGTGCTCTAGAAGGTGTAAGTCAACTACCCTGGCCAGCAAGATCTCCGGATCTGTCCCCCATTGAGCATGTTTGGGACTGGATGAAGCGTCGTCTCACGCGGTCTGCACGTCCAGCACGAACGCTGGTCCAACTGAGGCGCCAGGTGGAAATGGCATGGCAAGCCGTTCCACAGGACTACATCCAGCATCTCTACGATCGTCTCTATGGGAAAATAGCAGCCTGCATTGCTGCGAAAGGTGGATATACACTGTACTAGTGCCGACATTGTGCATGCTCTGTTGCCTGTGTCTATGTGCCTGTGGTTCTGTCAGTGTGATCATGTGACGTATCTGACCCCAGGAATGTGTCAATAAAGTTTCCCCTTCCTGGGACAATGAATTCACGGTGTTCTTATTTCAATTTCCAGGAGTGTATATTAGTTTGTCATTTATCAGGAAGGAACATGACAATACATTTCAAATAACAGACTGAAATAATTGCAAGTCTGCAAATAATGTTACTAGGCACCTCACAAAATTGTTTGCTGAACTTGTATCTCCAAATCTCGGGTAAGAAACGTCATCATATACTGCTATGAAGCACATGTGCGTTATTTAAAAGTTCATTATTGCAAGGAAACGAGAATAAAATGCGTAATTCCGACATAAAGTCGGCGTAATACTGCGAGAAATTAGCTTCTCTAGGTTACTGTGTTATTTATAGGGACCAAATGTACAAAAAAAGAAAGTGATTGCGTATTTATATCTGACACGTCGTCTGCAATCGGCGAAATCTAAACTTCAGTCTGGGCCTAGCTGGTCACGCTAGCCAGCCTACTGACGTCACAGGCTACGACGTTGTCAGCTTGACGACTCCGGCCTCTAATACAGGCGGCCGTGGGCTGGATAATACTCTCTGGCGCACTCTCTGGCGCTGTGGCTCAATGTAGCCACCTTTCACACGGAATTTTTGGAATAAATAATGATAAAGGCGCGTAACAAACTTATTTTTATGTCTATATTTGATTATTAGTAGCACTGATAATCTCTTTGAAGTGACTGAACAGGGAGCACTTAATTCTGTATATTTGATATTGCCTAGCAGGAGGACATTATTCATTTAAAACAATACCACAGCCTGAAATCGTTTCACAAGACATAAACACACATGATAAACACTTGAACTTGCTTTAGGGTAATGTAAACTACACAAATTGTACTTTCTGAGTTTAATGTTATTGAGCTTGCATTGTACTGAAGGCATAATATGTACTGTGGCGGCAGCAATTTCCTTGAACGCTTAGTTAAAGAACAATAGAGATCTGCTTGTCGATATAGTTACTGAAAACACGAATTGAGAATCACGTTGCTCGGGCGGAACCGAGTAATTTTAGACTATGGCAATCTACTGAAAAGCCACCACATCGAGTTGGATAGTAATTAACGTGGCACAGTACCTGGCATCTCCCATCCGTTGCGTGAAGCGGCGTCATCTGGCAATTTCGGCGTTAATTCCGACTATTTTCTCTTGTAATATAGCTACGCCGATACTCATGCACCATAACTTTTCACTGATGTTCAGCACATAGGAATCATTGGATATGGGGTACTAATTAGCTATTTCCTTTAAATAATTGATTACACTCGGGGAATGTAATTTAAACCACAAAATTATTATTTCCTCCAAACTTTACACTGTAGACAACTTGGTTTGACTATTACACAAACTGATTCACAAAATATTAATGTACTGGTAATGGCATCGTTATAACAACCACTGTTCATAATAATACTCTTGTAAGATAACTTCTAGTTCGTTGCTACCGAAGTGAGCTCACCAATGCACCTCATCAGTTATTGAGATCACAATACGCCGTTGGATGCGGCTACTGGTCCCTTCACACCTCACCGTTGGCACAAGCAACTCGTCCCAACTATCACAGCATTGCACCATGCCGTGCCATGTACCTCAGAGCGGGAAACCGTACTATTTTGCCGCTCACAGCCCATCTCCGTCGAAATACCGCGTCTTACAAGCCTTAGTGTCGATTTAGCTTGTAGCCATACAATCAACGAAGTCCATATCTGTTTTCAGCTCACTTCTAAATGGTCTGTTAGTAACGTTACTGTAGCATGCACCGGCAGTCACTTTTATGCCACTTAACACTTGTTCTGCCTCAGAGCTACGCCATCTTACTTACCGCCAATATTACGTGCCAACCTGTACACTGTTCTCATTCTCAGGGATTCCCTCCACACCTAAACATTATTTTACATTACGCCAAGTTCTCTATTTACACTTAAACGTACAATAGCATTACAATAATCAATTACAGTTAATATATTATATTAAAGTAAAATTACATTTATATTTTTACTACACATAACAATATTATTTAGTTTGATTCTTGTTTTATTTCACTGTCAGAGTGCAGCACTAGCCAGACACTGTCTCCCGCATAGCGTTCTTTAATTTCGCTGCCACCAGATGGAAGCACTTCCGCTTTGCCTTCGATTCTGGCCCACAGATGGCATAAGCGTCCTCTTTCCCACGTGTTTACACCATATCTTTGCTAAAAGCATGACTTGGATGGAAGCACAGCCCTCCAAAATAGATCGTTATTTCCCCTGCTGTGTCCATTTCGAAGTTTCCAAAGAACGGCCATAAACTCGATAGAAGCCTCGTGCCTTCACAAATATGTTTTGTAGCAGAGCCTGGGCGCCTGGGTGCCACTGCCCATTCCCACAGAAATTCGCAGAAACTCCCAGCCATCTCATCAGCTTTCTACCTAACAAGGGCCCATCCTCTGCTTTATTGCCAGTCATCAGTTTGTACAAACCTCTGCCCATAGCTGTAGTGACTCCTCCGTGCTAATCAGCCTACCTGGACCGACCAATCGGTACCACCCAATGTGTCTGCACATTGAGACCGAGGAACTTGGCTGTCTACAACCGTTTTCACCCATGTTTTGCAGAAAAAACTCCCCTTGGCTCTCAGCCCCCGTACGCTTTTACTGCAGTCAGTTAACTTGGCACCCTCTTCCTTTGGCGCAGGTAAATTTTACCACCCTCTTCCTTTGATCGCAGGTTAAGCTTACTGCTATGTCTTCACTAGAGCACACAAGCAAGAGCGTTAAGTACTGCCAACCATTTCATGATACGAATGAAGCCAGGAATTAGGTCATGTTCCCTAAGAACATTAATCAGCAAGACACTGTATCAAAAGTGAGAGTGTCATGCAGTCTCTCACAACCTCCCTGTTCCTCTCAGATTTATTTTTTTGGAGTGCCACACTTTAAAATAAGTTAGTGTGGCACCAAACAGAACAAAGTGTGACACTTCAGTTGGGTCATTATCAAAGAAATAAACATGAATGTTCACCATAAACTCCAGGACAATGGTATACCTGTCTTTACCACATTCAACCAGGGGTCATACATACACTCTCTGCTGCATGCCTACAAAATTAAAGTGAGAAATAAAAATGTGATGGGCATACCATTGAGTCATATTCTTGTAGACCCAGACTTTGATGACAATTACTAAACAGCTACAGGGTCATGCAACATTTATCTACTCATTCATTCTGAAATTGGGGCCAGAGAAGGTTATTTCCCTAGTCAGAATATAATATTGTTGTTTTGAGGATTCTCTCCCCTATAGAAAATTACTGACCATCTTGGATGATGTGGTAGTCAGTAATGATTTTCATTGTTGAAGATGTTCATGGGATGAGCCTGGCAGCATTGGCCACAGGTTTAAGGTGAATCCCCACCTGCCATCACTGTCTGTGTCGTCCCGTGTCTCCAGAGACGTAAGTAACTCCATTCAGCCCTCCACAGCTTCGTCCCTGTGGCGCGCACTTGCCCTTCCATTCAGCCGGAAGCAGTGGCGAAAGTGCTCACGTGCTGCCAGGGCACCAGCCCTTTGTTAATAGCTCGTTGCTTGCAGAGGCTCGTCCATTTCTGCGTCCATTCATGTAGCTCGACCAGTTGCCGTACTGTCACTATGTGGGTCACCGCTGCCTGCAGAGAGTTGCGCCCCCTGGATCTCACAGGCCTGGTGGGCGACCTCAACTGCCGCTCCAGTCCTTGGCGCCCCGTCTGCTCAGCTGCTATGGCCGCCACAGTGTGAGCGACCTCTCCAACTGCCATCCACTCAGCTCCCGTAGGTTGCGCAATGCTTACATGTGGGCTTAGTGCCATATTTTTACAATTATGTTCACAGGATAAATACAGAAAGAATTATAACAGAATTGTAAGGGATTTCTTTACATGATTACTTGGACAAAATAAAAAATATAAAATGGTTTACAGAGCTCTTTTGACAAAAAGTAAAATAGATTCTACTCTACAATTACTCTTTGATTGTATTTGATAGCATTACAGCAACAATTTTAAATGATTAGTATTCGGTGTCTAAATCTTTAAAAGTTAAGGAGAGGTGAGGTGTTGTAATGTACTATAGTGTAGTGTTAATTTCTCACAACCTTTCATGCAACTCAAAGTACTAAGCCAGCTTAGACTATGTATTCACTTCAGTCACTCTCACACCATCTAAGTCTACTACTTATTCATGCAACTCAACAACTATAAACTATATATGAATGACTGACGGTACTACTTCCCCATTACTTAGTCATTATGGTGGCACTGACGCTGGTGTATGGCATGAATCTCAATGCATGACGCTGTCACCAGTTTGTGTTATGTGGGAAAAACAATTCTGCTACGAAATTCTCTTTTTGCTGAAACTGACACAAAAATTTTGCAGATTGGTGTAAAAATTTTCCACTCCAGCTGCTGAAACAAACATAAAAAGAGCACAAGGTATTATCGACATTTGACTGCAAAGCTACATTTCTTCCATACTTCTCTTTCTCACAAATTGATGGTGTGGCTCGCCCACTCTGCAAAAACATGCCAAAGAGAATTGCACATTCTGTCTCAAGCCACATAGTACAAACTATAACCCAAGATCTACCGTTCAGGCGCTCGCGAACCCCTCACGAAAGATCACACGAATATCATCGCACAATAGAGCAGAAAACCAAATGCAGAAAGCACAAGCGAATAACCACAGTGAACAACAATTGCATAAGTCGTGATAGGTCATCTGATGAACCGAACTCGAATAAAATATCCCATTCGCGAGAAACATCGCACCAAACGCGACATCCATAGACGAAAAAACATCACAAATACATCGCGCCACTGGTGATGCCAATAATCAGCCCACACCGAAGACACACTGCACTCGGCAATGGTGACAAACCATGGCGAAAACACACAATAAAGTCAACAATCCTTCCAGGTGGACAATACACAATCATCCTGCAAAATACCCCCATGGGTCTCGCAAACTAATCCCAATGTCGCCCCTCTCACACACTAAGCTACGAATTGCATACCATATCGTACAAGGGCGTTTACGGTGATGCACACACAATA
Source organism: Schistocerca piceifrons (assembly GCF_021461385.2). NCBI lineage: Eukaryota > Metazoa > Arthropoda > Insecta > Orthoptera > Acrididae > Schistocerca > Schistocerca piceifrons. Next base: position 36,768,210 of record NC_060140.1, read on the forward strand.
AACAGAAGAAATTTGATTGTAGCTGGACTACAAGATGTTACGAGAAGAATTCCATCCCCAATAACCATGAACTTCTTTCAAACTCGAAGACATAAAATTCTTTTGTTGTTTGTGACACCTGATTCTGTCTTGTACCGTGCAAACTGCAAAACTGCTATGAGAACATATTAACTCACGAGAAATGGGACTCAAGTAAACAATGCACTCATTGTGGGTACATTGAGCGCAGTTGCAGATTATTTAATAATGTTTTTTATTTTCTTATAAACAGTTATTTTCCTATAAACTGCAAGGCTGCATGCACTAGCCACTTACTTACTAAAATTTTTTTTATAATGGATGCAAGCCAACACACCCAGAAAAAATAAAAAATTTTAATATTTTCAACTTAAATTCTATGTTGTGAATCATATGTCAAATTCTTTTTACCATACATTACCACATACATAAGTGTATCTTTCGGAATTTTATCACTAAAATTTGCACACAACAGTCGTTGTAATTTTCTGACTAGCTAACACATTCATTCTTCAAGACATATTTATAACATGGACAGAATAATTTTCAATAAAGCTGAATGGACTCACATTAACATCACCATTCAATTGTGTAGTTCCTTTAAAATCTAAGAAAGCATCATAAGTTTCTAAATAATTATTTGGCGGATCTAGATTCCACTTTTCTTGACGAAAAATCTCTTTTCTTCCATTTTTAATATAGATATTCTGTAATTTAACATGATCGAATAAGGAAGAGTCAATTAACTGATTATTTTCCCCTTTAGTTTGGAAAACTGCAAAGGTGAAATAAGGCATATCAAATTCTGCAGAGTTACAGAAATTTGTAATATCTAACTCAAAATTTCTTTTTTCATCTAATCCAGCAATCTCTGCAGTCTGTGGCTCAGAGAAATATATGAGGATTTTTGGATTTTTAAGTCTATCTTGTTCTAACTCAATCGATTATTCTGGTTCAAATTTAACAACAGGAACACGAATTTCCATTCATTCCACAACAATTTTACCTTCTTTTGGAAGTGTATCTTTTATTTCAACACCAGCATCATTTGTATCAGACCAACGGAAAATTGCATCTCCAGCACTCGATGACCATGTAAAAATAACTGTTAAATTTCCTTCCCACATCGTTTCTTTATAATCTTTTAAAAATCCACCAAATAATTCTAATGGATAAAGTACTTCATTTCTCTTATTTTTTTACTTTCCATTATTAAGAATATGACCTTATAGTTGAAGTCAATCAAATAAGAGCTGATGAAGAAATAAATGGAAATTCCATTTTACAAAAAATATTGTTACCTTTCTTTATGGTGATAACATTGAACAGTTTTGCTACATAATTATCAATTAATTTTTTATTGGATTTTCTGTCATAAGTTGGATAATCTGTACAATCAGTTACAATAACACTGATATTCATGTACAATTGAGTATGATTTGGAAGAAACCAACCATCTCCAATATTTATATTAATCTCCATATTCTTGTTGGGGAGATTAAAAATATTTTTAGTCTTTTCATTCACAGGGAATGAATAAAACTGATAACTTTCGACTTTATTCATGATTTATTTAAGAATAAAAAATATTAGCGACAGCAAAGCAGACTTTTGTCTGTGACTAAGAAATTTCTAAAACAACTGTTACACAAGCACCATTAAAGTCAATTAAATTATCGTTTTCATCAGTTACAGTAATTTATGAGTCTTGGATTGGACCAAAAGTAGGAATATTTACAAGATAATTTGGTTAATGAATTAATGAATAATATTAGTTTCTCTGTGAAAATGCTCAATATGCTTTACAAACATTCCATCATCATCATCATTTAAGACTGATTATGCCTTTCAGTGTTCAGTCTGGAACATAGCCCCCTTTATAAAATTCCTCCATGATCCCCTATTCAGTGCTAACATAGGTGCCTCTTCTGATGTTAAACCTATTACTTCAAAATCATTCTTAACCGAATCCAGGTACCTTCTCCTTGGTCTGCCCCGACTCCTCCTACCCTCTACTGTTGAACCCATGAGTCTCTTGGGTAACCTTGCTTCTCCCATGGGTGTAACATGACCCCACCATCTAAGCCTGTTCGCCCTGCCTGCTACATGTATAGAGTAGAGCACTTGCCCGCAAAAAATCAAAGGTCCCAAGTTTGAGTCTCGGTCGGGCACACAGTTTTAATCTGCCAGGAAGTTTCATCTATAGAGTTCATTCCCAGTTTTTCTTTGATTTCCTCATTGTGGACACCCTCCTGCCATTGTTCCCGTCTACTAGTACCTGCAATCATCCTAGCTACTTTCATATCCGTAACCTCAACGTTGTTGATAAGGTAACCTGAATCCACCCAGCTTTCGCTCCCATACTACAAAGTTGGTCGAAAGATTGAACGGTACACAGATAACTTAGTCTTGGTACTGACTTCCTTCTTGCAGAAGAGAGCAGATCGTAGCTGAGCGCTCACTGCGTTAGCTTTGCTACACCTCGCTTCCAGTTCTTTCACTATGTTGCCATCCTGTGAGAATATGCATCCTAAGACTTGAAACCGTCCACCTGATCTAACTTTGTTCCTCCTATTTGGCACTCAATCCGTTTATATTTCTTTCCCGCTGACATTACTTTCGTTTTGGAGATGCTAATCTTCATACCATAGTCCTTACATTTCTGATCTAGCTCTGAAATATTACTTTGCAAACTTTCAATCGAATCTGCCATCACAACTAAGTCATCCGCATATGCAAGACTGCTTATATTGTATTCACATATCTTAATCTCACCCAACCAGTCTATTGTTTTCAACATATGATCCATAAATAATATGAACAATAGTGGAGACAGGTTGCAGCCTTGTCTTACCCCTGAAACTACTCTGAACCATGAACTCAATTTACCGTCAACTCTAACTGCTGCCTGACTATCCATTTAAAGACCTTTAATTGCTTGCAAAACTTTGCCTCCTATTCCATAATCTCGTAGAACAGACAATAACTTCCTCCTAGGAAACTGGTCGTATGCCTTTTCTAGATCTGTAAAGCATAGATACAATTCCCTGTTCCACTCATAACACTTCTCCATTATTTGCCATAAGGTAAAGATCTGGTCCTGACAACCTCTAAGAGGCCTAAACCCACACTGATTTTCATCCAATTGGTCCTCAACTAATACTCGCACTTTCCTTTCAACAATACCTGAGAAGATTTTACCCACAATGCTGATTAAAGAGATACCTCTGTAGTTGTTACAATCTTTTCTGTTTCCATGTTTAAAGATTGGTGTGATTACTGCTTTTGTCCAGTCTGATGGAACCTGTCCCGACTCCCAGGCCAATTCAATTATCCTGTGTAGCCATTTAAGACCTGACATTCCACTGTATTTGATGAGTTCCGACTTAATTTCATCCACCCCAGCTGCTTTATTGCACTGCAATCTATAGACCATTTTCTCCACTTCCTCAAACGTGATCCCATTTCCATCATTATTACTATCCCATTCTACCTCGAAATCTGAAGCATTACTGATCGTATTATCACCTACATTGACCAACTCTTCAAAATATTCCCTTCATCTGCCAAAGGCATCCACAGGATTCACCGGCAGTTTTCCTGACCTGTCCAAAATACTTGTCATTTCCTTCTTACCTCCCTTTTGAAGACTGCTAATTTCACTCCAGAATGGTTTTCCAGCAGCTTGACCCATAGTCTCTAACCTGTTGCCAAAGGCTCCCCAAGATTTCTTCTTGGATGCTGCAATTATCTGTTTGGCTTTGTTTCTTTCTTCAACATAACTTTCTCTGTCTACCTGAGTTCTAGTATGTAGCCATTTTTCATATGCCTTCTTTTTCCTTTTACAGGCTGCCTAGCAAGATTCAAATTTATATTGATTAATTCAAAAGGAAATATATTAGCTACAACTTTCTCTTTAGCTTGAACAACTTGGTTACTAAACCCAAGTATACAAGTTTATTATTTTCCAATGTAACATTTGCAGTTTGGAAAGTTGAATAAAAACCAACTAATGAAACACTACTAAAACTGTCCTGTATAGGTACAGTTAATCTTTTTTTGAGAACACATGACTTACCACTTAATTGAAATAACCCACTCATTTACTATTAAAAATTTTGTTAATAAATGAGCAAAACTGATTGGGAACAAAAAATAAGACTTCCAGAAAAGAAGTCGAGAAACAAACATGGTAATCTTGTACCAACTTATATTAGATGTGCAATAATTGCAGCAACTGGATGTGGAAAAACTACATTAGTGATTGATAAGTATATTTTATCTCCAGGATGGCTGAATTGGAATAAAATTAATCATTTGTATGTTTATTAAAAATTTTAGATCAACCAAAATTTCAAGAATTTATAAAAAGATGTGAAAAAATCCAAGATAAGCGTAATGAAAAAATAGCTACAATAATTGTAAATGATGAAGAAATTGTCCCATTAGATCAATGCCTAGATGATTCAGTTGTTGTATTTGATGACTTCATTCTAGAAAATCAAGATATTGTTAGAAATTGTTTTACTAGAGGTAGACACAAAGGTGTAAATTGAATTTTACTTAGCTCAAACTTATTCAAAAATACCAAAACAGTTAGAAACAATTTAATTTTTTAAATATTTTTAGACAAGATGATACAAATTTAAATCATATTTACCATGATTTTGTTAGCAGAGATTTAAAGTTTGATGATTTTAAAGAAATGTGTAGTAAATGTTGGAATGATAAAAACATTGGATTTTTCACAATAGATATGTCTAGAAAAGCAAATGAAAGTAGGTTTAGGAATAAAATACAACATTTCATAACAATATAAATATTTTAATTATTGTTTTTTATTTTTAAAAAATGTTTGCAAAATATGATCAAGAAATCGAAAAAAAGCCAGACAGAACAGGAGAGTAAAAGAACAGTTAAATAAAGAATTTAAAAAAATGAAAAAAAACCAAGAACAGAGTATGAAAAATTTAAAAAAGTTCAACCAGTAATCGATGCCATTGAATAAGTAAAATTAGGAATTGAAGGATTAGGTGAAAATGTTCTGAAAGCTATTGCAGAAACAGAGAAGTTGAAAAACAAATGATTCCATATCATTATCATGTAGAAGATTTTGGAGATTTATCACCAATTAAACCATTAAAAATAGGTCAGATGATATTCCAGGAGAATATGACTACTCACTACGTGATTCAGAAATTCAAGATGCATTCAATAAATATGAAAAAGAGGAAATCTAAATAAAATACCGATGTTAAGAAAGCAAATATAAGTGAAAGAATGCCAAAACATGTAAAACATAGTAAAAACACTACTTTTGCATTTAGAACTGTTGGTAGCTTCAAATATATGGGACGATTACCAGTAACATTTCAAAGAGATAAATTAAAAATTGGCCAAAATACATATAAAGAACTGATGGATTAATGAGTCTTTTAAAAGAAAAACAAATTACTATGGATGATATGGGAGAAACGTTTGATGGAGTAGATTTATCAAATTATGCAGATATATTATATAATTCAGGAGCATTGTATTCTGATAATAATCCAAATAAAATAAGATCAAGTAAAGGTAATAAATATAAATATATGATAAAACGAATTGTTGATGACTATTTTCCAAACTTAAGAAAACTAACTATAGACTGTAGTTCACCTAAGAAGAAGGTGAAGGCTTAGTTAAAAGATAAACAGAAAAACCAATTGAATATGTGTGGATAGATGATGTTCAGCAATTAATTGATAGATTATCAATAATCCATGGTGAAGAACTAGCTGGGAATAAAAATTACCATAATGAAAAAGTAGGAATAATGCAAAAGTTGACAAATAAATTTAGTGATTTTGTCGCCAACAATCGAAAAGGAATTCCATACTTAATTAGAATTTTGAATAATCTTCCTCATCATGTTCCAATACCAGACATGCATCTACCAGGATATAATTATTGCAGGCCATTTACGAAACTTGAAGAAAGACTAGCAAGAGGAGATCCATTAGTTGAAGCTTGTAAACAGTTGTTGTTGGGTTGTTTTTGGGGAAGGAGACCAGACAGCGAGGTCATCGGTCTCTTTGGATTAGGGAGGGATGGGGAAGGAAGTTGGCCATGCCCTTTCAGAGGAACCATCCCGGCATTTGCCTGGAGTGATTTAGGGAGAGCACGGAAAACCTAAATTAGAATGGCCGGACGCGGGATTGAACCGTCGTCCTCCCAAATGCGAGTCCAGTGTCTAACCACTGCGCCACCTCGCTCGGTTTGTAAACAGTATGATATTGCTTATTGTGATCATAAAGATTTAGAAAAAAGACATGAACCTGATAAACAACTTCAGTTAGCTGCAAAAGAAAGAATGCATGCAAGTGATGCTTCATTAAGAGAAAAAAGTTGCAGCAACAGCAGTTGGAGGAATAATGTATGGAAAACAAAAATTAGGAATGGGCTTAGGCATGGATGACAATGGATCGTGAGTATAAAGATATTAATCTTTATTAAATTTTTTAAAACTTTGCTACCTAGTGGCAAAACTAAACCAAAATCAATTAAGTTAAAACTGAATAATGAACAATTACATGCAACTGAACCATTTTAACACATGTTCAAAAAAAAAAGAAAGAGAAAAAAAGCTGGTGGAAATTTACTTGTTACACTAGCTATTATTGTTATGAAAAAAATTATTGAACATTTAACAAAAAAGAGAGATGGTAGAGGATTAACACACAATGAAGGTGGATTTCTTCCATTATTATTAGCTCCATTAACATATTTAGCAACAGGTGGTTCACTAGCTGGACGATCTGCAGCAATTGCAAATGGAGTAATAAACAAGAAAAAAACAGGTAAGGAATTAGAAGAACAGGAAAGACTTTATTTGGAAATGGAGAAAAAAGCTGGCACTGGACTAAAGAAAGTAAAAAAAATTCCAAAAAGTAATTGATAAATATCCTAATGCCTTGAATAATTTAGATACAGAAACCCTTGCTAGACAATTGAAAATTAAACACTTTCATAGTGTATACATGACTGATGAATTACCAAGTCATCCAAGAGAATATAAATGTGGAATAGTTAATTTAGATACATCTGATCATGTTGGTACTCATTGGATTTGTTATTATAAATCTAAAAATTTGAAATTTGTTTTGGTTCATTTGGTGGTAATATACCAAAACAATTAGTTAATTATTTAGGCAAAATGGACTACACTACAATACTGAGGGAATACAAAATTTCGATAAAGTAATATGTGGCCATTTGTGTCTGTTTGTTTTGAAACTATGTTGTGACAATTTTGAATTTAATAATAGTTTAAGTTTAATAAATACACATTTTGGAAATAAGATAGGTCAAACTGAAGGTCTAAGTGTGCCTGAAAAAATCAAAAGTGTAATTGAACCAAAGGTAGCCAATGTAATTAGACAATGTAAGAAAGAATTTAATTCTATTATTAAAGTAACTAAATGTTATATTGGCTTTAAAGGTAGAAGACTTGCTAATGTATATGTTCCAATTGCTACAAAGGATGCTGTTACCAAACAATACCTAGAGAAAGAGTATGTTACAAAACCCAAATACACAAGTATTCTAACACAGTTCAGTAATTAAGCCAATAAAGAAGATTAAAGATTACAGACTTAAAGCAAACAAATGGTATTATGGCTGGTATCATGGAACATGATAATAAATAAATACTTCACGATAAAGGATGACAGCCAAAACAGTTGCAGGATAAAAATTTATTAAAATTCTTGACCAAGGTTTCGGTTTATATAAATATACCTTCATCAGAAGTAAAAAATTTAAAATTACATCATGCAATGGAGATTAATAAAACAATTTTGTGAAAGGTGTCGTGAATAATTAAGACATCATCTCCATTTGTACAACATGACTGTAGGCACAGGGTCAATGCAATCAGTTTAGCACCAGTAAGACAATGAATTGAAGGCATTTTTACAATTTGTAAAATAGTAAATTTGTTAAAAAATTTTGTAGATGGCGAGAGTTTAAATAATATTCGTGATAATATAATTAATGACTTACATAAACCAATTAGAAAGAATTTTAAAAGAAAACATGTTGTTTCTTTTGGTATAGAGCAAGCTGCTCTAGTTGAAATGGATTTAGGTATTTTAAAAGGAATTTCAAAAATAAACAAAAGGTTACAAATATTTATTACAATCATTGATGTCTTTTCAAAATTTGCATTTGCTGTTCCTATTAAAGATAAAAAAGCTAAAAATACAGTTAATGTTTTTCACAAAATTTTAATAGATAGAAAGTCAAATAATTTACAAATAGATAATGGTAAAGAATTCAATGACAAAGAATTTAAAGATTCATTGAAGAAATATAACATTAATCATTATTCAATATTTTCAGAATTAAAACTATCTGTTGTTGAACGATTTAATGGAACACTTAAAGAAAAAATGTGGTGGAGACTTGCCTTACAAGGAAATTATAAATGGTTAAATATAGTTAAAGATCTAATTGATAAATACAATAACACCAAACATTCTACAATTAAAATGTATCCAATAGAAGTTACTGAAAAATTTTTTAAAAAAAGTTAAATTTAATTAAGGTGATAAAGTGAGAATTAGTAAACTTAAAGGTCTCTTTGAAAACGAATATACAGCTAACTGGTCAACAGAATTATTTGAAATTGAAGATGTTATTCATTCTAATCCAATCACATATAAATTAAAGGTTATAAAAGGAAATTTTTATGAACAAGAACTAAAGGAGACGAAATATCCAGTTGTATACTTAGTTGAAAAAGTTTTCAGAAAAAAAGGAGATAAAGTTTACGTTAAATGGTTAGGTTTTGATAATTCGCACAACAGTTGGGTAAATAAAGATAACGCAATAGTCAATTAATCACAAGTTACAGTAAACCTATTAAAAAAACTCTATACAAATGTACAAAATAGTACAAATCAGGAAACACCTGATGATGATATAATCTGTACATCCACAAATCAATTAACAGATGAAAGTGGGAACTATTTATAGAATCACAAAGCAGATGAAATTTGTATTGTTTGTGAATACTTTAAAAAACAGCACTGACTTTCTAAGTGTAACTGTTGGTTACACTAATTCTATATAATTTTTAATTTTGCTGTACATTCTTACCACTGAAGAAGTACTCCGAATTGGAGAAAATGAAGAAGATGTGTATGTATATGCATACACTGACCACATAGCCATAGGTTCAACAGATATACAGAAGCTGCAAAGAATCGTTGAGAAAATAGACAGATGGTGCAGTGAACACAAACTACACATAAACATAAGATAGACAGAAACGGTAATTTTCAGAAAAGGAGGCAAAACACCCAAGAATGCGGAAATCAGTATCAGAGGACAAAAAATAAAAATCTCATCAGACTTTAAATGCCTAGGAGTGACATTGCAACCAACAGCCAAATGCTTCACAAAACATACAACAGATCGTGCAGCCCAAGCAATAATAGCAATACAGGACATCAAAAACATCCACCGACTCAGTCTAGAAAGAGCCATGAAATTATTCAACACAAAAATCTTGCCAATCCTGGCCTATGGGATGGAGGTTATATGGGACCACCTGACAGAAAAAAATCTAGAAACACTAGAAAAGGTAAAATCGACCTATCTAAAAAGAGCACTAGGTCTCTCAAAGACAACAATATCTAGACTAGTGCACCTGCTAGCAACAGAGACATTCCTAATTGAAGACATCAGACTTCGATATATGTTGCCACTCACCAGGGCTTCCAGAAAGCAACTGAAGAACATGGAGGACAAACGAGAAAAAATTTGGCCGTAGTTTTATGGCACCGAAGCAGTGACGAACCGCTCATGCGCTCATGGACAGCACCAAACTTCGAACAGCGACATGTCGTAACTAGACTTTCTATTCATGGCTTTCATCATCTAATCTGCAAAAACAAAACTTATCATGACCCAACCGCAACATGTGTATGTGACCAATATCACATAGAACTGTGCAGTAAAAGAGTGAAATCGATAAACGAATATGCAAAAATGCAAAATGTTAAGCAAAGTAACAGTATATGGCTATTTGGCTGCAATTTTATTAAATAAAAAATATATAATTTTTAATATCTTTCCCTCTAATATTATCATCTAAAGCTTTTCTAGAATTAGAATATTCCAAAATATCACAAATGTTCTTTACTTTAAACCATGTATTACTTTGTTCATCAATAATAACGAAAAGTTGCTTATTGTTTATATAGAATGAAAAAACATTAGTAATTAAAATTACATCAATTCAGTCTAATGATGAAGATTCATTATATCATTTATCAATTCTTCTTGTGTATAGTTATCGAAAGTGTTGAAATAATTTTGATAAGAAACAATTCTCAAATTTTCTTTCATTCGTTTTATAAATTTATTGATTTTGACACATAATCGATTTTTAAAATTTCCTCACTATTTTGGTGCATTTTTCTGATTATATCCATTTGTCTCGGTAATTTCTTAATTGTGCTCAGATGACATAGCATTCATATTTAAAGTTATATAATCTTAAAACAACAAAAGCCCATCGTACATTTTTGTTGTTTGTTTGAGGAACAACATGTGGTATAGTGTATCTATTTCTCTGTTGCTTTTGTTTATTACATCGAAATCCATATTAACTGTTTCCCTCAAATCTTCGATTTGTTTTTTATCCAATTTACTTATTTTGTGTAAAGATTCTATTTGATATTTACAAGCATCAATCATCTCTTTTCTGATATCATATTCACCACGTTCGTAAATTGCTTGTAAAACCTCATGGGTAACGCATTTTCTAAATTTTTTCGTTTTTCTTTTTTAGAAGATAAAATTAAAGAATACAGACCAGATTCATTGATAAATACTATATTTTTTTGGGCAATATGCGATAGCAACCTTTGTTCTAATTAATTTTCTAATGCAATTCGATCATCAACATCAACATTGACTCTAATAGCTTGTTTTGGATTACTGTATTCTTAAATCAAAGCAACATGTTTTGTCTTTTGTTTTAAACCATGGATTATTATTTTCATCAATAATTATTAAAACATTTTTGTTGTTATAAATGAGCATATTATTCGTTATATCAATAAGTGCCTCCATTTATATAGAATTAAAATGCATTAGTAAATTAAAATTATACAGCAGGGACAGTTAAAATTTCATCATTAAATTTTTTTCTCACTTCATTTACTTCATCAACAATACCATTGGATTGGTCACATGATTTCTCGACAAAATAAGATGAGACTGTTGAAGTGCATATTGCATATCTCTTTCTTTTATCTACTCTGTATACAACAAAATAAATATTAAACATTTGCTCTATTAATTTATGTTCAGTACATTTATATTTTCTGACATAAAATATTTTACCATCTTCAGGTCTTCCACTGTTGTAGCTTGATAATCTTTTTGAAATATGATTTTCAGATAATACACCATCTACTTTAAAATAATTTTCTTTGCATACTGCTCAGATGTGGAAATGTATATAATTTGTTCTTTCTTTATCTCCATTACATTATATATTACTTCTTTCAATTGTAGACATTCTTTTTCTCTTTCTTTCAATTCTATTACTTGTTGTTCGATAATTTTTTGAGATTGTATGGCTTTATATTCTTTTACATAGTCAGCATAGTCACAAAATATTTATTTAAGAGTAATATAGTAATCTTTAATTTCATTAGCTACTTTAGTTCTCAAACTCATTAAAAGTTTTTTAAAGTTTCTAACTGGCAGTAAAATCCATGGTTTTTTTTTACTAAATTATGAGGAGCAAGTGTTTTTCATTCATTTTGAATGTATTCATAATCTTGCGTTAATGAATCATCGTGTTTTATTTCTTTGTATTCAAGATTATAATTTTTCAAGGATTTAAGAAAATCTCCGTTTACCTGTTTAGAATTTTCAGGGTAGATGCTCAACAACCTATCTATATCTTAATGAACAAAGTATAAAATGTCGTTTGTTATCAAAATTTTTTATTAAATAAAGGTATTTAAGTGTCAATGAACCAACTTCCTAAATTTAATTCATACTTCCTTTCTTGCATGAATTAGAAAATGTTCAGCACAGATGATTCTGAACTAGTGATAACTGACATTTATATAGAACGAAAATAAATTAGTAAATTAAAATATCTGATTTTTCATTACCTCTTAAGGGGAACAATTCGTTCCCCTTCAAATTTTACTATCAGCAGCCATCATCGCCTGTTAATTATTAAGTTATTTATTCAGCAATTACCTTAAAAGTGTGTTGTTGAAGATAACAGTTTCCTTTTCGTGAAATGTGTATTGTACTAAAAACTCACAAATGAAATAAAAAACACACAGTACAAGTACCAGTGATAGAAGGAAAATTAAGAGTGTAAATACTTTATCTATACAGTTATCAATCTCACAGCAACATGAAAGAGGAGTCATTTATTAAGGAAAATTTTTAATTATTATAATAAAACCTTGTTTCAATAAATGGAAGTGTTGAAGAAGTGTAAAAAATGTAAAGTGGAGAAGTCAATCGAAAACTTTCATTCACATAAATATACAAAGGATAAACATTCACATATGTGTAAAGAATGCTATAAAATGCTTGCAAGAAATATATGTAATAATAAAAAAGAACGTTTTGAACAATTTATATCTAATTATTAGCATCCTTTGGCATTGTTTCAGGATATGAAAGATTTTCTTCATTTTTACAAACAACAACAACAGGAGTTACAACATTTTAAAAATATATCGACTCCCAAGAAATTAAAGATTTTGGCTGTTTTTACGTAAATCATACATCTAAGGACAAACTACAAGTAGATACAAGACTTGTAAACTAGAATATAAACTAAAAAGAAAAATATTGTGTAAGTGTGTAAAAGAAGTAGTTAAAAGTGATCTCAAAAGACATTTACAGACAAATAGACACATCAAAAATGAAAACTGCCATTTTTTGCAAAGCTAATGTTTTTTATTCCTTAGTACATGGAAGTCTATTTGAGAGATTTTACAGTTGCTCAACCTCATGATTATTGCAGAAAGAATAATTTACGAGTACACAACGGATTTAGAAAAAATGATTTCATTAATTTGATTGTTTCGAATAATTTACCATCACCCATTTTTTCAAAAGCTAATGAAAATTTTCCTGTAATAAAAGATAGTAAAATGCAAGTCCCTGTGAGAGATTTTTACAGTTGCTTGACTTGGTGATTATTGCAGAAGGAATAATTTACGTGGATATAGTGCATTTAGAAAGAATGGCCTTATCACCTTAATTATTTCAAATAAATTGCCCCTTCTCACAAGAACTCTCCAAAAATTGAATGTAAGTGAACTTAAAGCTAGAGCTAAAAATCTTGGTATTAAAGGACGCAGTACATTAAAGAAATCAGAGTTAACTAATGCCATTGTATTAGAAAAGTTTATATTTCATCCAGATTTCAAAAAAATAGATTAAGACCAAAGAGTGTACCGAATATAAATTACTTTTACAGATTTGATGATGATATTATTAAAAAGCCTCATCCGCCAAGAGAAGAAAAAATAGTAAAGTTAGATAAAATTTACCCATTTAGTAGTATAATATTTGATCAAGAAAAGGAAGCTGAACCATCTGAAAAGCATTTATTTCAGATTAAAGCAATTAGATCTAGATTAAATGAAAAATTTAAAGCATGGTCTGTTGACTATAAAATTGTCTTTAATGATGCTAAACTCGATACTGTTAGTGAGAACACAGATTACATAACGAAAGCACTCCATGGTAAATGTAGCTAAAAAGAGGACTAATTTCTGGAAAGGAGATAAGCTGAATATAACACTCAATAATCCAAAAATGTTTTATCCAATTTCTACAGGTTACAATGCATCAAATAATACTCGAGAATCTATTAAAGTTTTGTGCAACAAAATGAGGGACATCTTAACATCTGCTAAAACAGTTGATATAGCAGAAACATCGTTTAATATTCAGATGTTAGCAATTCCTAGAGGTGGTAAAGGAAGAAAAATAATAGACTGGATGAAGACAAAAAGACTAAGAGATGCATTGCAAGAATTAAAAATTATGATAACCTGTGCTGCCCTAGAGCTGTAATTGTAGCATTGAAATACCAAACAAATAATATTTTGGGAAGAGAACTATCTACTAGAAAGATTAAGAAAATCAGAGAAGGAGACAAACACAAATTACAGAAAGAGTTAACTGGTATATTATGTAAGCAGTTAGGTGAGTACAATGAAGAAAGATTTACTTTAAATGACATTAAAAATGTTGAAGATATGTTGGATATACAAATAAATGTTGTATGTACTGAAAATTTTAATGCTGTTATCTATAGTGGTTCTGAGAAAGAAATGAAGATTTATCTGTACAAAGATCACAACCATTTCGATGTAATTAACAGTATGACTGCTTTCTTGAGATAAGTATACTTCTGCAGTAAATGCAACAAGCTATATAACAACAAGGATGCTTACAGATGTAAAATAGATCGAAAAGTGTGCATATTACGCAAAAGTCCAGAACATGAAAGTGAAGAAAATGAGATTTATTGTGAGAAATGCAATAGATACTGTTATAATGAAGAATGCTTGAACGATTACCAAGAAGTTTGTGGTGCAGCTTACAACTGTGAAGGATGTAAAAAGATTTGTTTAAGATCTAAAAAAACATAAATGTGGCTTTGAACTTTGCAGAAATTGTAAACAAGTAGTAGATATTGGAAATCATAAATGTTATATGCAACCTGCATTGCAAAAAGGTGGTATCTGTGAAAGAAAATTTGGTGAGGAATTTATAGTGCAAGGTTGCACAAATTGTAATAAAGAAGGTTGCTATGTTAATGGAGAATTCAAAGATTTTTATATTTACCAGTGCTTCAAATGCGATAAAGTAGTTGGTGGTAAAGAGATTAAACGTTGTAAGAAATGCTTTCCAAAGAAAGTGAATTGTACCTATACAGAAAGATACATGTGCTGTGTTTATGAAGCAACTCAAGAAACTGGAACACACATACCAAATCTTATAATTTTTCACAATTTTAAAGATGATACTGTTTATAAATATAAGACAAGTGATGAATTCTGTAAGTGGGTGATATCTGAAAAGAACAGTTACCTCACATTCATAGCTCACTATGCAAAAGGTTATGATTCCCAATTTATTTTGAAGTACTGTGTCGAAAATAAAATAGGCCATATACCATCTACACAGGAACTAAACTAATGTTATTGGAGACCAAACATTTAAGTATAAAAGTTATAGATAGTAGTAACTTTGTACAAGACCCACTTAGCAATTTTCCAAAAACTTATGATTTGAAAGAATTGAAGAAAGGGTATTTCCCACATTTATTCAATAAGCCAGAAAATGAAAAATACATTGGACCGATTCCTGACACTGAATATTACTGTGCTGACACTATGAAGCCAAAAGATAGAGAAACATTTCTCAAATGGCAAGCTGTAGAGTTTAAAAAAATTACGTGTTCAACATGAAGACAGAAATTAACGAGTACTGTAATTCTGATGTAGATATATTAAGAAGAGGTTGTTTGGAATTAAGAAAGCAATTTCTGGAAATTGCTAACATTGATCCATTCTATTATTTAACTATTGCTGGCGTTTGTATGGCAATTTACAGATCGAAATATTTACCAGAAAATACAATTGCTGTATTGGATAAAGAACAGAAGGAGAATTACACTCAACAGTCAATAGCTTGGTTGAATAGTTTAAACAACAAAAATATCCCATATGCTCTTAATTCTTAATGGTGGTGAAGTTAGAATAGCTGGTGCAAAAGTAGATGGATTTCATAAAGAAACTGTTTATCAATACCATGTAAATTATAAAGCATAGTGCCGCACTGCCCGCTGGGCGCCTAGCCAGCTTGTTACGCAACCCGCTTGACTCGGCGCCAGGCCGGCGCACCAGCAGACGCGCACATCTAGAACAACTAGGGTGCGCATCCGGGATAACGCTCCCGCCTCCTGGTTCCTGCAGAGTCTAAGTCCCTTATCAGCTGCGTTATGTAACCAAGGTCGTTCAGTCCCTATATAAGCGGGCAGTGCTCGCCAGCCGAATCATTCCGCTGTGAGCTCTGTCAGCAACAGCATTGAAGCATTATGTCTCGCCGACGTTTTTATCGTCAAAGTCGCCATCGCATGCCAGTCTACAAACACATAATAAGCTTGGAGAATAAACTGGGAACTATTGGCACTGCACAAAGTGTCAAATTGAACAGACCTATTTTTTTTCCATGGATGTCACGTCAATTTCAGTCTTGACGCTGGCACAGGCAATACTGGTAGTGGATGGTTTACTTTAGCAATTGTCCATTGTGAGAATGCCTCTCTACCTGGATTGGAGTCATTCGCCGATCGAGATGTCATCGCCTACAAGACGTGGCATTGTGGAATAGATGCTAAGTCCCAATCTAGACCTAGTTATGTATATAGTAATATGCCCTTTACATTGTATACTGTTTATCAATACCATGGTTGTTATTGGCATGGATGTAAAAAATATTTCAAAAGTGAAAGAATTAACAATAAAAATAAGGAAATGATGGGTGCCCTCTATCAAAAGACTTTAACAAGAAGTGTAGAAATACGAAATGCTGGATACAATTTAGTGGAAATGTGGGAATATGATTGGCTGAACTCAGCAGAGTATAAAAGGCTTAAGGATAAAGAAGTTACCAGAAGTTATTGAACCATTCAATCCAAGAGTTGCATTTTATGGTGGACAAACGAATGTAATAAAATTAAGAGCTAATGCAGATTGTATTATCTCAAAAATAAAATATACTGATGAATGTAGTCTTTATCTTACTGTGCAATATTATGATTATTACCCTGAACAACATCCAAGAGAAATATATAGACCAAGATATTATTCTAAAAATTGGTATGGTTTAATAAAATGTAAAGTATTGGCTCCTGTTTTACCTGTATGAATGTAAATCGATAAAAATGAAAAACTATTGTTTCCTTTGTGTGTCAAATGTGCAGAAGAACAAATAAGTAAATGCAATCACAGTGATGAAGAAAGAAGTTTTATTGGAACTTGGGTAACAGATGAAGTACAGAAAGCTGTAGAAAAAGGGTATAAAGTTTTAAAATTCTATTAAGTATGGGATTTTAAAAATGAAAGCAATATGCTGTTTAAAAATTATGTTCAAGACTTTATGAAAATAAAAAGAGAAACTAGTTCACATAATTTTGAAAGTGACAAAGAATACATCAAAATAGTTGAACATTGACTTAGATCATGATAGAATAAAGGAAAATCTCGGAAAACGAGCTGTTGCTAAGATATGTCTTATTCATTATGGAGGAAAATTGGGCAAAGACAAAACATGAGTAAGACAGAATATGTGACAGATTTGCAACGATTTTATGAGATACTACTGGATGACAGATTAGGTAATTTAGATGTAAATTTTATTATTAGAGCAGATGGTTCAGATGAGGTACAATTTCAAGGATTATTACGTCGAAAACAACGCAATTACAAATATTTTCATAGCAGCGTTCACTATACCAAATGCAAGGCTTAGATTGTATGATATGATAGATAAACTAGAGAATCTGTTGCATATTTTGATACTGATTCTGTAGTATATATTTATAATGGTAAAAATACTGTGGAAACAGGTTGTATGTTAGGTGAATGGGCTAACGGATTAGGAAGTAATTGGATTACAGATTGGACTTCCGCAGCTCCCTAAAGTTACTATTACGAGAAAAATGACAGGAAAACAGAAATGAAGGTGAAAGGGTTCACATTAAATTAAAAGAATATTCAAAAATTGAATGCTGGATAGATGATAAGGTTAATAGAAAGTGAAGTTAAAGAAAAGGTACAGTTAGAATACAATCAGATAACAAGAGATGTTGATGCTAAAAATCCAGTAAACAAACAATTTAAGAAAAAATTCTCATTTAGGTATGATAAAAGAATTGTTCTAAACAACTATGATACAGTGCCTTATAGTTATTGAAAATTATTTATTATGTAACAACTTTTAATAATCTTGTTAAAATTTTTAATCTGTATCTTCTAATTTAAATAAAAAATTCATACCAAATTCCTTATACAAATAGAATAAATTAGTTAGTTGAATTTTGTCGTATTCTATACTGTCTAACTTTTTGGTTATAGAGTGATAAACTTTTAAAAATAAAGAATAGGCTTTAATGTAATTTTGTAGGGAGATTATTAACTGATAAATTGGAATTCACTATTTGCTTTACAGTTATAGAAAAGAGAGAATTGGAGCTTTCTATTTTCTCCCATATTTCTATATCGGTTTCCTCATAGCTATCAAAGTACTTTTCGTATTCTTCTCCATAAATTCTCTTTAATACACTAACACGTTTAGTATGATCCTGACTTCACAAGTGTTCTATAATGAATGATCTTTTAAAATATTATTTGCAAATATTACACTCAACTTGTTTCTCTCTTGGATTATTACTTCTTTTGACAAAGATGTCAAATTGAAATTCATCCCACACATAAGTCATATTTATAAAGATTAAAAATTTAAAAGATTATTAAAATTTTGTTCTATATAAATGGACACACTACTGAAGAAGCTCAATAATGCAAGCAATTCTAATCTGTTTAAAAAGATTAGTGAGCTTGATGTAAATGTGTGCTATTACATTACTGATTGTGAATGTTTAAAATCTAGGTATGGGGACAAAATTTCTCTCAAGCTCGATAGTAAATTTAAAATTATTTTGCCAGAAAGGTTCAATAAAATAATAGATAACTGGGACTTCCTTTTTTTAAAAGATGGTGACATTAAACTAAAATATAAAGGAATGAGGAGAACTAAAAGTAATGATAACAAATCTCATGATCTGGAGTTTTTTGTGAAGCTGCAGAATTTTAGTTGAATAATTTTTTAAAAATTTTGATTTTTATGGGTGTATTGGCTTGCATCCGTTTATAAAAAAAATTGTATTAAGTAAGTGGATAGAACATGCAGCCTAGCTGTTTATAAAAAAATAACTGTTTATAAGAAAATAAAAAAGATTATTAAATAATCCGCAACTGCACTAAACATACCCTCATACTACTACAACGAATTTTCCGTCGTGAAATTGGTACATTTCTACTCTCAGCAACTGTTATTAATCTGCTCTGGGAATAACATCTGTACATCCATACCCTTGATACATGTAATGAAGAAATACATGTACGGAAGAATTTTAACAATGCCTAACTCTTATGTTTAGCGGTAATGGGAAAAGTTCCTATGCTAATTACCATAGTGAATTACAAAAAAATCTAAACAAATGATTGTTGTCTTTAACACTATCATAACTAAACAAAACTTACGATACCATGCTTATGTTCAGCTGTCACCAACCATTAAACTATCTGTAGCTTGTTCCGAATAAGAAATTGCCACCACATGTCCCCCCTTCTATATTTTCTCTCCTCCTTCTTCCTACTGTAACTGCTGCTATAGTGACCTCCAACTTTATTCAATGAAGGGTTTAATGTGCGATATGTGATGCACTCCTGCCGATCGTCCAGCTCTCAGGAACTCCAGTTCATATCCATTCTCGTGCACGACACGGCGTATCTGAAGTGGTCCATTATAGACATTGAAGAACTTCTGGCACTGTTTCTTCTGTTTGCTGGAGACCCTAAACGGTTTGACGAGAGCCTTCTGTTCAACGCGAAATTCACGGACCCGAGCCTTCTTATCTTCTCGCTCCTTCCAGCTTACCGAATCCTTTCCAGCGCCATCCCGATTATCTCTCAGTGCGGAATCTGTTTCCGCCGGGGAAATTCCACTAGCTCCCGTACTTTCTCTGATGGGTCTCTGTTCTTCAACACAGTTATCAATGCTAAGAGAGTTGAACCATGTTGAAATTCATTAACGACATTTTGGAAATCCCACAACATCACGTCCCATGTGCTATGCTGTCGATGACAGTAGATACGACACAGATTCCTCAGGCCCTTCATCCATCGAGTTATGTCCTGATATGTAAATGGGTACCATCCCATATCTCTCCAGAGTGTCCTTACATCCTTTTGACCTGAATTAAACCCCATTATGTGCAATAATTTTGTCTACCCTGCCTACTTGCGCTAGGAAGTCTTTCGTTAACTATTTGCAAACAGTGACTGTCGTAACTCGTCGTAACGGAGTAAATGCCTCAAAATTCGATGTTCATTCAACGACTACTAAAATGTATCGCAAACCACGCCGACTGATCGGAAACGGTTCCATTAAGTCCACGGCCGCCATGTGTCACAGTTTGTCTGGAACGATTGGGTGGAGGGGTGCCTTCATTGTCTGGCTGTCTGGTTTTGCCTTCTAACAGGCCTTGCATACGGTTAGAATTTTCGTTATGCATCTTTCCATTTGCTTAAAATGACACAAGTCCTTCGATTTAAGCATTCCGTGGTCCAAAGTGACAATAACTTGAGTGGGTGTGCCAGATTAACTTATTAACTAACTCGTCTGGTATACAAAGGCTCAATATCATGCTGGTTGCGTTGCGTCGGTGGACTAAGAGCCCCTTCCTTACAAGGTAGAACATTCGTAATTCGGCTTCCTGGTTGTTCTTCCAACATTCTTACAACTGCTTCAATTCCACATCTTTATCCTGTTCTCTTTTTATATCCCTTAATAATGCAGTCATGGCTCCAACTCAGTGACTGAGTAATTGCTTTCACACTTAGTTAGGACACGGCTCCCAAATGCTATGGTCTTGTTTACTAATGTGCCCTCTTCCATAATTTGTTGGAATATTACTACGCCAAGACCTGTTTTCGCTGCATCAGTCCACACATAAAAATCCGCTGTTAAGTCAGGGTGAGCTAGGATAGGTGCCTCCACAAGAGCCTGTTTAAGCGAATTGAAACTGCCTCGTGTCATATCCACAGAGTCTTCTTTCCTGTTAAGGCACAAAGTCTTGGTGCGCCATTCTCCTTCATTCTAATAAACTTATAAGAATTTACGACTCCCAGGAAACCTCTCAGGTTTTTCCTGGCCTGTTGTCTCGGGAATTCAGCTATTGCTTCGAGTTTTTCCGGATTAGGTGCAATCCCTTCTGCTGAAATCACATGCCCAAGAAAATCTACCTTCCTCATTTCGAAACAAGATTTTTTCCAAATTAATTGAGACACCATGTTGCCTCAGTGTCCCAAGTAGTGCGCCAAGGACCTTGTTGTGTTCATCCCAAATGGGCTCTGCGATGAGGATATCATCAACATAGCATGTGATGTCGTTCTTCAACCTTTCCGTCAAAATTCTGTTCAGATGATATATTGAGGCTAAAGGGCAATCGCCGGAACTTCGACCTGGAAAGCTGTGTATTGACGACATGAAGGGTGTAATTCAATTTACCAGAAACTCGAATGGAGATCAATGGACGAAAACACTTTGACACCATGAAATCTTTGCAAGAGATCTTCCAGCTTTTCCAGACGGTCTATTTTCGGCAAGATTATAGTGTAGATTTGCCTCAATTCAAGCACCAGATGTAATGACCCACCCTTCTTTTCAACTATCCATTCTGGGTTATTGTAAGTGGACACACCGGTTCCAATGATCCCTTCTTGCAGCATCCTCCATACTTCTCTCCAGACTTTCTAACTATATGCAATGGGAATGGGATAAGGTGGGACGAAGAACTTCTGATGTTCTTTGACATGGAACGCATACTGGAAATTATTGATGGCTCCCGTCTTAAGTAGGAAAACTTCAGTGTTGTTAAGTAGCATGGTTTGTAGTTCTGCCCTCTCCTCTTCGGTAATATTGTCAACACCACAAACCCTCTCTTGTATTGCATGATCGATCTCGCCATCGGTGTCCTCTGGATCATTGTGGCAATCCCTTTCATCTATCGACACTGATTTCGACTTCTGAATCTATGCTGATCTTAAGGCATCTCGCCGGGACTTGCGCCCAATTAGCATGATCAATGAATCGAAGCATGATGCTTTTATCCTTATTTAATGTCACTGTATCACGTCCTTGATCCAGTATTGCATTGTATTCACTTAGAAAATCGGTTCTGATTATCAGCCCAGTTCTCACTTTTGGCACAATCAGGAAGTTTCCCACCAGCAGGTGATCTTGACAAAGTAGCTCTAGCCTAGTCTGCATGTTCACCCCAGTTACCTTCCCTACTATTGCTCCTTTTATTCTTAATCTCTTCACCAATAGTTCCACCCAGTCTGGCAGTCCCTTACACTGTCTATAAGACTCTTCCACCATGGCCGAAATCTCACTACCACTAAGGCGTTCCATTTCGTGCATTTCCATTCCTATTATTATAATTGTTATGTTGTGGATGCGACATAGAGCCTGCAGCGTATCTGTCGGAGATTTTTTCTGTGTTCTCTGATATTCTCTGCTCGGAATGCTAACTCTAATTCGTAAAGAGTGTTACAGAACGTCCTTAGCTCCAGATTATACCTGCCAGCTAATACTTGTTGATATGCTGACAGAAGTTTGGTGTAACAGTGATGTATGATTTCAACAGTAGAGCATGGTACGTCAAGATACTGGTTCTTGTCAATCATTGCATCAAGGAACTTTACTGGGCTATTGTACACTGAACTCTCGAAATCTTTCCCAACAATCATCTCATCTTGAGTCTCCTTAGACCAGCAGATATTTAGGAAGTGTCCGTGAACTCTTTGTAACTTCTACACGTCGCTGATATTCCGCGCAATTTCTCCTCAACACATGGACAACTTTATTATCTAACTCACAAGATATACACAGTACAATACAATCAAGTCGAAAAAGAATAACAAAGCAGTATGCAGTCTGAGACCACGACAATACTACACTAGATCCAGAATCGAAAACGACCAAATATAAAACAAATACAACAGTAAACATCACAAAAATAATACAACGCCGTTGGCAACGGCGGGAAAACGGTCCACAAGTGAAACGGAAGTCACTGACACAAATACACTGTAAATAAAACAAATAAATACATAAACAACATGATCAGGGAAATAAGTATTTACAACATCCTAATGAACCATATTTTTCTTTTTTCATTTCAACATAATGTGGACCTGTTTGGCAAGGACGCTAAATGACAGCACCACAGAAGTGCCAAGAACATAGATCCTGGCAGCAGTTCGGCAATTGCAAGCTTCCGACTGTTTCAATTGCAATCAAGACTTTAATACAACTGGAAAAGGCAACGTTAATCAGAACACTGGAAGGAGTTGTGGTCTAAATAGCAATTGATTTATTCATTCTAAACATCATATGACAAAAGATGGCTAAAGAAACGCCACACAAACATTTTCTATCCGACAAACGCTTTCAAAAATATTATATAATATAATATAACTAAGTGATCAGCTGGTGGTCAACACATCACACTAACCACAACTAATCGCTTTATCTGACTTCATAAATGTGAACCCATGGTATGGCCCAAAAACTATGCTACTATGAAGCGTCTATACTCTACAATTCCATAAGAAAAAATATGGTTCCAACGATAAGGGTGCTGAGAAGCATATATTGGAGCCCTACGCCGTAGCGGCGAATATTTTACCCTTCTGCAGGTGAGGGAGGCAAAGGACGACGCGGTCGCCGACTGGAGTCACCAACAGCGACAATCCGATATTAACGGCGCGCGCGCGGAAAATATGCAAATACGGGGTCTCGGGTTCGGCTGATTCGGAACACAGGTACTTCTCTATGAGCCTCTGAAACCCCAGTGGATTCCATTGTGCAGGTGGACCCGTTTGCTGGTCTGCCAAGCCAATTTGACTCTGTGACACGACTGTGCATGACTGAACATGTCAAACGTTTAGACAGCTGACTCAAAACAAATAAGTGTGCATGATGCAAGATGCAGTACCTCTGACGGTTCAGATGGTGACTGGAACAGGCTCTAAGTGGCACACTAGCAATGGACACAAGTCTCACCGTTTAGGTAAAGACTTGCTGTTCTTTACTAGCGAAGTGGCAGTACAAGAGCCCTTCTCTTTCTCTACTGCTTTCCTCTCCAGCTTGGTAACGTAGCACATTTACATGCTTAGACTACACCCACTTGCCATGCCACTACCCGAATTTACTGTATTATTATTAGACCATGCGGCACCGGACTTCCGGAAAGTGGCTCTCGCATGTAATAGGTTTGAAGAGACACCCAATGGTGATCCAACGACTATACGGAATTTTTGGAATAAATAATGAAATGGTGCATAACTTATTTTTATGTCTACATTTGATTATTAGTAACACTGATAATCTCTTGGAAGCGACTGAACAGGGAGCACTTAATTCTGTGTATTTGATATTGCCTAGCAGGAGGACATTATTCATTTAAAACAATACCACAGCCTGAAATCGTTTCACAAGACATAAACACACATGATAAACACTTGAACTTGCTTTAGGGTAATGTAAACTACACAAATTGTACTTTCTGAGTTTAATGTTATTGAGCTTGCATTGTACTGAAGGCATAATATGTACTGTGGCGGCAGCAATTTCCTTGAACGCTTAATTAAAGAACAATAGTGATCTGCTTGTCGATATAGTTACTGAAAACACGAATTGAGAATCACGTTGCTCGGACGGAACCGAGTAATTTTTGACTATGGCAATCTACTGAAAAGCCACCACATCAAGTTGGATAGTAATTAACGTGGCACAGTACCTGGCATCTCCCATCCGTTGCATGAAGCCGCGTCTTCTGGCAATTTCGGCGTAAATTCCGACTATTTTCTCTTGTAATATAGCTACGCCGATACTCACGCACCATAACTTTTCACTGATGTTCAGCACATAGGAATCACTGGATATGGGGTAATAATTAGCTATTTCCTTTAAATAATTGATTACACTTGGGGAATGTAATTTAAACCACAAAATTATTATTTCCTCCAAACTTTACACTGTAGACATCTTTGTTTGACTATTACACAAACTGATTCACAAAATATGAATATACTGGTAATGAGATCGTTATAACAACCACTGTTCATAATAATACTCTTGTAAGATAACTTCTAGTTCGTTGCTACCGAAGTGATCTCATCAATGGACCTCATCAGTTATTGAGATCATAATACGCCGTTGGATGTGGCTACTGGTCCCTTCACACCTCACCATTGGCACAAGCAACTCGTCGCAATTAACACAGCATTGCACCATGCTGTGCCATGTACCTCAGAGCGGGAAACCGTACTATTTTGCCGCTCACAGCCCATCTCCGTCGAAATACCGCGTCTTACAAGCCTTAGTGTCGATTTAGCTTGTAGCCATACAATCGACGAAGTCCATATCTGTTTTCAGCTCACTTCTAAATGGTCTGTTAGTAACGTTACTGTAGCATGCACCGGCAGTCACTTTTACGCCACTTAACACTTGTTCTGCATCAGAGCTACGCCAACGTACTTCTACCACCAACATTACGAGCCAACCTTGGGGATTCCCCCCACACCTAACCTTTATTTTACATTACCCCAAGTTCTCTATTTACACTTAAATATACAATAGCATTACAATATTTAATTACAGTTATTTTCATATATTAAAGTAATATTACATTTATATTTTTAGTACACGTAACAATATTATTTAGTTTAATTCTTTTGTTATTTCGCTGTCAGAGTGCAGCACTAGCCAGACACTGTCTCCCGCATAGCGTTCTTTAATTTCACTGCCACCAGATGGAAGCACTTCCGCTTTGCCTTCGATTCTGGCCCACAGATGGCATAAGCGTCCACTTTCTCTACCGTTGTGCCTTGACTCTACCTGGCCTTCACTAGGCCATACATTGTCACATTACACGCTTCAGCACCAGCCAATAACAAGCTGGAGCTCGACATTCGAAGCTGGGAGACCGCCTCCTTGTTCTGCATACACAGATTCGACCAACCAGCTACTTTAAAAATTAAACAGGAGAAAAGGAACAAAGATTCAGCTTTGCGGCCTCTTTCCCACGCGTTTACGCCATGCCTTTGCTAAAAGCATGACTTGGATGGAACCACAGCCCTCCATAAAAAGATCGTTGTCTTCCCTGCTGCATCCATTTCGAACTTTCCAAAGAACGGCCATAAACTCCATAAAAGCCTTGTGCCTTCACAAATATGTTTTGTAGCAGAGTCTGGACACCTAGATGCCACTGCCCTGTCTCACGGAAATTCGCAGAATCTCACAGCCATCTCATCAGCTTCCTACGTAACAAGGGCCTATCCTCTGCTTTATCGCTGGTCATAAGTTCATATTGCA
Source organism: Schistocerca piceifrons (assembly GCF_021461385.2). Lineage (NCBI taxonomy): Eukaryota > Metazoa > Arthropoda > Insecta > Orthoptera > Acrididae > Schistocerca > Schistocerca piceifrons. The sequence goes on from NC_060140.1 coordinate 36,794,511, forward strand.
GTGCGTATTGCTGCTGCTCATAGCTGCAGCGACTCCTCGGTGCCTGTCAGCCTACCTGAATGCGTCCGTCGACCGACTGGCGTAACCCAATGTGTCTGCACAATGAGACCAAGTGACTTGGCTGTCTGCAAACATTTTCACCCAGGTTTCGCAGAGAAAAACTCCCTTTGGCTCTCAGCCGCTGTACAGTTTTACTGCAGTCAAGTAACTCGGCACCCTCTTCCTTTGAACGCAGGTAAAGGTTTTCGCTATGCCTTCACTAGAGTACACAACCAAGAGCGTTAACTAGTGTCAACGATTTCATCATATAAACGAAGTCAGCTCGTATCAAGCAATAAAGGTCATCTTCCCTAAGAACATTAATCAGCATGACACCGTATCAAAAGTGAGAGTGTTGTGCAATCTCTCAAGCCTTGACTGACAAGAAAATTGCAAATTTATTAGTAGCAGTAGTATTAGTGCATATTAGACTTAACATTTTCTAATACGAAATCTCTCGCTGACACATTCACAGAGGAATGTAGGAGCGTCAACGACTTCTTCTACTTGTAGCTGCTTCACTTTTATTACTTTTCTTCCCGCTTGGTCAGCAAGCCAATACTTTTGTGATATTCAAGCATACCATATTCTGCCAACTTTGCATAAATGGACGAGAGCTTTTGCAGACAGGTCACCCCTGCACATTCAAGGAATCTGCAACTATGTCATACCTGTCCGAGCTGACTCAAATGGTAGTTGCAAGAAGCCTCAGCGCCTGTGAGCTGCATAACAAAGAAACTTATTATAAATTAACATTGACTCTCTTTACAACAATAACTATGGGAATAAATCTCGCGATGAACTGTATTGTAAAATTAATGGTTACTTGGTGCACAAGTGCACGTGCTTACATGACACGCAAGTCACCGTCTTGGATACCAAGAAAGCCATATTCTCCCGCCACACGTGATGGGCCACTGTCAGGGACCAGTTGCATCACCAGCTCTGCGTGTCGGTTTTATTGTCACATGTTAATGACGTCAATATGGCGCACTGCGAGAGGAGAATGTACTGCTGAGGTAGAAAAAGACAAGAAAGGAACATCCTGTATATGCCGATGTACATTGCGGGCAGTAGGATCCTGCCAGTTGTTGCATCTTCTTCCCTCCCTACCTCTCTTTATTTCTGTAATACTCGCAATGGCGCATTTAGCCCATCTTGGTAGGTTTTCTTTAAAAATACTATGTCAAGTACTGTACTGCCTTGTTGGTAAATTTCATCTCTTGGGACCTTTTACGCCTTACCCTACCATTACTTCCATACCACAAGATAGAGAACCTTGAAGTGTCTGTAGTCCATAAAAATCAAGATTTCATACAACTCTACTGAGGGTAAACTGATATTAATATCTACAAAGGCACACACTTCTCAAATATATTTTTACATTGTTGGTATCTGAAGTGATACATTTAGTCAAAAACGTTTGTTAAAAAATAAAGATATTGACAGTGTGGCAGTATTTCCTTATCTAAAATGGTTTGTCAAAATAACAGTTTTTGTTCATTAGCATTCGAATTAACATCATCTTCCTTTTTTTAAAAAAAAATAGGCTACCTAACGATTTTGTTCTTTTTTCTTTATCAGAAGCGAACTGTGTATGTTCCCATTAGCAATGTAAGAGGGCGAGTGTGGCATGTGATACCTCTGAGTAAAACATTGCTTCTTCTATCTGTACATTGTGTACCTATTAGCATTTGAAGTTTTAATAAGAAAAGTACGTTATCTCATGATTTTATACTTTGCTTTAACAGATACAGATACAGATAGTCATACCGTAGGTGCAACCACAACAGAGGGGTATCTGTTGAGAGGCCAGACAAACGTGTGGTTCCTGAAGAGGGGCAGCAGCCTTTTCAGTAGTTGCAGGGGCAACAGTCTGGATGATTGACTGATCTGGCCTTGTAACACTAACCAAAATGGCCTTGCTGTTGTGGTACTGCGAATGGCTGAAAGCAAGGGGAAACTACAGCCATAATTTTTACCGAGGGCATGAAGCTTTACTGTATGATTAAATGATGATAGCGTCCACTTGGGTAAAATATTCCGGAGGTAAGATAGTCCCCCATTCGGATCTCTGGGCGGAGACTACTCAAGAGGACGTCGTTATCAGGAGAAAGAAAACTGGCAAACTGGCGTTCTACAGATCGGAGTGTGGAATGTCAGATCCCTTCATCGGGCAGGTACATTAGAAAATTTAAAAAGGGAAATGGATAGGTTAAAGTTAGATATAGTGGGAAATAATGAAGTTCGGTGGCAGGAGGAACAAGACTTTTGGTCAGGTGAATACAGGGTTATAAATACAAAATCAAATAGGGGTAATGCAGGCATAGGTTTAATAATGAATAAAAAAAATAGGACTGCGGGTAAGCTACTACAAACAGCATAGTGGACACATTATTCTGGCCAAGATAGACACGAAGCCCACACCTGCCACAGTAGAACAAGTTTATATGCCAACTAGCTCTGAAGATGATGAAGATATTGATGAAATGTGTGATGAGATAAAAGAAATTATTCAGGTAATGAAGGGAGACGAAAATTTAATAGTCATCGGTGACTGGAATTCGATAGTAGGAAAAGGAAGAGAAGGAAACGTAGTAGGTGAATATGGATTGGGGGTAAGAAATGAAAAAGGAAGCCGCCTGGTAGAATTTTGCATAGAGCTTAACTTAATCATAGCTAACACTTGGTTCAAGAATCATAAAAGAAGGTTGTATACATGGAAGAAGCCTGGAGATACTTACAGATTTCAGATAGATTATATAATGGTAAGACAGAGATTTAGGAATAAGAGTTTAAATTGTAAGACATTTCCAGGGGCAGATGTGGACTCTGACCACAATCTATTGGTTATGAACTGTAGATTAAAACTGAAGAAACTGAAAAAAGGTGGGAATTTAAGGAGATGGGACCTGGATAAACTGACTAAACCAGAGGTTGTACAGAGTTTCAGGGAGAGCGTAAGGGAACAATTGAAAGGAATGGGAGAAAGAAATACAGTAGAATAAGAATGGGTAGCTTTGAGGAATGAAATAGTGAAGGCAGTGGAGCATCGAGTAGATAAAAAGACGAGGGCTAGTAGAAATCCTTGGGTAACAGAAGAGATACTGAATTTAATTGATGAAAGGAGAAAATACAAAAATGCAGTAAGTGAAGCAGGCAAAAAGGAATACAAACGTCTCAAAAATGAGATCGACAGGAAGTGCAAAATGGCTAAGCAGGTATGGCTAGAGGACAAATGTAAGGATGTAGAGGCATACCACACAATGGGGGTAAGATAGGTACCGTCTACAGGAAAATTAAAGAGATCTTTGGAGAAAAGAGAACCACTTGTATGAATATCAAGAGCTCAGATGGAAACCCAGTTCTAAGCAAAGAAGGGAAAGCAGAAAGATGGATGGAGTATATAGAGGGTCTCTACAAGGGCGATGTACTTGAGGACAATATCATGGAAATGGAAGAGGATGTAGATGAAGATGAAGATGAAACGGGAGATATGATACTTCATGAAGAGTTTGACAGAGCACTGAAAGACCCAAGCCGAAGCAAGGCCCCAGGAGTAGACAACATTCCATTAGAACTACTGGTAGCCTTTGGAGTCCCAGCCCTGACAAAACTGTACCATCTGGTTAGCAAGATGTATGAGGCAGACCCTCAGACTTCAAGAAGAATATAATAATTCCAATCCCAAGGAAATCAGGTGTTGACAGATGTGAAAATTACCGAACTATCAGTTTAATAAGACACGGCTGCAAAATACTAACATGAGTGGAAAAACTGGTAGAAGCCGACCTCAGAGAAGATCAGTTTGGATTCCGTAGAAATGTTGGAACACGTGAGGCAATACTGACCCTACGACTTATCTTAGAAGAAAGATTAAGGAAAGGCATACCTACGTTTCTAGCATTTGTAGACTTGGAGAAAGCCTTTGACAATGTTGGCTGGAATACTCTCTTTCAAATTCTGAAGGTAGCATCGGTAAAATACAGGAAGCGAAACGCTATTTACAATTTGTACAGAAGCCAGATGGCAGTTATAAGAGTCGATGGACATGAAAGGGAAGCAGTGGCTGGGAAGGGAGTGAGACAGGGTTGCAGCCTCTCCCCGATGCTATTCAATCTGTATATTGAGCAAGCAGTAAAGTAATCAAAAGAAAAGTTCGGAGTAGGTATTCAAATCCATGGAGAAGAGATAAAAACTTTGAGGTTCGCCGATGACATTGTAATTCTGTCAGAGACAGCAAAAGATTTGGAAGAGCAGTTGAACGGAATGGACAGTGTCTTGAATAGAGGATATAAGATGAACATCAACAAAAGCAAAACGAGGATAATGGAATGTGGTCGAATTAAGTCGGGTGATACTGAGGGAATTAGATTAGGAAATTTGACACTTAAAGTAGTAATGAGTTTTGCTATTCAGGGAGCAAAATAACTGATGATGGTCGAAATAGAGAGGATATAAAATGTAGACTGTCAATGCCAAGGAAAGCGTTTCTGAAGAAGAGAAATTTGTTAACATCGAGTATTGATTTAAGAGTCAGGAAGTCGTTTCTGAAAGTATTTGTATGGAGTGTAGCCATGTATGGAAGTGAAACATGGATGATAAATAGTTTAGACAAGAACAGAATGGAAGATTCTGAAATGTGGTGCTACAGAAGAATGCTGAAGATTAGATGGGTAGCTCACATAACTAATGAGAAAGTATTGAATAGAATTGGGGAGAAGAGGAGTTTGTGGCACAACTTGACTAGAAGAAGGGATCGGTTGGTAGGACATGTTCTGAGGCATCAGGGGATCACCAATTTAGTACTGGAGGGCAGTGTGGAGGGTAAACATCGTAGAGGGAGACCAAGAGATGAGTACACTAAGCATATTCAGAAGGATGTAGGATGCAGTAGTTACTGGGAGGTGAAGAAGCTTGCACAGGATAGAGTAGCATGGAGAGCTGCATCAAACCAGTCTCAGGACTGAAAACCACAAAAACAACAACAATTAAAATCTGTTTTTATTGTTTAAAATCTCTTGAGATTCCTGTAGTTTCTGAGGAAAGGTGAAAATTACGTTATCATATCATCTCTTCCAAGTTCAGAGTGAGGTCAGTCACTTAACGTCGAAATCACATACATGGGATTGCAAGTCCACAGCTGTAATTTAATAATTTAAAATAAATGTAGCAGCTTTCATGCGAGATGAAATTTACTTACAGGACAGTACAGTACATGACATAAACATTTTTAGTTAAGTGTCAAACAGAGAGAGGGGGATGGGCGATAAAATTTGACACATTTAATATGAAATTTGCCAACCAGGCAGAATTCTAGGTGATTATGTGTTTCTGATAAATAATACAGATGTGATAATTCTGTAAGTTCCATCAGTAGGCGTATTCTGAACTTTTTAGATAAATGTATTTTCTGATAAGTAATACAGATCGTTTGGATATTTTTGAATATGATGTCCAAGGTTGTTCAGATAGATATGCACATAACATCAATTTATGCAATACAGATGAACCTTATTTATTATTGATAAGTAAAGGAAATGTAGAAACACTATATTGTAAATTTCTTTACGTATTTTTGACAAATAATGGGATGCTTTTGAACATGATGCGAATTCAGATCGTTCAGATTCTTTTGAACATTGCCGTTTGATTTTAATGGCCAGTAAAGTACTGTCCTGTGTTCAGTGTATTGGCTCATAAAATACAGGGCTGCGACTGGGAGACTAAAATTTGTGGTGTGTGTGTGTGTTTGTGAATGAGAGTACTTTTGCTGATGAAGCTGTGCATCACATGACTGGTGAAAGAGAATATCGTCGTCTCCATATAGGCAAGCCGCACATGTGAAGCCATGTATACAGTACTGAAGCAGGCGCGTGTCAGCACCTGAACCTGTACTACATTGCTACATTGCTATACTACCATGGGATATTGCTACTACTAATGTCGTGTGACTAGGTCCTCCCGTCGGGTAGACCGTTCGCTGGGAGCAAGTCTTTCTATTTGTCGCCACTTTGGCGACTTGTGCATCGATGGGGATGAAATGATGATGATTAGGGCAACACAACATCCAGCCCCTTAGCGGAGAAAATCTCCGACCCACCCGGGATTCGAACCCAGGCCCTTAGGACTGACATTCTGTCGCGCTGACCACTCAGCTACCGGGGGCGGATACCATGGGATATTTAAATGCATTTACTGGATCATTTTCTTACTGTCTACTTTTTAATATTGACTGGAATTATTATTGCTTAAAGTGTAACCTAAAGACAGTATTTTCAACTATTCAAATGTGGGAAACCTCTCAAAACAAGCCTTAAATTGCGTGGTGGAATCAGCCTAGCAGCACAGGACTGAACCAAGGCGGTCGTCGCCTCCCCAGTCTCACATGCAGTTGTGGAGCCACGCCACGTAGGAAGCAGAATTCGTGACAGTATGATCGTATATTTCGATGTGCTGCACTCAGAGAAGATGAAAAACCCTGGAGGAGGCACCTTTTTCGACATCGAAACTTGATGCCTTTCTTCCCCTTTCTGTCGCAGAAAAGGGCTTATTTCTTTCCGACTGTTACATTTGGATCCACAAATGAAGATGTTACTCCAGTGACAGCGAGGATGGTACATAGCGGCACATGTTGCTCAGGCATGGTGCGTTGCACAGGTGAGGGAGGTGGGAATTTGTAGCGTTATCTCCCACCAGCCCTTCCCTGGCGCTCGGAAAGGGGAGTGACAGACCATGGGCTGGAGGTAATTCTTTCACGACTGTTTTGTCCAAAAACCCTCGCAACTTATGTAAAACATAGAAGAAATAGTCAAATCTAATCAAAAGAAACCGGCCCCAGCCATATAATCAAATGTGAATCTGTACCAATGTTAGTACTTAACTGCTTAGATTACAAAGTCCTACGTTAAATTGCATGCATGGTTGAATGAGAACCTATAGTAAAGGCAGCTCCACAAATTACGAGGATGTGCAGTAGGGCCGTAAACTGCAGGGAACCAATTCCTCACCCTCATTCGAAGAATAGCCGCTCACCCCTGTGTGAAGAGAAACGCCAGGCACGTACGTAGACAGGGCAGGAGGCCGCCCTGGCGCCAACCATCTAAAATCATACAATGCAGATTGCATTTCCAGGATGTGCAGGACACCGCAGTGTGTCCTTAGTGAACTGTGTGGCCACAGGATGCGTGTCGCTTAATGGCAGGCTCCTGAGTACTGCTAATGAGAGAGGAACTGTTGGCAATTAAAATCCACCGAAAAACACGGGCTGTCAAGATAACATCTTAGAAAATAATTTTAAGAGTATATGAAAACAACTACCGCTAGTTCACTGAAATAATTTAGATGTGCGAGTATGGAGTGCGATAGTGCTTACAGAGGTCCTTCCATACTGACCAGCACACGAAACTTGGCAGAGATTGGTAGGAAGTCAGGTACATTTCGTAGTACCAAAACTAACAAAGTTACGAACTGGTTAACCACTTTGAAACGCCATGTAAGCTAGGTAGACCAGCAGTCTTGTAAGATAACTTATTACTGGTCGGCACTCAGCCAATCACAAAGACGCAGAGCACCGAGTTTTCATTGTTGGAAGTGCTCTGCGGAGTGGCGGGCGTCCTCTCAGGCTGGCGTCTTCGTGGGCAGGCATCACTTCTAGAGAACTTCTCCACGATCGTCTGGAACGAGAGGCACTCATCTGGCTAAGCTGAACTTAGACACAAACAGAGACGAGTTTTTGGTTCAGAGCTAATGACTGATTTAGCAACCATGTTAGCTGCCACTTGCAGGTCACGAGTACAGTGAAGCCGAATCGCAACAGCGAAGCGAACTGTAGAGAAAGACGAACCATTTGTAACGACTTTCAGTAATTTCAAGCTTCATTCCGAATACTTGTTTGCAGGTACAGGTTCTACATGCTTCAACGCCAGCAATAGATGCACACACATATGCTTCTGTAGCATTTTCTATCTCTATGCACTAACCTTCAGCAACCGAAGTACAACTCCTGTCAGAGTAAGTGGTTTGTCCAGATATACAATCACTTGGATCACATTGCAGATCCCCTATCCATATTGCAATCAATTAATCTCCTCATTTAATGTTTATTCCACTTGGTTATTGTGAACTTAGTTATGTACATTTGTAACAAAGTGGGTTCATTCAGATCTCCATGTAATGTCACTGTCAGATGAATTCCTTTATCATTGTTTTGGTTGGTGATGATTAAGTATGTCAGATACACAGGGTCAAATTAAGGCATTTAATTAAAGATTCCAAATAACGAACTCCACCCACAAGTCACACGATAGGGCGTAAGCTTAAGAAGGCTCGCATTAACCTTCACAGCAAATCAGCGCTGGAACTGCCGCCGGGCCAAGCAAGTGTCGCACTCTACAATGAGTAGTCTGCTGTTTAGCTCGATTGCCGACAGTTATTTCTACATTCGTATTCTACAAACAAATGCGAAGTGCACGGCAGAGAACACTTCCCATTGTACCATCTATCAGAGCTTCCCACCATTGATTCACGTATGGAGCAACGGAGGAGTGTCTTTTTGACCCATATGGGAGCAAAACGTGCAATGTATTTCCATTTTCGCCATGTAAAGTCGATTCATGAAATTCTGTAAGTATGCTTTCTCAGAATAACATCTTCAAGTTTTGTAGTCCTGTCTTCCTCCATTGCAATTAATATTATGGTATATTGATAATTTTTACTTTTGGACCGTCTAACTACAAGTGAATCACTCAGTTCTAGTTAGATAGTCCAAAAGTAAAAATTATCAGTATACCATAATTTCTCGGAATAGTCTGCTTTTATCTTCCAACTTCGGCCAGTAGAATCTCTTCAGCGTCTCGGCGAAATACTGAGATGGGTCAAACAAACCCATAAGCATTCACACTCCCTTTCTCTGTATACATTCAACAATCCCTAGAAAGACGCCCAAGAAAGCCTCAGCTTCGCTGTTTTGTTAAAGGTATGATCCTGTGTGGACTATAGGGAATCAGAATGCCCTCCTGTGTTCAGATAGGTACGTAACATTAAAATTTCATGCGATGTGTAATGAGTAATGCCGAAAAGCCCTTTTAAATGAACCATGGACGCTGGTCTTATATTGATTATTCAAAAGATAGGGGGCAGAATAGATACAATGAGTCCCAATTTGTCCAGTTTAACATCTCTCATGAGCACAAAAATGAGAAAAGAAATCAATAGGATAGTTACATATAAAAGAGAAACAAAAACGTTAACAAACATGGAAAAGGGTCACTTGTATCACACGTTAAACACTCGTGAATGGGCTGCAGGAAAACTGGTGGGACAAAATGAAAGTTATTAGATCTGTCTCAGTCGAACTTACATTGGCTACAATGTCGCAGAAAGGAACAAACCTCTGTGAAGAAAAAAAAAAAAAAAAAAGAACCTCAGACTTCCCACAGCCAACTGAAGGGAGCAACTAGTGATTAGCCAATGAGACAAGGGGATGTCGATTCTCCTTTGAAACCCCCTCCTAAGGAAACCTCGAAAATACCCACCTAGACATTCCAATGTAAGAAGAGAGAGAGAGAGAGAGAGAGAAGGCACGCCAGTTAACGGTCGACACTGCTCCATAACTTTGGAATTCAGTTGTCCTGTTGCTTCAACAAACAAGAGATCCCAGGGCGTGGCAGTATTTCCATCTTCGCCTCAGTACTTTCTGTTTCAGTACCCGACTCATCCTTGAGTATCTGAACACTAATGTCGGTACCACTATTTTAGCTTTACATACGACCAGAATTTATTTGGGTTTTCTGAGAGACCCTCAGATAATATTCTCCTATGGCAGTCGAATTGTCCACTTGACAACCAAATGTGTTTATATCAGCCTCTCCGCATAGCAGTCTCTGTTTCCTTAGAAGCTTCTTTACAGCGACTGTATACCATAGAAGGCCATTCCCGTGATGAACATTAGTAGAATTGCATGAGAGTTCTGCAATGAATTACACGTCTATACACCAGATTCCTGGAGTTGCAAGCGCCTACCCTATGTGTACGCATATGTTAGTCTGACAGTGTAAGCACATTGGACAACAAATTAGTCACCCTTAGAGAAATCATTACCAGCATCATCCAATACCGTGTAATTCCTCTCCTAAACTTGGTAACCGCCTGGATTCGGTTAGGCAGTGAGTTGATGATGTTGTGCCGGTACGTCGTATCCAGGTTAAGCCACTCGCTAAGAATCTGATCGAGCTATTCCACCAAAAGTGCACAGATTCTAATGTCGATGCTTTTTCCGCTGTTCATCATGCCCCAGAGATTTTCTATGGGGTTCAGTGTCAGATGATTTTGCAGGCCAATCGAGAAGTAATAGGTTGGGGGAATTTTCAGAAAACCAATCACATATTCCTCCAGCCTGATGAACTCTACTGTTGTCATCTTGAGAAACGGTGCTATCAGTGGTCCCAATTCGTGAGAAGAAAAACATCATTAAAACGTCGCAAACCCACCTCTGGCTTGAACCTGGCCTTGGATATATTCAGAATGAAATGCTTCATTTGGCCTGTGGCGCACTCGACCCAAAGTGTCATTTTAATACAGGGAAAACATGGTATGTGAGACCACACTACGTTCCACGATACAGCTGTTGTTCATGTTCAATTATTGAAGACACGCTGCCCTATGCATCTGTGTGAATAATGGTCTATCGTGAGGTGAGCGACTCTAAATGTTCATTTCATGCGGTTTCCATCGCCATGTTCACTCGCTAACAGATTGGGATGGACCTCTATTTACTGGTTGCACGAATTCCTATCAGCCTTAGATGCGATTTTGATTCGAAAGTAGTGAAACGCATCTGTGGTCCCTCTCAGTCAGATATTTTTGTTAGCACAATTCTGAGGTCACAGTGAGTCACAGCCCTGGTTGTAGACACATTGAACAGTCCGCCGCCAAAAACCAATAGATCCTGGAACCTCATACATTGTTTCGACACGGGCACAGCGAAACACGATTGCCCCTTTTTACCATTCTGTCACGTTCTAACATTTACCCATATTTAATACAATGCCTCCCGATTGTCACTGACATCTGCTAACACAGAAGCAGTGCATGCACGTGGCTCGATCGATGACTCATTGGCAAAGGCTTGTCACTGTGAATGGGCGCTTGCACATTGGCGTGACCAATATTTTGTCTAATGAGTTCATTTATTTATGTGGCCTATGAACATTAAATGCTGGGTTTGTTACTTTGTTACTAAATAAATGTAAATTTTACTAGTCTATATTTTATCAAAGGATTAATTACAATTATAAGTTCTCCAATGTTATTCAGATACAAAATAAGTGCAAAATAGCCCATTTTGCATTATATAATGACCACACAAGATTGGTGGGAACCGCGAATTGGTTCCAACTGCAATCGTAAATTTTATTAGGCTTTAAGTTAGGGGTATACTAACACAATTAGGGCCATCTGGTCCTCTAACCAGGCATTCCACATGTTTTGCACTAATTCATTACAATAAACATGTCACATCTATATACAACATTATCATTTGCGAAAATGATACAGCAGAAAGAGAAAAAATAGACAGTTTTCATTAGTTCAGGAGAAGTAATATGATAATGACAAGTATGACAAAGGTAGAGAGTCCAGTCGCAATGGACAATACGAAAATGGCTATGCCGATTCTGGCTCCAAGGGCATTTCAGAGTCAAATTTACAGGATGCCGACCAAGAACTCAATTTCCCACTTCCCCCAAGCAAAAATATCAATTCCCTGCATTCAAAAAAAATAAATATTACATTAATACAATAGATACAAAAAAATAATGAACAAAGTTGAGCTATTTAAAAAAACTCAGAAAATTATAGCAAAGGAAATCTTAACTTAATTAAAAGAAAAATACAAAATTTTTAAAATTTATTAAAACTCGATAACATGAACTGGACAACCTTTATTTACTTTCTTACCTGGAGAAACAAAATGTAAATTTACAGGTTTATATAATTCATTTATAATCATTTTTAATAATTTTAGTATAAAGGTCTGCAAGAGTAATTTTATATTTTTCATCTGAAAGTAATAAAATGTTATCTCATAATTTAGTAGGTAAGAGTTCAGCTTTTGAAAACATTCATGCACATTTTTATTTATAAAGAAAAGATTTAAAATTAAAAAATTAAAATGTTTGAAGAGAGGAATTTTTTAAGAACAAAAGTTTTCATTTTTTATCATCTCTAGTTATACAAAAATATTTCAAAAGGAAATAAGAAGTTAAAATGACCTTAAATATTTCTGATTTTTTTATTCATTTACTTAATTACAAATTTTCAGTAAGCATTCTATGTCGGGAATCATTAGTTCAATAACATTTACCATACATAATAACATATGCAATAGTATAATTTGGAATATTCTAGGTAATGAATGCACATAATTACATTGTTGTTTTTTGAGTAGTTCAGAGATTCATTCTTATAGTTACATTAATTACAGAAATAGAATAATTTTGAATAGGACTGAAAGGACTTATATTTACATAATTATTTAATTGAGTTATACTTTTCAATAATCTTAAAGAATCATAGGGCTTTAAGAAGTTATTTGGTGCAACAAGATTCCATAGTTTTTATGGAAAAACTTCATTTCTTCCATTTGTAAGAAAGATATTTTGTTACTCAACATGGTCAAATAAAGAAGAATCGAATAATGGTTATTCTTTCGAGTAGTTTGGAAAACAACAAAATTAAAGTCATGCATATCAAATTCTGTGCAATTTTAATAACTGGTAACAATTAGTTCAATTTTTTTTCTGTAAACCAGCAAATTCAATAGTTTGAAGTTCAATACCGAAATTGCAATTATTGGATTTTTAAGCCTTTCTCTGTCTAATTCAATGAATACTCATGTTAATATTTAACAACAGGAACACGAATTTCCGTACTTTTAACAACAATTTCACCTTCTTCCCAGATGTGTAGAATTATCATTATCACAGGTCCAATGCAGCATAGTATCTACTCCAAGTAGAAATAACAGTTAAATCCCATTTAAACATAATTTCTTTATAATCTTTAAGAAATCAACCATAAATTCTAAAAGATAAAGAACTTAATTTTGTTTAGTTTTAATTTTTCTATTGTCCAAAAGGGAAGAAATTGAATTAATAAGATTCGATGAAGAAAAAAGGATGTTCAATACTAGATAAAATATTACTTACTTTTTTAATAGTAATAACATCAAACAATTTTAAAACATAATTACCAATTAGTTTAATATTTGATTTTCTATTGTATGTAGAGAAATCAGTTCCATTTGTGTGAGTAACATCAAAAGTCATATAAAGTTGAGAAAAATTAGAATTTGAATCCAACCATTTCTAATATTAAGATTAATTTCAGTTTCCTTATCAGGAAGATTCAAATTATTCATTGCTTTTCATTATCAGGAAATGAATCAGTTTGCTAACTTCCGATTTCGTTCATAATTTAATAAGGAAAAAATTCATTAATTCATTTTTCAAATTACTGTTACACTAGCACCACTAAATTCACTTAAATTATAATTTTCATCAGTTATAGCTCTTTCTAAATTTTGAATAGTATAAAAATTGGGATTTTTATAGGATGTTTTGGTTCATAAATTATTGGGCCACCAAATTCAGAACTAGATTCAAATGAAGCAATAATACTAGTTTCTTGATGAAAATGATCATTATGTGTAACAAACAGTTCATCAGACAAATTTAAATTTATGTTAATTAATTCAAAAGGGATAATTTTAGGAATACCTTTAGCAACAGTTTTGTATTCACTTCAATGATTTGATTATTGAATCCCAAAAATCCCAAGACATGACAACACAATCTTCTTTATCCATGTATAATTGTAATCACTTTCGATAACAATTCTATTTAAAGTTGATCTGCTTTAATATTAATATTTGAGTTTTCTAATGAATAAATTTTTTGAAATTTTTCAACCTATATTGACAAACAGAATATTCTACTGTTTCTAAGTCGCAATATGATTTACTATGTTTCGATGTAAAATTTGAAGTTAAAAACGTTGAATGAAAACTAACCAGTGAAACGTATTTATAAGTTCTCTTATAGGCAGAGTTAATCATTTTTTTTCAGAGCAGAAGAACTATCACTCAATTGAAATAATCTATTCATTTATATTAGTAAAAATCATGTAAACAAATGACAGATTGGGAATCAAAAATAACAATTCCAGAAAAAAGTTAAAAAATAAACATGACAGACTTTTACCTAGCTCTATTTGATCCACAATTTTAGGACCAAGTGGTTGTGGGAAAACCACACTAATAGTTGATAGTTTTTTTGCACCAGGATGGTAAACTTGCAAATAATTAATCCTTTGTAGTTTTATTCAAAAAGTTTAGATTAAACAAAATATCAAGAATTACAAAACGGTGCGATAAAAACTGAAGACCAGATTAAAGAAAATATTGTTAATTTTAATGACAGTAATGAAGAAATTATTCCATTAGATAAATGTGAAGTAATATAAGAAGTAGTATATGATGATTTCATTCTCAAAAATCAAGATATAGTTAGAGACTATTTTCTGAGAGAACATATTCAATAATTCCAAAACAATTAGTTAGAGATAATATAATTTTTTATTTATTTTTAGAAGATGATACAAATTTAAATCATATTTATCATGAATTTGTTGATGGAGATTAAAAGTATGACGAATTTAAAGAATTGTGCAGTAAATATTGTTATAAAGATAAATTTGGTTTTATAACAACAGTTATGATTAGAAAAAATGATGAAGGTAAATATAGAGAAAAGATTAATAATGTTTTAAACATTGAACATAAACAATGAATATAAACACAGAATATAAAAATCAAACATAAACTAAGACATACATGTTGAACATAAACGATTAATTTAATAAAAAGACAAGCATCACAATTTTATTCATAATAAATGTTCACAAAATAGGATACAGAATTCGTTAAAATTGCCATATGAAATAAAAACGTAAACGAACAATTAAAGGAAGAGTTTAAGAAATGGAAAAAAAAGAACACAATATGGAAAAAATAAAAAAGAGAAGCTCAGGCAGTTCTCAATATAACAGAAAAAGTTAACCAAGAAATTGAATAGAATAGAGAAGTTGAAAAACAAATGGTTCCTTATAATCAACATTATTTAGATGAATTTAATGATACTCCACTACATGAATGTGTTGATGATAATCCTGCTAAACATGACTACTCCTTATGTAAATCATAAATAGGTCTTAGAGAGCTATGGAAAAGAAAGAAAATTTATGGAAGAAGAAAAGGATTTTAAAAATATAAATATAAGTGAAAGAGTTTTAGAGTTAATCATATTGAGGATCATATTTTTGGATTAAGACATGTAAGGTTCTTATAAATATATCGGTAAATTACCACTAGAACTCAATGGTGATAAAATAAAAACTGTTGGATTAGAATATGAAGGAAACATTTAACGAAATAACAACTATGATTAATTTAGCAACAGACTTTGATTCTCTTGATTCACACGGTCACCAAAAATTTTACATTACTCAAATGAAGTATAGAATGACAGAAATCCAAATAAAATGAAACCAAGTAGAGGAAATTAACATAATCATATCGTTTAAAAAGTTGTTGAAGAAAATTTTCTTACTTTCTCAGAAATAACTGTTTATCATTCATTAGAAACAGGCCTTGGAGGTTTAGCAAATAAAGATTCAGAAAACCAGTTGAATATGGATGAATGATGTTAGATATTTAATTCAGAGATTAGCAGGAAATAAAAATTATCATAACGAAAAACTTGGAATAACTCAAATGTTAACAAACAAATTTAGTGATTTTATTTTTAATAATTACAAAGGAATTACTTATTTAATTAGATTTTTGAATAGTTTACCACATACATTTTGGGAAAGTGAAAAATATGATAAAGGATTAGTAAATTCGGCTTTAAATAATTTACCAATGGGTGACATACATCTTCCAGGCTATAAATTTAGTGGGCCTTTTACTAAACTAGCTAAAGGAGATCAAGGAGTTAATCCATTAGACGAAAAATATAATGAATATGATATTGTCTATAGAGATAATAAAAATTTAGAAAAAAGACATGAAGCTGATAAAGAACTTTAGTTATTTGCAAAGAGAGAATGCATGCAAAAGATGCTTTGTTAGGAGAAAAAACAGCTGCAACCACTGTTAAAGGATTTATGTCTGGAAAACGTAAATTAGGATTGGGTTTACAAATTGATAGATGGGTTTTATAAAAATTATTTCATTATTTTTAAATCTACATAAATGAATAACTCTTCAATTGATTATACTTTGCTACCAAGGGGTAAAACAAATGAAAATCAATTGAACTTAAACTCAATTATGAAAATTAGGTATTATTCATCATTTTTAACTAATGTTTAAAAAAGAAAGAAAGAGAAGAAAACTGGAGGAAATTTATTCATAACTTTAGGTATTTCTGTTGTGAAAAAGATGAATGAATGAATATAGTCTGTGTTGTCTCATTGAGGGCAAAGGCCTCCTGCAAGTAGGGGTAGCTGCTTTTAAAGACTCATGCAGTGAGCTAGTCCATGTAAAAGGGTACTGCACTTAATACACACTACATATTGAATTGCAATTGACTGCTTAATTGTAGTTCTAGTTCTTTCCACTTCTTTCTGTTTCTGGCTGTGCTGGACCACTGTCTTCCTGCTTGTTTTCTGAATAAGTCTGACCATTTGCATCTTGGTCTTCCTGGGAGTCTCTTGCCGATGTAAAGGTAGCCATGTGGTAGCTCATGCTCTCCATCTCTCGTCTTTCAGCCTCAGCACGTGGCTGCCCCATTTCCATTTCGTCTTTGTAGTCTGTTGTGCTATGTCTATAGTTGCTGACATCTTGTGTATCAAGGTGTTTGATATTCTGTCTTTCAGGGAGATGCCAAGGATCTTCCTCTGCATTTTCCTTTGGCATACCTGTAGAGTGTTTGTCTATTTGGCTTTGAGAGCCCAAGTCTGATATCCATAAAATAACATTGGAAAAACGCAGCTTCATTTTGAGCCTCCTATTCAGGGTTCTGTCTAACAATGTGAACTTTAAGGCCCAGAATGTTTTCCAGGCTAAGGAAACTCTTCGTTTTATTTCTTTTCCCATTTTCTTGTTAAAAGAAATTATTTGGCCTAGGTACAATGTACTGGGATGCATACATTAGTTCCATTCGTCCAAGATATATTAGGATTTCTAATCCATTTGTCATTATTTGTGCTTTAAATTTGTTCATTGTGAGTCCTGCCACCTTGCTTTGTGTGTTAAGCTCTTGGAGCATTGATAGCACTTCCCTTGCAATTTTGGCAAAGAGGACTATGTCGTCAGCAAAACTCAAATGTGTTAGTCTCTTCCCGTTGAGGCATATTCCGTCTTTCTTATTCCACTTTAGTTTCCTGACTATGCAGGTATGCAGGTAAATAGTTTTGGGGCGATGGGATCCCTTGTCTAGCTCTTCTTTCCATGCGTGAAGGTTGGCCTGTCTTTTCGGTTGTAACGCTAATGAAGCTGTTGTTTTCAATGTTTCTTAGTAACTGGATGTATTTTGCTTCTACTCCTCGATTTCTTTAGTGCTTGGAGAATGTTTGGGTATTCGATGGTATCGAATGCTTTGCTGTAATCGATAAAAGCAAGGTATATTTTGAGGTGGCGATCTTCTGATTTTTCTGTTATCTGATTAATGGTTTGAATATGGTCCACTGCGCTAAATCCTTTGTGGAATCCTGCTTGTTCTGAGGGTTGGTTCTCGTCTAGTGTTTTTGTTAATCGCCTCTGTTAATATTTTCATGAACAGTTTATGTAGGTTAGACATCAGGCTTATGGGTCTATAATTGTTTGTCATCCTTTGTACTTTTTTGTCCAAAAGTAAAATCATACTTATTTTCCACTGGTCGGGAATGTCTTCGGTTTGTATGATTTTGTTGAACACTTCTGTGATGATTAGTGGGCTTCTTTTAAGAGCTCACTGTATTTGTTGTCTTCTCCATGAATTTTAAATTCAGTGATGGTTGTTCCAACCTCACTGTGTATTATAGTGGGTATGGTTTCAGTGGTGTTTGGGTCTGGATCGACAGGGTTGCAGTCTATGGCTTTGTTTGATAGAGAAGTTGTGTGTATCCCTTTGTAGAATTCCGTTGCTGATTTGATTATCCTCTCTTGTATTTAGACGTTTTCCTGCCTGATTCTTCGTTCCTAGTATCCTCACTTATCTAATTGATTTGTTTGTTTCTAGTATTTGTCTCCTTGTTGGTGATTGGTGTTCTTGGATATGTTTCTGTATTCCCTTTTTGTTGTTTTGTCTAGTTGTGCGTATTCTTCTTTATTCCTGCCTGAAATATCTCTAGTTCTTAACATTATCGATCTGTGGTCGATTAGCTGTATGAACTCTGACTTAATTTGCTTTAACTTTTCTTCATTTGCTCGTCTTTGCTTGTGTCCTTGTGAGCTTGGTATTTGCATTTTTCTAGTGAATTACACATTTCTTGAGTGCTTTGTTTTGTACTGATATTTGGCTGTTGTAGTTGCTTCTATATTCCTTGTTTAAATTTATCTCTGTTGAGTTTTTCAATTTCTGGTTTGCTTGCTTTTCCAACATTTCTTTGGAATTTTTATTTTTGCTCTCACCATTCTATGGTCTGTGCTAAATTTTAATTCTGACATTACTTGGACATTCTTTATTACGTTTTGTGTGTCTGTATCAATATAATCTATTTCGTTTTTCGTCATGCATCTGGCGAGCGCCAAGTCCATCTTTGGTTTTGATTTTTCCTGAAGAAGGTGTTGGTTATTTTCAGTTTGGGTTCTTTAACAAATTGTAGCATTCTTCATCAATTACTATTCCTTGTTGCTAAGCTGTGCGGTCTGACTGGTTCTGTGGCAACCCACTTTACTGCTGAAATCTCCATTTATTAGGTTCATTGGTGATTGATATCTCTCTAAGGTGACATCTAGTTTATCATCTAAATCTTCTAATCATTCTTCAGTACTCGTTTCTGTTGGGGCACATATTTGGGTGATTCTTGCTTGATGACTTTGTGTGGTAAGTTTCGTCGCTTTTGATGATGAAGCCTATCCCTCTTTGTCCTGAGATTGATGCCTCAGAGTAAATCAGATCGACATTTGATTTCTCTATGATGGCTTCCCCCACTTTCCTTACTTCACATACTCCAAGTATATAGAATTTTATTTCTTGTAGTGGATTTTTGAGCACTTCTTCTCTGTGGTTCTCAGTGTTTGTACGTTCAGTGCTCCTACTATGAATTCCTGTTAGTCAGGTGCTCTTGACCTTCATTTCTTCTATATTGCCTGTCACTGAATATCTAACAAAAAAGAAAGAGGATTCTGAACTAGTAAACATAAAGATACGTTTTTGCCATTGTTTTTAGCTATATTACCTTATTTAGCAACAATTAATTCATTTGCTGGTGGCTCTGCAGCAATTGCAAATGCAGTTTCTAGTAACAAAAAAGGTGATAAAGAATTAGAAGAACCAAAAAAACCATAATTTGGAAATGGAAAATAAAGGAAAACCTGTAAAAAATATTTCAAAAACAAAAAATTTATAACCCTTTGCCTAATTTTGACATTGAAGAATTAGTTAAACAATTAAAAGTTAATCGTATTGTCATGTTTTAATTATTAGTGAATTACCTAAAAACTAAAATATTTAGAATATAGAATAGTAAATTAAGATACTATTGATCATATTGGAACTGAGTAGATTTGTTATCATAAATAAAGACATAAAATTTGTTTTTGTTTTGCATGGAGGAAATACTCCAAAACAATTATTAACAATTTTGGGAAAAAAATAATCTTTACTACTACATCAGAAGCATAAAAGTCTACAAAGAACTAATTTGTGGACATGTGTCTTTATTTGTTATAAAACTATTATGCATTAATTAGAAGTTTAACAACATTTTAAATTTAATAAATGGGAATTTTGGGAAATATACTCAATGACGATTTAGAAAAAATAAAAGAATCTAAGGATTTTCAATTAAAATTCAAAGGTATCCAATCTTCATTATATACACAAATAAAAAATTTATTAGACAAGTTCAAAAAAGAATTAAATGCTATTTTTAATGAAACTAAATGTTATGTTGGTTTTAAAGATAGAAGAATGGCGAATGTAAATGATCAAATAGATACAAGAGATGTAGTTAACAAATATTATTTACAGAATGAATTATCAAATCTTGTTACAAAAACCTGAATATACAAGTATTTTAACACAGCTGCAAAATTATGCTAGTAAAACAGCTATAATTAATCTTAAAGAAAAAGTGTATGATAAACAAATAATTGAATTTACTTTTATGACTAGAAGTGAACAAAAATGTACAATTTCAATGAATACGATTTTATTCTTAAAGAAGTTCTTGTTGTTAGTCAAAACATAAACAGAGATTTAACATTTACTGATTTTGGTATTTTGATGAGTGTTGTTGGTCAGCTTCACAAGATAACTCCTGACATCTAGTCTATCAATATAGTATGCAAATCAAATTTTCGAATGGTGATATAAAAAGATTCTGTTAAAACTGTTCCAGTTGATGTCAAGATAATTGCATTTTAGGACACAATTCAATTATTTTTCGTTCCATATAAGTGAAGAACAAGTGCAAAACGTTTACTGAAACACTTCATCCTCATACATTAACAATTAAAAATGGAAAACAACTGAAAGGCTCTGTTCAGTTTGTGAAACTAAAAACCGTAAATTCGTTAAAAATTTTGTGGGTGAAGATCTAATTACTCTTAAACAAATTATTAATGAATTACCCATAAACTAATTAGAAAGAATTTTAAGAGAAAATCTGTAATTTATTTCAGAACAAATGATTTATGGCAAGTTGTTTTAGCCGAAATGGATTCTGGAAAGTTGAAAGGAGTTTCGAAAATAAATAAAGGATATAAATATGTAAGTGTTATTGATGTTTTTTTTCAAAATTTGCTTGGATAGCTCCAGTTAAAGATAAAAGAGGTAAAAAAAATAGTTGATTCATTCAGAAAAATATTCATAGCTAGAGTGCCAAAAAATTTGCAGAGAGATAATAATAAAGAATTTTATAGTAAATAAATTCAAGAAACAAAGAAAAGATTTAACATTAATCATTAATCAACTTTCAGGTAATTAATAGCATCTTTTGTTTCTTCAATTCTTCAATTCAATGGAAGAAAAGAAAAAAAATGTGGAAGACATTTGCTCTTCAAGGAAATTATCAGTGTGTTGATTCTGTTTCGAAATTAGTTAACAAATATAATAATACAAAATATTCAGCTTTCAAAATGGCCGCTAAAGACGGAAAAAATTGAAAAAAATCCTTTTGAAAACTGATTACATAAAAAAACTTGTTAGATACTGAATGGAATTATAAAATTGGTGACAAAGTAAAAATTGGTAAAACTAAGGAACTTTTTTCAAAAGGTTATACAACTAATTGGTCAACAGAAATTTTGTAAATTCCAGCCCAATCATACATAAACTTAAAGATTTAAAGGGTAAACCAAAAAAGACATATTTTTATGAACAAGAATTATTGAAAACGAATTTTCCAGATGTTTACTTTGTTGAGAAAGTTTTAAATAAGAAAGGTAACAAAGGTTTGACAATTAACAGAATAGTTATGTATAAAAAACTAAAATAATTAGCTATAATGTTAATAAAAAATTTGATATATAAAAGGAGTACATTATTGACACTGTATATATATTTGATATTGAATAATAATTTCCATAATATTTATTGTTTCATTACAGATGATAGAGTTTATGCTGATATTCAAATAAATGTTGAAAAATGACTTAATGTCAGAATCATTTGAAGATTTTAAATTTGAATTGCTGGAATCAAATAACGCGATTATTAAATTTTGTTTGTTACATTCATATAAAAATACTTATGAATGTTATATGGAGTTTAATTATGAAAAAAGTACTTGCAAATTTAGTTTTATATTCTAAGAAATATTTTTAGTCTATATACACCTTCAAACAGTTGTTCTTGGGAATAATTATCTAAAATATTCAAATAATATCGACGGCGATCAATAATTAAATTTCCTTTCATTATGTTATATAAATTTACTGAATTTGGCATGTAATTAATTATTTTAAAAATTCTTCAAAGTTTGGATATCTCTTTCTGAAAATATCTATTTGAATTTGAACATTTTTTAAATTGTGTTTGAGTGACATAATAAGCTTAACAAAAATCATGTAATACTAAAAAACAAAAGTTGGTCTTAAATTTCCATCATTTCGTTTATGATCAACCTGTGGTAATAATGTATTTATTTATTAATTTCTTTTATCTATTAATTCAACTGCATCAAGAATTACTTGTCTGAAACCTTCTACTGTATTATCTTCGATTTCATTTACATTTTCCAAGTGATTTATTTTCTCTTTCATTTTTCAAATTGTTCTGCTTCTTCTTTTCTAAATTTGAAGAAACCCCAGATTCATTAAAAAGTATAGTTCTTTTTTATTATCTTTTAGCCTCAGTTAAAACACTGAGTCTTAAAAGATCTTCATACTTTGGTTTATCATCTTCATCAACATGTTTTTAATTGTATCATTAGTATGTTTATATTCTAAATGATTAGCCACATCTTCTGCTTTAAACCATGGATTATTATAATCATCAATAATTATTAAAACATTTTTATTATTATGAATGAGTTATTTATTTTTTAGATTCACAAGCGACTCCATTTATATATAGAAATACTGTTGCAAAAGAAGCTGCGTACCACACTCGCAGTAGTGTAGTGGTTATGATACTAAGCTGTAGCATGGAGGGTTGTGAGTTCAAAACTTGCCTCAAGTGTAAAATTTTAATTTCTATATTCAGTTTGAGTACATTCTAGAAGTACCCACAAATGGCAAGAACCATAGTACTGGAATGTTCTCTAGCTGTATATATACCAGACTTGTTCTGGCTGGAGGCAGTTGGCTCCGCGCTCTTTTATGTGCAAGAGCTGAATAAACCTTTGTTAAGTAATGTTAGTGTTCATCATTCATCTACTTCCACCTTCCTCTACGTGACATTATTTTGGTGGAGGCGCTGCATATTGGAACTTGTGATACCGCACATTATCGGCGACACAGTGGCTCCCATCAGGCCACGACAGAGCCGCCGTTTACGTGGCGAGAAACCCGAGTTCGAGCTGTATTCAATAGGTCGCAGTCTGTTGGAGACAGAAGAACAAGAGGACATTATGATAACAGCAACTGTGTGCCATCACATGAGACATCCTTACAGGATCTCTGGTGACAATGGCCAAGATCGAAACAAGTGGCTGAAGGTATATGAGCGTATAGCCAAATTTAACAAAAGGGACGACACTGTGTGTTTGGCTAACGTATTTTTTTACTTGGAGGGCACTGCCAAGCAGTGGTATGAGAACAATATGGAGAAGTTCACAAGCTGGGAAGTATTCCAGGCGGAACTGCACAAGTATTTCAGAGACACACAACGACAGAAGTGCAAGGCTGAACATAAATTAAAGTGCTGGGCACAGCGTCCAGGAGAAACGAAAGTAGCCTAGATTGAAGACATCTTGATGCTGTGTAAAATAGTGGATCCTCGAATGAAGGACGAAGACAAGGTTGCACATCTCATGAAGGGTATTGCTGAGGACATGTATCAAGCCCTACTCCTGAAGGAGGTTTCGACAGCAGACGACATAATAAAATGGTGCCAGTATATCGAGACAATGCATCAAAAAAAATTACACGCAAGAAGTATGAACAGCTTCCAAACGTCGTATCGATGTCTGTGATGGAGGAAGAAACTGATTTCACAAGTGTCCTTCGTCAGATAGTGAGAGAGGAAGTTCAGAAAGCACTAGGATTGCACGGCGAGCAAAAAAACCGAGACACTTCAAGAGGTCATAAGGGAGGAAGTGACACAGAAGTTGAACCCAATCTCTCGTCCTTCATTACCCCCTAAAACGGTAAAAAAAAATCGAGATACAAGCGAAGTTACGTTCCTACAATGGCGCATGAGGAACCTGTTTGGGCACCAAGGAACACTGACGTCTGGAAGACGCAGGACAACCAACCAGTATGTTTCCACTGTAGACGACCGGGACATGTGGTGCGCTATTGTCGAGAAAGGCGGCGGATATTTGATGACACCTGCACCAGAAGACAGCAGACCGATCTTAGCCGACGCCAACTCTGGGACGACGAAGATGAACAAGAAGATGTGGGTGCAGGACGGCATAGGTCACCATCGCCGCAAGCTACCCACTGGAGAGGACGCTCCCCAACA